>NC_060196.1:48129454-48314454 GCF_021184085.1 Oncorhynchus gorbuscha | reverse complement strand
GGGAGGAGAGGAGAGGAGTGAGGGAGCTGGGGTGAAGGATAGGAGATGGACAGGAGGGAGGAGAGGAGAGGAGTGGGGAGGAGTCAGGGAGCTGGGTGAAGGATAGGAGATGGACAGGAGGGAGGAGAGGAGAGGAGTGAGGGAGCTGGGGTGAAGGATAGGAGATGGACAGGAGGGAGGAGAGGAGAGGAGTGAGGGAGCTGGGGTGAAGGATAGGAGATGGACAGGAGGGAGGAGAGGAGAGGAGTGAGGGAGCTGGGGTGAAGGATAGGAGATGGACAGGAGGGAGGAGAGGAGAGGAGTGAGGGAGCTGGGGTGAAGGATATGAGATGGACAGGAGGGAGGAGAGGAGAGGAGTGAGGGAGCTGGGGTGAAGGATAGGAGATGGACAGGAGGGAGGAGAGGAGAAGAGTGGGGAGGAGTCAGGGAGCTGGGTGAAGGATAGGAGATGGACAGGAGGGAGGAGAGGAGAGGAGTGAGGGAGCTGGGGTGAAGGATAGGAGATGGACAGGAGGGAGGAGAGGAGAGGAGTGAGGGAGCTGGGGTGAAGGATATGAGATGGACAGGAGGGAGGAGAGGAGAGGAGTGAGGGAGCTGGGGTGAAGGATAGGAGATGGACAGGAGGGAGGAGAGGAGAGGAGTGGGGAGGAGTCAGGGAGCTGGGTGAAGGATAGGAGATGGACAGGAGGGAGGAGAGGAGAGGAGTGAGGGAGCTGGGGTGAAGGATAGGAGATGGACAGGAGGGAGGAGAGGAGAGGAGTGAGGGAGCTGGGGTGAAGGATAGGAGATGGACAGGAGGGAGGAGAGGAGAGGAGTGCGGAGGAGTCAGGGAGCTGGGTGAAGGATAGGAGATGGACAGGAGGGAGGGGATGGGAGGAGTGAGGGAGCTGGGGTGAAGGATAGGAGATGGACAGGAGGGAGGAGAGGAGAGGAGTGAGGGAGCTGGGGTGAAGGATAGGAGATGGACAGGGGGGGGAGAGGGGGAGTGAGGGAGCTGGGGTGGAGGATAGGAGATGGACAGGAGGGAGGGTAGGAGAGGGGAGGAGTGAGGGAGCTGGGGTGAAGGATAGGAGATGGACAGGAGGGAGGAGAGGAGAGGGGAGGAGTGAGGGAGCTGGGGTGGAGGATAGGAGATGGACAGGAGGGAGGGAGGAGTGAGGGAGCTGGGGTGGAGGATAGGAGATGGAGAGGAGGAGAGGGGAGGAGTGAGGGAGCTGGGGTGAAGGATAGGAGATGGACAGGAGGGGGGAGGAGAGGGGAGGAGTGAGGGAGCTGGGGTGGAGGATAGGAGATGGACAGGAGGGGGAGGAGATGGGAGGAGTGAGGGAGCTGGGGTGAAGGATAAGAGATGTACAGGAGGGAGGGGAGGAGAGGGGAGGAGTGAGGGAGATGGGTGGATAGGAGATGGACAGGAGGGGGGGAGGAGAGGGGAGGAGTGAGGGAGCTGGGGTGGAGGATAGGAGATGGACAGGAGGGAGGAGAGGAGAGGGGAGGAGTGAGGGAGCTGGGGTGGAGGATAGGAGATGGACAGGAGGGAGGGGAGGAGTGAGGGAGCTGGGGTGGAGGATAGGAGATGGACAGGAGGGAGGAGAGGAGAGGGGAGGAGTGAGGGAGCTGGGGTGGAGGATAGGAGATGGACAGGAGGGAGGGGGAGGAGTGAGGGAGCTGGGGTGGAGGATAGGAGATGGACAGGAGGGAGGAGAGGAGAGGGGAGGAGTGAGGGAGCTGGGGTGGAGGATAGGAGATGGACAGGAGGGAGGGGAGGAGTGAGGGAGCTGGGGTGGAGGATAGGAGATGGACAGGAGGGAGGGGAGGAGTGAGGGAGCTGGGGTGGAGGATAGGAGATGGACAGGAGGGAGGGAGGAGTGAGGGAGCTGGGGTGGAGGATAGGAGATGGACAGGAGGGAGGGGAGGAGTGAGGGAGCTGGGGTGGAGGATAGGAGATGGACAGGAGGGAGGGGAGGAGTGAGGGAGCTGGGGTGGAGGATAGGAGATGGACAGGAGGGAGGGGAGGAGTGAGGGAGCTGGGGTGGAGGATAGGAGATGGACAGGAGGGAGGGGAGGAGTGAGGGAGCTGGGGTGGAGGATAGGAGATGGACAGGAGGGAGGGGAGGAGTGAGGGAGCTGGGGTGGAGGATAGGAGATGGACAGGAGGGAGGGGAGGAGTGAGGGAGCTGGGGTGGAGGATAGGAGATGGACAGGAGGGAGGGGAGGAGTGAGGGAGCTGGGGTGGAGGATAGGAGATGGACAGGAGGGAGGGGAGGAGTGAGGGAGCTGGGGTGGAGGATAGGAGATGGACAGGAGGGAGGGGAGGAGTGAGGGAGCTGGGGTGGAGGATAGGAGATGGACAGGAGGGAGGGGAGGAGTGAGGGAGCTGGGGTGGAGGATAGGAGATGGACAGGAGGGAGGGGAGGAGTGAGGGAGCTGGGGTGGAGGATAGGAGATGGACAGGAGGGAGGGGAGGAGAGGGGAGGAGTGAGGGAGCTGGGGTGGAGGATAGGAGATGGACAGGAGGGAGGGAGGAGAGGGGAGGAGTGAGGGAGCTGGGGTGGAGGATAGGAGATGGACAGGAGGGAGGAGAGGGAGAGGGGAGGAGTGAGGGAGCTGGGGTGGAGGATAGGAGATGGACAGGAGGGAGGGGAGGAGTGAGGGAGCTGGGGTGGAGGATAGGAGATGGACAGGAGGGAGGGGAGGAGTGAGGGAGCTGGGGTGGAGGATAGGAGATGGACAGGAGGGAGGGGAGGAGTGAGGGAGCTGGGGTGGAGGATAGGAGATGGACAGGAGGGAGGGGAGGAGTGAGGGAGCTGGGGTGGAGGATAGGGAGATGGACAGGAGGGAGGGGAGGAGTGAGGGAGCTGGGGTGGAGGATAGGAGATGGACAGGAGGGAGGGGAGGAGTGAGGGAGCTGGGGTGGAGGATAGGAGATGGACAGGAGGGAGGGGAGGAGTGAGGGAGCTGGGGTGGAGGATAGGAGATGGACAGGAGGGAGGGGAGGAGTGAGGGAGCTGGGGTGGAGGATAGGAGATGGACAGGAGGGAGGGGAGGAGTGAGGGAGCTGGGGTGGAGGATAGGAGATGGACAGGAGGGAGGGGGAGGAGAGGGGAGGAGTGAGGGAGCTGGGGTGGAGGATAGGAGATGGACAGGAGGGAGGGGGGAGGAGGGGAGGAGTGAGGGAGCTGGGGTGGAGGATAGGAGATGGACAGGAGGGAGGAGAGGGAGGGGAGGAGTGAGGGAGCTGGGGTGGAGGATAGGAGATGGACAGGAGGGAGGGGAGGAGTGAGGGAGCTGGGGTGGAGGATAGGAGATGGACAGGAGGGAGGGGAGGAGTGAGGGAGCTGGGGTGGAGGATAGGAGATGGACAGGAGGGAGGAGAGGAGAGGGGAGGAGTGAGGGAGCTGGGGTGGAGGATAGGAGATGGACAGGAGGGAGGAGAGGAGAGGGGAGGAGTGAGGGAGCTGGGGTGGAGGATAGGAGATGGACAGGAGGGAGGAGAGGAGAGGGGAGGAGTGAGGGAGCTGGGGTGGAGGATAGGAGATGGACAGGAGGGAGGGGAGGAGTGAGGGAGCTGGGGTGGAGGATAGGAGATGGACAGGAGGGAGGAGAGGAGAGGGGAGGAGTGAGGGAGCTGGGGTGGAGGATAGGAGATGGACAGGAGGGAGGGGAGGAGTGAGGGAGCTGGGGTGGAGGATAAGAGATGTACAGGAGGGAGGGGAGGGGGGGAGGAGTGAGGGAGATGGGTGGATAGGAGATGGACAGGGGGGGGGGAGGAGAGGGGAGGAGTGAGGGAGCTGGGGTGGAGGATAGGAGATGGACAGGAGGGAGGGGAGGAGTGAGGGAGCTGGGGTGGAGGATAGGAGATGGACAGGAGGGAGGGGAGGAGTGAGGGAGCTGGGGTGGAGGATAGGAGATGGACAGGAGGGAGGGGAGGAGTGAGGGAGCTGGGGTGGAGGATAGGAGATGGACAGGAGGGAGGGGGAGGAGTGAGGGAGCTGGGGTGGAGGATAGGAGATGGACAGGAGGGAGGGGAGGAGTGAGGGAGCTGGGGTGGAGGATAGGAGATGGACAGGAGGGAGGGGGGAGGAGTGAGGGAGCTGGGGTGGAGGATAGGAGATGGACAGGAGGGAGGGGAGGAGTGAGGGAGCTGGGGTGGAGGATAGGAGATGGACAGGAGGGAGGGGAGGAGTGAGGGAGCTGGGGTGGAGGATAGGAGATGGACAGGAGGGAGGGGAGGAGTGAGGGAGCTGGGGTGGAGGATAGGAGATGGACAGGAGGGAGGGGGGAGTGAGGGAGCTGGGGTGGAGGATAGGAGATGGACAGGAGGGAGGGGAGGGAGGGGAGGAGTGAGGGAGCTGGGGTGGAGGATAGGAGATGGACAGGAGGGAGGGAGGAGAGGGGGAGGAGTGAGGGAGCTGGGGTGGAGGATAGGAGATGGACAGGAGGAGAGGGGAGGAGTGAGGGAGCTGGGGTGGAGGATAGGAGATGGACAGGAGGGAGGGGAGGAGTGAGGGAGCTGGGGTGGAGGATAGGAGATGGACAGGAGGGAGGGGAGGAGTGAGGGAGCTGGGGTGGAGGATAGGAGATGGACAGGAGGGAGGGGAGGAGTGAGGGAGCTGGGGTGGAGGATAGGAGATGGACAGGAGGGAGGGGAGGAGTGAGGGAGCTGGGGTGGAGGATAGGAGATGGACAGGAGGGAGGGGAGGAGTGAGGGAGCTGGGGTGGAGGATAGGAGATGGACAGGAGGGAGGGGAGGAGTGAGGGAGCTGGGGTGGAGGATAGGAGATGGACAGGAGGGGGGGAGGAGTGAGGGAGCTGGGGTGGAGGATAGGAGATGGACAGGAGGGAGGGGAGGAGTGAGGGAGCTGGGGTGGAGGATAGGAGATGGACAGGAGGGAGGGGAGGAGTGAGGGAGCTGGGGTGGAGGATAGGAGATGGACAGGAGGGAGGGGAGGAGAGGGGAGGAGTGAGGGAGCTGGGGTGGAGGATAGGAGATGGACAGGAGGGAGGGGAGGGAGGGGAGGAGTGAGGGAGCTGGGGTGGAGGATAGGAGATGGACAGGAGGGAGGAGAGGGAGGGGAGGAGTGAGGGAGCTGGGGTGGAGGATAGGAGATGGACAGGAGGGAGGGGAGGAGTGAGGGAGCTGGGGTGGAGGATAGGAGATGGACAGGAGGGAGGGGAGGAGTGAGGGAGCTGGGGTGGAGGATAGGAGATGGACAGGAGGGAGGAGGGAGGGGAGGAGTGAGGGAGCTGGGGTGGAGGATAGGAGATGGACAGGAGGAGGGAGGAGGAGGGGAGGAGTGAGGGAGCTGGGGTGGAGGATAGGAGATGGACAGGAGGGAGGAGAGGAGAGGGGGAGGAGTGAGGGAGCTGGGGTGGAGGATAGGAGATGGACAGGAGGGAGGGGAGGAGTGAGGGAGCTGGGGTGGAGGATAGGAGATGGACAGGAGGGAGGAGGGAGGGGAGGAGTGAGGGAGCTGGGGTGGAGGATAGGAGATGGACAGGAGGGAGGGAGGAGTGAGGGAGCTGGGGTGGAGGATAGGAGATGGACAGGAGGGAGGGGGAGGAGTGAGGGAGCTGGGGTGGAGGATAGGAGATGGACAGGAGGGAGGGAGGAGTGAGGGAGCTGGGGTGGAGGATAGGAGATGGACAGGGAGCTGGGGTGGAGGATAGGAGATGGACAGGAGGGAGGGGAGGAGTGAGGGAGCTGGGGTGGAGGATAGGAGATGGACAGGAGGGAGGGGAGGAGTGAGGGAGCTGGGGTGGAGGATAGGAGATGGACAGGAGGAGGGGGAGTGAGGGAGCTGGGGTGGAGGATAGGAGATGGACAGGAGGGAGGGGAGGAGTGAGGGAGCTGGGGTGGAGGATAGGAGATGGACAGGAGGGAGGGGAGGAGTGAGGGAGCTGGGGTGGAGGATAGGAGATGGACAGGAGGGAGGGGAGGAGTGAGGGAGCTGGGGTGGAGGATAGGAGATGGACAGGAGGGAGGGGGAGGGAGGGGAGGAGTGAGGGAGCTGGGGTGGAGGATAGGAGATGGACAGGAGGGAGGGGAGGAGTGAGGGAGCTGGGGTGGAGGATAGGAGATGGACAGGAGGGAGGAGGGAGGGGAGGAGTGAGGGAGCTGGGGTGGAGGATAGGAGATGGACAGGAGGGAGGGGAGGAGTGAGGGAGCTGGGGTGGAGGATAGGAGATGGACAGGAGGGAGGGGAGGAGTGAGGGAGCTGGGGTGGAGGATAGGAGATGGACAGGAGGGAGGAGAGGAGAGGGGAGGAGTGAGGGAGCTGGGGTGGAGGATAGGAGATGGACAGGAGGGAGGAGGAGGGAGGGGAGGAGTGAGGGAGCTGGGGTGGAGGATAGGAGATGGACAGGAGGGAGGGAGGGAGGGGAGGAGTGAGGGAGCTGGGGTGGAGGATAGGAGATGGACAGGAGGGAGTGGGGAGGAGTGAGGGAGCTGGGGTGGAGGATAGGAGATGGACAGGAGGGAGGAGAGGAGATGGGGAGGAGTGAGGGAGCTGGGGTGGAGGATAGGAGATGGACAGGAGGGAGAGGGGAGGAGTGAGGGAGCTGGGGTGGAGGATAGGAGATGGACAGGAGGGAGGGGAGGAGTGAGGGAGCTGGGGTGGAGGATAGGAGATGGACAGGAGGGAGGGGAGGAGTGAGGGAGCTGGGGTGGAGGATAGGAGATGGACAGGAGGGAGGGGAGGAGTGAGGGAGCTGGGGTGGAGGATAGGAGATGGACAGGAGGGAGGGGAGGAGTGAGGGAGCTGGGGTGGAGGATAGGAGATGGACAGGAGGGAGGGGAGGAGTGAGGGAGCTGGGGTGGAGGATAGGAGATGGACAGGAGGGAGGGAGGGGAGGGAGCTGGGGTGGAGGGAGCTGAGGGAGGGTGGAGGATAGGAGATGGACAGGAGGGAGGGGAGGAGTGAGGGAGCTGGGGTGGAGGATAGGAGATGGACAGGAGGGAGGGGAGGAGTGAGGGAGCTGGGGTGGAGGATAGGAGATGGACAGGAGGGAGGGGAGGAGTGAGGGAGCTGGGGTGGAGGATAGGAGATGGACAGGAGGGAGGGGGGGAGGAGTGAGGGAGCTGGGGTGGAGGATAGGAGATGGACAGGAGGGAGGGGAGGAGTGAGGGAGCTGGGGTGGAGGATAGGAGATGGACAGGAGGGAGGGGAGGAGTGAGGGAGCTGGGGTGGAGGATAGGAGATGGACAGGAGGGAGGGGAGGAGTGAGGGAGCTGGGGTGGAGGATAGGAGATGGACAGGAGGGAGGGGAGGAGTGAGGGAGCTGGGGTGGAGGATAGGAGATGGACAGGAGGGAGGGGAGGAGTGAGGGAGCTGGGGTGGAGGATAGGAGATGGACAGGAGGGAGGGGAGGAGTGAGGGAGCTGGGGTGGAGGATAGGAGATGGACAGGAGGGAGGGGGAGGAGTGAGGGAGCTGGGGTGGAGGATAGGAGATGGACAGGAGGGAGGGGAGGAGTGAGGGAGCTGGGGTGGAGGATAGGAGATGGACAGGAGGGAGGGGAGGGAGCTGGGGTGGAGGATAGGAGATGGACAGGAGGGAGGGAGGAGTGAGGGAGCTGGGGTGGAGGATAGGAGATGGACAGGAGGGAGGGGAGGAGTGAGGGAGCTGGGGTGGAGGATAGGAGATGGACAGGAGGGAGGGGAGGAGTGAGGGAGCTGGGGTGGAGGATAGGAGATGGACAGGAGGGAGGGGAGGAGTGAGGGAGCTGGGGTGGAGGATAGGAGATGGACAGGAGGGAGGGGAGGAGTGAGGGAGCTGGGGTGGAGGATAGGAGATGGACAGGAGGGAGGGGAGGAGTGAGGGAGCTGGGGTGGAGGATAGGAGATGGACAGGAGGGAGGGGAGGAGTGAGGGAGCTGGGGTGGAGGATAGGAGATGGACAGGAGGGAGGGGAGGAGTGAGGGAGCTGGGGTGGAGGATAGGAGATGGACAGGAGGGAGGGGAGGAGTGAGGGAGCTGGGGTGGAGGATAGGAGATGGACAGGAGGGAGGGGAGGAGTGAGGGAGCTGGGGTGGAGGATAGGAGATGGACAGGAGGGAGGGGAGGAGTGAGGGAGCTGGGGTGGAGGATAGGAGATGGACAGGAGGGAGGGGAGGAGTGAGGGAGCTGGGGTGGAGGATAGGAGATGGACAGGAGGGAGGGGAGGAGTGAGGGAGCTGGGGTGGAGGATAGGAGATGGACAGGAGGGAGGGGAGATGGAGCAGGAGGGAGGATAGGAGATGGACAGGAGGGAGCTGGGGTGGGGAGGAGTGAGGGAGCTGGGGTGGAGGATAGGAGATGGACAGGGAGGGAGGGAGATGGACAGGAGGGAGTGAGGGAGCTGGGGTGGAGGATAGGAGATGGACAGGAGGGAGGGGAGGAGTGAGGGAGCTGGGGTGGAGGATAGGAGATGGACAGGAGGGAGGGGAGGAGTGAGGGAGCTGGGGTGGAGGATAGGAGATGGACAGGAGGGAGGGAGGAGGTGAGGGAGCTGGGGTGGAGGATAGGAGATGGACAGGAGGGAGGGGAGGAGTGAGGGAGCTGGGGTGGAGGATAGGAGATGGACAGGAGGGAGGGGAGGAGTGAGGGAGCTGGGGTGGAGGATAGGAGATGGACAGGAGGGAGGGGAGGAGTGAGGGAGCTGGGGTGGAGGATAGGAGATGGACAGGAGGGAGGGGAGGAGTGAGGGAGCTGGGGTGGAGGATAGGAGATGGACAGGAGGGAGGGGAGGAGTGAGGGAGCTGGGGTGGAGGATAGGAGATGGACAGGAGGGAGGGGAGGAGTGAGGGAGCTGGGGTGGAGGATAGGAGATGGACAGGAGGGAGGGGAGGAGTGAGGGAGCTGGGGTGGAGGATAGGAGATGGACAGGAGGGAGGATAGGAGATGGACAGGAGGGAGGGGAGGAGTGAGGGAGCTGGGGTGGAGGATAGGAGATGGACAGGAGGGAGGGGAGGAGTGAGGGAGCTGGGGTGGAGGATAGGAGATGGACAGGAGGGAGGATAGGAGATGGACAGGAGGGAGGGGAGATTATGGTAAATTCTCTGGCTGCTCTCCTGCAGCAGGTCATAGCATTGCTAGCAGACCAAGCCTGTCTCTAACCCCACCCGTACTGCAGCCCTAAGATCACACACTCTCTAACTACTCCCCCAAACCTTCTCTAAACTTACCCTTTAACCCAAACATAAACTAACATAAACTGAGCCTCAACTAGTAACTGAAGCCTTGCCTCTCTCCCTGACCCGCTGATAGTCATGTCATAAACCCTGATCACAGAGACTTTAGAGTAGTCGAGAGAGAGAGAGAGAGAGAGAGAGAGAGAGAGAGAGAGAGAGAGAGAGAGAGAGAGAGAGAGAGAGAGAGAGAGAGAGAGAGAGAGAGAGAGAGAGAGAGAGAGAGAGAGAGAGAGAGAGAGAGAGAGAGAGAGGAAAGATACCAGGTGTCACATGATTGCAGGACATAAAAGTTCCATTAACCTGTGAGGAACTAAAGGGGCCATGTTTTCATCTCACAGACAGGAATTGCAAACAACATAACCATAAAAAAAGTATTCTCTCCCCCCTCCTACGCCCTCTCCCCCTCCTTCCCCCTCTCCCCCTACACTCTTCTTCTTTTCCCTCTCTCTTCCCTATTCTCCTCTCCTCATTCTCTCCCCCTCCTTCCCCCTCTCCCCCTACACTCTTCTTATTTTCCCTCTCTCTTCCCTATTCTCCTCTCCTCATCCTCTCCCCCTGCATTAGGAATCACAAACAGAAACCTATCACAATAAACCTCACATCCCCACCCCTCCTATCCTTGTCTGCCCCCCCCCCACGGTTGACCCCCTCCTCTTTGAACCCCCTACTCTCTTTCATTAACCTCTTTATTCCCCCTGTCTCCCTGGCTCTGAGTTCCCGGTCTATGAGTCAGGTTCTGGAGACGCCACAGGTCTGTGTGTCTGCGTCACAATGTCTAGGCCTTGAATGCCTAGGTTGCATTCCAAATGGCACCCTATTCCCCATAGAGCTCTGGTCAACAGTAGTGCACTATGTTGGAAATAGGGTGCCATTTCTGTCATGGTCAACCCTCTTGTTCAAACTTGCGTATGTGCATGCACTGTACACTTCCATAAACACACTCAGATGTACATAAAGCTGAATAAACACACTTACTCACTCCAAAAACCCACATAAACACATACACACACACTCTCCATAACAACTAACCTATCATCATACTAACATAAACACACATATTAGTACAGACCCCCTAGAGCGACTCACCAACCAACACACACACACACACACTCCTCCCTTCTTCCTTTCCTCCTACCCTCTATAAGTTTAAACGTTTGGGGAGGTCTGCTCAAAGACTAGCAGTGTGAGTGGCCTTTTAAAGCATCCATTAAAGACACTAAGCACAGGCTTTTAGCTGTTCACTGATGCCCTCACTATCTGGCACTACTATCTCCCCTAGTGTGCTTCCCACGGTTTAACCTTACCTAAAGGGGCCACTTAACCCACTGAACACACACGCATGCACCCACCAATCCATAGAAACACAGGCCAATGCACAAGCAAGCACACACACACACACACTAGAATGCACAGCAAGCACACACACACACACACACACACACACACACACACACACACACACACACACACACACACACACACACACACACACACACTAGAATGCACAGCAAGCACACAGACACACACACACACACACACACACACACACTAGAATGCACAGCAAACACACACACACACTATAATGCACAGCAAGCACACACACACACTAGAATGCACAGCAAGCACACACACAGCAGTTACACACATCAGGGTGAAGATAAAATATCTGACCTTGTACTATTGGTGGTTAGGGTCAGGTCCATGTTGAAATGCTCTTACAGGATGGTCAATTAGGACTGTTGATGTCACAAAACTGTGCGCTCATTGGTTAGCAGTCAGAGCGACTCAGCAGATGGGCCTGACCGTGGGGCAAGGGTGGCGAGGGAGGCGAGGTAGGCGAGGGGCGAGATGGTAGAGGGGGAAGCCCGGACATCCCTGTCTCCCTGGAGAGGTGCAGCAGGCAGAGTGTGACGGTCACGGGACAGAAATAATGAGGATATATCACTACAGCACTGAGGTGCTCCATCATACACACACACACACACACACACACACATACATACATCCACACACACACATATACACACACACACACACACACACACACACACACACACACACACACACACACACACACACACACACACACACACACACACACACACACACACACACACACACACACACACACACACACACATATACACACACATCCACACACACACACACACACACACACACACACACACACACACACACACACACACACACACACACACACACACACACACACACACACACACACACACACACACACACATACATCCACATACACACACGGTGAATACATACATTCATTCATTCATACATACATACATACATACATACATACATACATACATACATACATACATACATACATACATACATACATACATACATACATACATACATACATACATACATACATACATACATACATACATACATACATACATACATACATACATACATACATACATACATACATACATACATACATACATACATACATACATACATACATACATACATACATACATACATACATACATACATACATACATACATACATACATACATACACCTACACATACACACACCTACACAGACACATATACATATACATACACACAAAGCAACACACAAACAGACATGTGTGCACACACGCACACGCACAGACAGGTTGCAAAGGTTACCTATACCACCCGTCATAGTAGAGCACAGTGTCACTGTATTTGTCCATACATACATAATATTGGCCAAATACCCACCAGACAATACGGATACTCATGATATGGAAACACATTCACTGTAAGCCCTCTCCAGTCAGAAACCACATGGCCCCGTAGCCTCCATAATATTTGATTGACAAATGTAATTATTGATATTTACAATCATAACACCATATGGCGCATTCTCACTTAGAATATCAAAGTAACCCAAAGCTGTTGAGGCTTACAGAAACCAGTGTCAAAGAACCGGGGACTCCTTCCAGCATCTCTATTCTGCTGTGTGGCTTTGCACAACGTGAGTGTGAGAATATGACCATGTTCATGTTTTTCCTCTGTTCGTGTGTGTGCTTGTGTTTATGTTCTCTCTCCCTTATTGATTCTGTTTGATGATTCTCTGGGAAAGAGTGAGGAAAACTCTCCCTGTCGACATTGGCGAAGACATTGCCGAGAAGTAAAGCGGCCAACATGCCGTAAAATAAAATGAGGTGTGGAGAGAGCTGGACCCATCTGCAAAGCCATTGGCTGCCCAGAGGGTCGTAAAAACAATAACACTCCACCATAAAACAAAATGCTTATTAAATTATTTTAAAACAATATTGGATGATCTGGGTGAGTTCCAAAAGCTGTGTTCCACAAACAGAAGATGTGATGGGGTAAGTTGTTCCACAGGCTGTGTTCCACAAACAGAAGATGTGATGGGGCAAGTTGTTCCACAGGCTGTGTTCCACAAACAGAAGATGTGATGGGGCAAGTTGTTCCATAGGCTGTGTTCCACAAACAGAAGATGTGATGGGGCAAGTTGTTCCACAGGCTGTGTTCCACAAACAGAAGATGTGATGGGGCAAGTTGTTCCACAGGCTGTGTTCCACAAACAGAAGATGTGATGGGGCAAGTTGTTCCACAGGCTGTGTTCCACAAACAGAAGATGTGATGGGGCAAGTTGTTCCACAGGCTGTGTTCCACAAACAGAAGATGTGATGGGGCAAGTTGTTCCACAGGCTGTGTTCCACAGGCTGTGTTCCACAAACAGAAGATGTGATGGGGCAAGTTGTTCCACAGGCTGTGTTCCACAAACAGAAGATGTGATGGGGCAAGTTGTTCCACAGGCTGTGTTCCACAAACAGAAGATGTGATGGGGCAAGTTGTTCCACAGGCTGTGTTCCACAAACAGAAGATGTGATGGGGCAAGTTGTTCCACAGGCTGTGTTCCACAAACAGAAGGTGTGATGGGGCAAGTTGTTCCACAGGCTGTGTTCCACAAACAGAAGATGTGATGGGGCAAGTTGTTCCACAGGCTGTGTTCCACAAACAGAAGATGTGATGGGGCAAGTTGTTCCATAGGCTGTGTTCCACAAACAGAAGATGTGATGGGGCAAGTTGTTCCACAGGCTGTGTTCCACAAACAGAAGATGTGATGGGGCAAGCTGGGGAGCAATGAGATAGTTATAGCTATAACAACTATCACATCAGTATCACATCAGCATGCTGACTAGGACCATTTCAGAGCCTGATGTAGCCAGTAAAACCTACCTTTACTCCACCTGGTTTGCCCAAGGTAGTCATATATGCAATGTTCCCTCTAAGCTGCCTCACAAAACAAATGCCAGAGGCACAAGAGGTTGAATTGAGTTCATCCCATTTTTTAAAAGTTTGTACTATATATACTGAACAAAAATATGAATGCAGTATGCAACAATTTTAAAGATTTTACTGAGTCACAGTTAATATAAGGAAATCAGTCAATTGAAATAAATTACTTGAGCCCTAATTTATGGATTTCACATGACTGGACAATGGTACAGCTATGGGTGGGCCAGGCCCCGCCAATCAGAATGGTTTTTACCCCAGAAAAGTGCTTTCTTACAGACAGGAATACTACGCAGAACACCTCCTCCCCCCTACCTCCCCTCAGACGATCCCACAGGTGAAGAAGCCAGATGTGGAGATCCGTGGCTGTCATGGTTACACGTGGTCTGCGGTTGTGAGGCCTGTTGGACGTACTGCCAAATTCTCTAAAACAATGTTGGAGGTGGCTAATGGTAGAGAATGAACATTGAACATACCAACTGCAGGCTCCTTCAAAACTTGAGACATTTGTGGCATTGTGTTGTGTGGCAAAACTGCACATTTTAAAGTGGCCTTTTATCGTCTCCAGCACAAGGTACATGTGTATAATGATCATGCTGTTTAATCAGCTTCTTGATATGCCACACCTGTCAGGAGGATGGATTATCTTGGAAAACGAGAAGTGCTCACTAATAGGGGTGTAAACAAATTTGTGCACAAAATTTGAGAGAAATCCTTTTTTTCTGCGTATGGAACATTTTGGGGATTTTTTTGTTCAGCTCATTAAACATGGGACCAACACTTCCCATGTTGCATTAATACATTTTTCAGTGTAGATCTATGTCTTTTCTGTGATCAAATCAACATTATATCAGTCCCTTTTGAATGCAACAAACCAAAACAAATCTAACTTTGCAAGATTGAGTCTGTGATTTTGTTGAAGGCAGACCCCGAGCGCAATGGACTAAGAATTCGGGCTCGTATCCCTCCAGGGGTCTTTCAATCACCTGCGAGTAAATGAATGTGCTTTTCAGATCAATCATATAAGTGGTGGTAGTTTTGCTATCGCAGGTATAAGAGATTGGATGATGAGGGCCAGAGACAGAGAACCCTATAGTTTATTAGTAACTGTGGGAAGAAGAGAAAGATACAGAGCCTTCAGAAAGTATTCACATCCCTTGACTTTTTCCACATTTTGTTGTGTTACAGACTTCATTTAAAATGGATTACATTGAGATTTCAGTCACACAATAAGTCATAATATCAAAGTGGAGTTATGTTTTTTTTTAAACATTACAAATGTACTAAAAAATGAAAAAATGAAATGTCTTTAGTCAATAAGTATTCAGCCACTATGCCTAAATATGTTCAGGAGTAAAAATGTTCTTAAGAAGTCACATAAATTGTAATGCCTTAATCTCAGTTCCACTTCGTTTCACCAAGAATAGGTTTAATGTCTTTTTAAAGAGCATTTTGGTCTTGGACCTGAACTGGAAGTGTGCTGTTTTGAGGTTTCTTTTGCATTGTGTTTGGAGAGTATTAAGGCCTACGGTATATGGGAATAAGGAGACAGGAGGAGAACGTTGAGTGAGTGTGTAGACTGTGGTGCTGGTGGGTGTGGGTGAGGGGGTCAGCCCACCCCTCTGTCAGAGCTGTCAGGGGTAGAGGGAGACTGATGAAGAGACTCTTTTACATTGACTGGTTGCGCTCTCAGTAAAGCCAACTCACAACCAACCAACCCTGCTGCTTACAAACTACAATCCTGTAGGTATTTATTTGGACAGTGAAGCTACATTTTAAAATGTGTTTCTCTACTCCAGCATTAACTTTCTCACGCATCATTATTCACGATTGATTCATGTTTATCCGTAATCATAGAAGCATCCACATGAATGTAAAAGTGTTCACAAATATACAGGGCCTTCAGAAAATATTCACACCCTTTTACTTTTTACACATTTTGTTCTGCCTGAATTGAACATTTATTAAATATTGATTTTTTGGGGGTCACTGGCCTACACACAATGCCCCATAATGTCGAAGTGGAATGATGTTTTTAGACATTTTTACAAATCAGTTAAACATTTTTAAGCTTAAATGTATTTGATTCAATTAGTATTCAACTCCTTTGTTATGGCATGCCTAAAAACGTGCTGGAGGAAAAATGTGCTTAATCAGAATTATAGTAAGTTGCATCAACTGACTCTGTGTGCAATAATAGTGTTTAACATTACTTTTGAATGACTACCTCATCTCTTCACCCCACACATATTATCCGTCAGTCGAGGAGTGAATTTCAAAAACAGATTCAACCACAAAGACCAGGGAGGTTGCTCGCCTCCCTACCACTGAGGAAGTACAGTTCCCGCTCAGCCCAGTCAAAACTGTTCGCTGCTCTGGCCCCCCAATGGTGGAACAAACTCCCTCACGACGCCAGGACAGCGGAGTCAATCACCACCTTCCGGAGACACCTGAAACCCCACCTCTTTAAGGAATACCTAGGATAGGATAAGTAATCCTTCTCACCCTCCCCCCCTTTAAGATTTAGATGCACTATTGTAAAGTGACTGTTCTACTGGATGTCATAAGGTGAATGCACCAATTTGTAAGTCGCTCTGGATAAGAGCGTCTGCTAAATGACTTAAATGTAAATGTAGGTTTTCCAATGCAAAGCAAATAAGGGCGCCTACTGATAGATAGATTTTTTTTTAACGGACATTGAATACTCCTTTGAGCATGGTGAAGTTATTAATTACACTTTGGATATTGTATCAATACACGCAGTCACTACAAAGATACAGGCGTCCTTCCTAACTCAGTTGCCAGAAAGGAAGGAAACTGCTCAGGGATTTCACAATGAGGCCAAAGGTGACTTTAAAACAGTTACAGAGTTTATTGGCTGTGATAGGAGAAAACTGAGGATGGATCAACAGCATTGTACTTACTCCATAATACCAAGCTAAATAACATAGTGAAAAGAAGGAAGCCTGTACAGAATAATACATATTTCAAAACATGCACCCTATTTGCAATAAGGCACTAAAGTAAAACTGCAACCAATGTGCCAAAGAAATTAAGTGAATGTCCTTAATACAAAGAATTATGTTTGGCACAAATCCAACACAACATATAACTGAGTATCACTCTTCATATTTTCAAGCATGGTGGTGGCAGCATCCTGTTATGGGTGTGCTTGTCATCGGCAAGGACTATGACATTTTTTAGGATTAAAAGAAACGGACTAGGCTTCCCGAGTAGCGCAGTCTAAGGCATTGCATCGCAGTGTTGCGGCGTCACTACAGCCTGGGGTTCGATCCCGTGACCGAGGGTCCCATAGGGCGGCGCACAATTGGCCCAGTGTAGTCCGGGTTAGGGGAGGGTTTGGCCGGAGGGACTTTACTTGGCTCATCCCGCATTTGCGACTCCTTGTGGTGGGCCAGGCGCCTGCAGGCTGACTCCAGTCATCAGTTGAACAGTGTTTCTACCAACACATTGGTGCAGCTGGCTGCCGGGTCAATAACTTTGCAAAAAATTATAAAAAGATCTGATCACTTTGTCATTATGGGGTATTGTGTGTAGATGGGTGAAGAAAAAACAACTATTTAATCAATTGGTAATTCAGGCTGTCACAACAACATTTGAAATAAGTGGAGGGGTGTGAATACTTTCTGAAGGCACTGTATATGGAGTACATATTGAAGCAAATTCAAAGAGTAGCCCTGACTGGGATTTGAACCCAGGTCCAGTGACGGTCCAGCCAACACCTTAACCATAATACCCAAAAGTCTGAAACTCTTGATAACATCTCTATTCGTTCAGTTAAAGTAACAACAGAATGGCTTGGGCATGTACTGGTCATTCAAAATATTAACATCAATATATCACTGATTGGTCAGCTCGTTCTCCTAAGGATGACATCATCCTCTGTGAGGAAATAGCAAGCATTTTGAAATGGCCTGTTTGAGATACAAGTTTGAGGTGGTGTTTTTGTTGAGTGTTTTTTGGTTGTTGTCAATTTACGCTTTGACTACGAATACGAGTATAGGATGAGTCAACAACGTTACTAGGGTAAGAGTTACAGTTGCATTTTTGTTGTTGACTATTTGTTTTATTAATCACAGAAGTAGACGGTCAAATTTGGTTATAGTTAAAAGGACCTCCTATTTGATTGTGAAAGAGCTACATCACCTATTCCAGCAGCCATATAGGCTCCTAATGCCGCTTTCATGTCAACGAGTTGGAGCTTTCAGGCGCTCGGAAGGGACGCAAGAACCATTCTCACCATTTACAGCTGAACTCACGGCCATTTTGTTTACTTTTTCAGTGCCCCGTGACGTCAGAGTACAGCATCTGGAAAAGATCTGGGTCCAGATATCATACCCGAGGTTCTTAGTCATAAATACGAGTTGAAGGGGCATCACTTGAACGCAGCATAATCTACGCGAAATTCGTGTTGTTTCTATCTAGTCCATTCATAGACAGGTAATCTAAAACATATACCTTCTTATCATGAACCTGTCTGCCGCCTGAAACAAATGCACGGACGCTCCAACGTTGTCCCGAAGATATGTCTAAACGTCAATACCCCTCGCTTGCAATATGGTTTTAGAAACATTTCGAACTTTCTCATCGGCAAGAATTAAAACAAAATCAAATGTTAATTGGGTTACTACGCACCTTTATATGGTTCTGGTTCCCACAAGGCCATGTTACAGCTGTTTTTTTTATACCGAAGACAGAGGCGACCAACTGCTCTACTTATCTCTTGAAGCATTTCCTAACACCTGTGCGTAACGGGAGGACACCAGAATAGTGTTGTAACCGAAAAATACTGTCGGCCACAAATGTGTTAAAACCGGTTAAAACGGTGTACAGTAGGCGGCCCAAGTGTATATTTTCTATTTGTGAAATTATTTTGATGTGATGTGAAAGTAGAGGGCTTTATGTTTCCAAAACCATATCGCAAGGGAGGATTATTAAGGTTTATAAACGTTAAAACAGAGCGCCGGTATTGTAGTTCACAACTGGCCATACCTTCAGCTGAGAATCCAAGAGGGGGAAACTGTAAGCCCCCTTGAGCCCACTTTGGTTCTTGAGAGCTATAGTGTTTCCCAGAAGTGTTAGTGGTAAACCGTTTGGGTGAGTATATTTGATAAAGAATCATGTGAAATAAACAGGGAATGATGTAATCATATTGACTTAAAAGACAACGATGGCGTTGCAAAAAGAGGCAGTTTGAAAGCATCCCCCTATCTTGCCTCTTGCCAGCCGTTGCTTTATTCCGTTGCTTTATTCTTGTCTCTGGGGCTACATTGTGTTTAGACATATGGTGTAAACATGCATACATAAGATATTGGGCCATTAAACTCTGGCTTTATATCCGTACAGCTCTGTTAGGTGAGGGAAATTGTTATGGGCCAGTCTGAATTGACTCGCATAAACAAACGCTATAGCTACAACCTGTTTAGTTCCACCTGAATAAAATAACCGGTGACAATTGAAGAGGCACCCCAACTCTCTCATGTCACCAGCTTTGAGCAGCGGGACCCTTCTACCTCCTCCCCCCTCCCGAGCCCGGCCTGGCATTAAAGCCCTCTCCCGTGCGCCGTAAATAATGTTGATAAAGACGCCACCGAAAACGACTTTCACGCGTCGCCCGATTGATTTAACGTGACCTCCGTTTCCAAATGATATTGGAAGTCTATTTAAACAGATGAAGGCTTAAATTGTCTCGCTTGTGTGTGCATTAATTCCCCATTCATCATCATTACTCTGTGATTGGTCCATCCACGCCTCCTCGCCAGCCCCGCGCGCTACGACAAGGGCCTGTAAATTAGAATGTAGTACAATTTAAACAGCAGCAGCAGTCTCGGATAGGATGGCTACGTTTTTTTCTCCATTCAGTGGACAGCTGCTCCGCACCTCCCCTATCAGAACGCTTTGTGCTAGTCAGGGTTCCGACGAGCCCTGCGCCAATTCTCACTAATAACATCTTCTAAGGCCGAGGTAATTGCTGTTACGTGTGAATTAGAGAAGTCTATCATATCTTGTAGCTCGGTCGTGTACTGTCTTCCAGCGATTAATGCGAGTGTTAATGGTGGATTAGGCCATTGAGGATCCAACGTAGTAAGGGATAGCTGGGGATCCATATGTGTTGTTGGGTAAATGTGGTTGTAATTTATATCACTTATGTGTCATTCTGGCGCTGTGATGCGCGCTTGAAAAGAGGATCATATGGTGGTGGTGGGGGCTGCTACTGTATCGGTACATCCAAATCAGCCCCAACCAGTCCTGGCCACGAACCATAACTCACTCTGCCACTGTCCAATGGGAAACAATTGTGAAATGGCAAATGCATTTGAATATCTATTTAGTTAAAATGATCTTTTTTTGCTATTATTTTATTATGTACAAGCCAAAACATTTTTTTATTTTCGTCCTGCAATCTCCGTATAAGGCAGAAATATGGCGTGATGGTTTACATAAATCTGCCTTGTGGCTTCTGCCGGGCGGCTTAAACGGTGTATTATTCCAAACATATGCATTTTAATCAGCTCGGTCACACTTACAAGAACTCCAGTTAATAAGGCGATCAATCAGACGGGCGCGGGTAGGGTGGAGGGTATTTCAGAGGGGGCTCGCGGGGGCTGCCTGATTAGGGCGAACCTTTTACCTCGTGACACACCGGAATGCACGCCGGATGGGAGCATGATTTAACGAATAATTAGCAAACACATTATTTTATCTTCAGATAGAAAAATAGATATAGGCTAATATATTTTAGAAACGTGTGTTTATAGGAAGGTGATATGTATCACGATAATAAGATCGTATTGTTTTCTAAAATGGTAGGCTAAGTTAAAACAACAGTAAGCTAATGCTGTCTCGTTTATTCGTTAGATAACGATTGAAAATGTATTAACTCGAGCACGACCATGACTTAGTTTATCTAATTTTACCCTCAATACATAGTTAGGCCTATATAGATCTACTATATTCAAGACCATTGAAATTGGAATTTCACATTTCATGTTGGAATGCTTTTATCCACCCTCGACTTAAATGTCACACATTTACACTACTCATTTGCTGAAATAACTTCTAATCTACCCTCTCGACGATGTAAACACATTAAAAGCCCCTGAGCTCGTGGTGCTACAGCCTCTTTCTAGTGTCCCATTATATACAGAAATATCTCGTTTACCGAAAGCCTGCGACTCAATTACGCGTCAAACGCAACAAATTAAGCTGGCGCTGATTGGTGGGGCCAGTTAGATCATCGATCTTTTAGCATTCCAATATCTTCTCGAGACAACAGATTCTGCCGTTGTCTATTAACCGGTGGGAGAGAAAATAATGACTGGCGTTAACGGATCCCGGGGACCACATAGCTGTCATATCCTCTCGCGCGCCCATCACAAGACGACGCCCAGCAATTCTGTTGTTTTGACACCGACCACTTCGGTCAAATTACTGCTCTCGTTAGGAGCAATATGCAATGACAATGCCCTGTACCTTAGGTCTATTTTATATTATATTTTTCTGTGGCATTTGTCTATAATAGTCCTGTAAGTCAATAGATTGCTAGGAAGTTCCATAGGCCTACTTATATTATTTTAGGCCTAACAATGTGCAATTACTTGGTTCTATATCAATAGAATAGGAATAACCTTTTGGAATATAATTGTTTTGATTTTATTTAGATTACGATTCTACATGTAGGCCTTCCCTTGATGCCCAGGCTGCAATGAAAACGTAGTATGCCTATTCCGTGAGCTGTAGAATAAAACATTCGATTGATTTTGTTGTTTGAAATGCTGTTTATTGCAAATTTGATGTCCAGAACAATCCAACAATATATTCAGCAAAAATGACCACAGAGTGAATTCGCTCTCTTGAGCCTTTTTGCAGCAATTTCCCTAAAACATGACAGGGTTATTTCGATGAAATACTATGCCAGTAACAGTGCAAAGCGATACATAGAAACAAAGAAATAATAGCAATTTCCTCAAACTATTTTAGAATGAGTATAATAAATATAAGGCTTATAGTATCAGAATCAGTCGTTATGAATGCATTTATCCAAGCATTCGGTCTTATGAACATTGGCTGAATGGGGTAGAATTGGGGGTGGGCAGGGGGAGAGAGGTGGTGGCTAGTGTTCAGTCGAGGGTATATGGGTGAGATGGGCAGCTCGAGCGAACTCGGCCTAATTTGCCTGGTGTGATTGTCCAATGGCTTGTCTCTCTCTCTTCCCCCGTCAAGCCAAAGCGAGCTAATCCGTTCCCCTGGCGCCTTGTTACGGTTTGGCAGAAACGATCCCTCCCGGTCTCCGCGCGCGGCCGGTATTATCATTAATTCAACACTCAAAATTCATCTGCCACGTACATATACATCACTTACTAATTTTACCAGCATCTGCACATTTCCGACCCAGACCTTCAAAAAAGGGACACTCGGATAGGGAGAGGGAGCCATAATGAGACGGTGCAGTCTGTTAACAATTCCCTTGTTAAAAAAAGAAGATGGAAAACATCATTCTCTTGTAACTAGCCTACCCATATATGTAGGTCAATTTGGACATGTGAAGAGACTACAAATAATGATAAACCGTTAACACCATCCATCACAGAGATAAACGTTTGTCTGTAATTCCCAGTCCGCCTGGGCTCTCTCTTTCTTCGCACCAAATTAATCTTAGATCTCGGAATATTTCATGGTCTGCATGGGATTTTGTAACTGAAATTATTTTTTTCAGTGGATAGCATGATGTGTGAGATCATCGCGTTGGTGCTTGAAAACATATAGCTTAAAAACTGGGTAGGCTATTTATTTGCACTCCGAGCTCGCTCATCTCTCCTTTTTGTTATGTAGCAGGTGTGTGTAACAGCTCGCGCTGCAGTACCTGTCGCTTATGCTGCTGCGGGTATGGAGTCTGCTCCACACGAGCGTTCTATTCATGCTGTTTGAGTCTTGTCATCATGTGTTTTCTTTAAGTTTGATAAAAGCTCGTCATGGTAAAAGCGTATGGCCCTCTTCTGCGCTTCATTGACTCAGTCCAATGAACACATTTAGATGTGTTCTCTTCGTTTTATCTGGTCAATGGCACCTCCTCTCTCTGGTCCAAAGTCACCGGCGAGGACTTGCTCAGCACCGACGGTGTAAACGTCAGAAACGTGTCAGTCCTGCTCGTTGGGGAGCACGGGAAGTCTGACCCGGTGGGCCTCTGTGGAAAGCCGTTTGTTTGAGCGGAGTGACAGGCGAGGCAGGAACAGGGGCTTCCCCCGGGACCGAGGCTGTGGGCCGGGCTGGGGTACAGGGATGGGTGCCTGAACGCACACAGCAGCTCCGGCCTCTGGTAGGGATGAGACAACATCCGGAAACTGTCGAGGGACCTGAGTGGGTTGGAGAATGGAGTGGCGGAGGAGGCCGAGCCGGCTCCGACCCCAAGGTGGGAGTAATACGGTAATGGCAGGTGGGACGGGAAGGAGTAACCGAGATTCCCAGTGGCGGCCGCGTGGTTCATCATGTAGGCGTAGAAGGCGGGGTCGGCAGGGTGAGGCCACGTCATGGCCAGACGCTGCCGCTTGT
Organism: Oncorhynchus gorbuscha; assembly: GCF_021184085.1. Taxonomy (NCBI): domain Eukaryota; kingdom Metazoa; phylum Chordata; class Actinopteri; order Salmoniformes; family Salmonidae; genus Oncorhynchus; species Oncorhynchus gorbuscha. Next base: position 48,291,416 of record NC_060196.1, on the reverse strand, counting down.
CCTTCATTCGGCGGTTCTGGAACCACACCTATGGAACACAAACATACAGACAGGCGGAGTAAAATATGATCCTTCATACGTCTGTGATGAGACAGATAACAGATTTACAGCTGTTTTTGCACGTTTACCCACGGTTCCAAATGGCATTACAGTTAGAGAGCAGTGGGCAGACCTACACGGAGTGTACAAAACATTGGGAACACCTGCTCTTTCCATGACATCGACTGACCAGGTGAATCGAGGTGATAAAGCTAAGATCCCTAATTGATGTCACTTGTTAAATCCGCTTCAGTCAGTGTAGATTTTTAAGCCTTGAGACAATTGAGACATGGATTGTGTATGTGTGACTTTGAGGGCGAATGGGCAAGACAAAATATTTAAGTGCCTTTGAACGGGGTATGGTAGCAGGTGGCAGGCAGGTGCACGGGTTTGAGTGTGTCAAGAACTGCAACGCTGCAGGGTTTTTCACTCTCAACAGTTTTCTGTGTGTATCAAGAATGGCCGACCACCCAAAGGACATCCAGCCAACTTGACACAACTGTGGGAAGCATTGGAGTCAACATGGGCCTGCATCCCTGTGGAATGCTTCCACACCTTGTAGAGTCCATGCCCCGACGAATTGAGGCTGTTCTGAGGGCAAAAGGGGGTGCAGCTCAATATTAGAAAGGTGTTCCTAATGTTTTCAAGCTCAGTATATATCGCAAATTCCAGCTCATTAATGGATACTTAAGCTCGCCCCTTTCTATGCCAAATATGTTATATTGGAAATAGGCTTATATGTTGTAGAGAAACATTATGATGTTGAAATAGGCCACTGTTAAAGCCAAAGAGCCTCATCTTACCTTGATTGTGGTCTCTGGTAAATTTAGTGAAGCCGCCAGTTCACATCTCCTCGGCCTGGACACGTAATTCTCCCGGTAGAATTCCTTCTCCAACCGACCGATTTGCTCCCGAGTGAATGCTGTCCGGTACCGTCGCATCGCGTCGGCCCCGTAGGACAGCGAGCCCTGTCCCGAACCCATCTTACCAAGATCCATGCCGCTGTCACTCGGGTGGCAGGGGGAATCACCGTTTCGACCTGGAATGGGTTTAAAACATGAATCAGATTATTAGTTATAGAATAGCCTAAAGGTACATTTGATGACAATAGTATCCTACAATTAAGTGTTGTACAGGTTTTATTTGGTTATTTTTGTTTTTGTATAATTGTCACTGCAGCCTTTATTTTTCGTTTGGCTGAGGTTGACAAAAATCGAAAGCAGAGCACCACAACTAGCTAAAAGGCATCTCATCCTAAATTAAGCCTATGTAGGCCTAGAGTAAACTAAATAATCCAGATAAATGAATACCATAGCTAACTGCAGAAGGGATAATTATATTAATCCATCATTGTGATAGTTATATGTTACGCAGAACCCGATGTGAAGATAATAGCATATATAATCATTCGTTCAACATGTAGGATACTGTTTCCCATTCATTTGAAAGCAGGACCTAAAAATACATGTGTTAAGCATTAGACAATTAATTTGGAGCCTCTTTTTCATAAATACATGACCAGTCTGATGTCAGTTCTCCTGGGGGTATGGTCCCTAGATAGTTCCAATCAGTTTACTTCAAATCTCTGCTAGCAGTATGCGTGCAGATTGGATGATTTGCGACAGGGTGTCTGGCCCCGGGGTAACTCGTTTTAAAAGTGACACTGGTTAAAACCCTAGCTAAGAAGGTACAAGCCAATAACAAGCTGAGATCTCTCATGAGTGTGGATGTAACAATCTATAGAGAAATGAATTCATTACAAATTCACGTTGTTATAACAACAATAACAAGCTGAGGTCTCTCATGAGTGTGGATGTAACAATCTATAGAGAAATTAATTCATTACAAATTAACGTTGTTATAACAACAATAACAATTATGTTCAGTAAATTGTCACTCCCTATCCATAATTCAATCGTACGGAATATCTTGAGTATGTTACGCCATAATTTACTTTTTTAAATTTATTCTGGACTCTGCATGCACAGAGACAGGCTACTAGCAATCGATTGTAGACCATGTTTACACAGTCACATCGATTGCATTCATTAATTTACATTTTCCCACCTTCAAAATCACATCCATGCAATGTGTTGAGAAAACGAAATGAATAGTGTCATGACGTTTTTTTCATTACCTTTCCCATTGGGGTAGTCCATGCTTTCTGGCGTGCAGCTCACATCAATTTCCTCATAGAAGTCTGACTCAGTGTCCGAGCTGCTGGTTTCTTTGTTGGTGTGATCTATCCGGTGTCTCTCGGTAGAAGAGGACATGCCAACCGGCCTTACATCAGCGCACACGCGTCCCTGTGCGCCTTCCACCTCTTCGTCCGCTCTGTCTCGCGAGTAGGGTGCAGAACCCGGGCTCAGGCAGTTCCTGTTGACCGTCTTTCCTTGCGGTTCTTGCGCGGGGCTTCCAACTGCTTCCGAGAAATTAGAGCCCGTCTTGCCAACCACCGTGCCAAGTTGACCTCCCTCCGCGAGCATCACCATCTCCTTTCTGTTTTCCATTACCGACGAACGAACGAACGCGCGTGGAATGAACGGGCGCCAAATCACTATGGAGAGAGCCAAGCTGTCTGTGACACTGCAGGCTACGGATGGCGAGGGGATTCAGTCGTGAGAGTGGAGAAAAAAAGAGTAGAGGAATTGATTGAAATGAGAGGAGAGAAGAGAGGGGGGATGTACGTTCTGATCCTGCGAGGCGAGCGCTTCAGAGTGCGGCACAAGCCCTGGGAGGGATCACCATTGCATTCTCTTTCTCTCGAGCTGTCATTCTTAATAGGGCAGTCGTCATAATGGCACCCCTGATGACGCCACGCATCGATTGGATGTGGATAAACAGAGAACGAGCAATCACAACCGCGGGATGAGAGATACTAGGGAAGACAGGCATCTTTGGACAGTGTTGGCTACAAACACATTATTACCGCATGAGCTAACGAGCAAATTATTTTGTGCAGGTATAAAGAGTATATATAGTCCACTGAACGTCAATGTCCTCTAATCATCAATTTCCACAATGGAACAAAACCGTTCGAAACGAGGAATTCTGAAAAATCTTCAAGATTTCAATTATATATATTTTTAGACCGTTCTAAAGGTCATTCTTAAGAGGTACTCAGTTATTAAAATTATGAACAATATTGATATGTCAATTATAATGAAAAATAATTATTCACTCATTTATAGGACACCAGGTTATATGTAATGTGATGCCATGAAATAATCCATATTATTAACCCACTATTTACATGACAAGGGGCAAATTATTTGCGTTGTTTGTTGCGACGTGGTCATCAAATAGCCCACACATATTTTTTGGGGGGGAAATAGTATAGTGTGTATTTGAAGCTAAATGGTGGAGCTAATTGGTTTACCATTGTGATATTTGTAATCCACAGCAGGAGCACAATATAAGAGTATGGTGAGGTTTGTTGCAACGTGAATCTGAAGTTGTCAGCTTTCAAAACGTATGGCTTGTCCGAAACAAAACCCTGTCTAATGTGAAGAACAATGCATAACAATATAAGGCCTGTTATTCAATTGAAAATATGATTGCAGGAAGCTGCACTGGACAGAATGAAGACCATATTAATGTATTTGCCAAGTTATTCAGCTTAAAGGAAAGCGTTGCAAGCAATACAATCAAAACCGTTGTAGCCACCAATGCATAGGACCATCTTATAACAAAATGACCACGTTGTTATAATACATTGTCCCTGAGACTTCCATTCCACAGGGAAGTTAAATCAGATCTATTCTCAGTGGTGCTTAATAGAGGCGTTTAAAACATGTTCCATTTGGATCAACATGCTTTGTGCGCGCCTCGAAGCGTCTAATGAAATGGTCCACTCTTTAGTGGCCTGTCCAAGTGTCCATAGAACCCTGCGTAATTGGAACAGAACACGCAATCTTCCTCACATCACAATGCCCCGTCCAATCCCTCTCCATCCCCCCTGTCCCTCTCTCACCCCCTCCTCTAAAGTGGTGTCAAGTAAAGTGCTCAGAGGTCAAGTCCTGGTGGTCAGAGTTAAGATTATCTACCATTTGACATATTAGTCTGAACAACCAACAACATGGGGCTACACAGCCTGGTCTCATAGACTAGACGTAACATAGAAATGTAAATCCGGGACACTAAAAGTAGTATATGTTACTTGGTATGGTTACCTAGATGGTTGCTTAAGGCGAAAACGAAAGTAGGGTGGTTGGACAGGGTGGATGGGTGGGCGTATAATGCAAACGTCTAGCAACCCAAAGGCTGTGGGTTTGAATGTTGTCCTGTCTCAGCCTCCAGTATTTATGCTGCAGTAGTTTATGTGTCGGGGGGGCTAGGGTCAGTTTGTTATATCTGGAGTACTTCTCCTGTCCTATTCGGTGTCCTGTGTGAATTTAAGTGTGCTCTCTCTAATTCTCTCTTTCTCTCTTTCTTTCTCTCTCTCGGAGGACCTGAGCCCTAGGACCATGCCTCAGGACTACCTGACATGATGACTCCTTGCTGTCCCCAGTCCACCTGACCGTGCTGCTGCTCCAGTTTCAACTGTTCTGCCTTATTATTATTCGATCATGCTGGTCATTTATGAACATTTGAACATCTTGGCCATGTTCTGTTATAATCTCCACCTGGCACAGCCAGAAGAGGACTGGCCACCCCACATAGCCTGGTTCCTCTCTAGGTTTCTTCCTAGGTTTTGGCCTTTCTAGGGAGTTTTTCCTAGCCACCGTGATTCTACACCTGCATTGCTTGCTGTTTGGGGTTTTAGGCTGGGTTTCTGTACAGCACTTTGAGATATGAGCTGATGTACAAGGGCTATAGAAATACATTTGATTTGATTTTGATTTGATTTGATGGACAACTTTCGCATTTTTGCTGATAAGCAACTTTTATACTACTTACTACTTGTAGCTACTTTGCAACTACTTAGCATGTTAGCCAATTCTTCCCCTAACCCTAACCTTAACTTTTGAGCTAACCCTTCCCCTAACCTTAACCCCTAACCCTAAACCCTAGCCTAGATAACTTTCGCCAGCTAGCTTACGTTAGCCGCCTAGCCACCTAGCTGGAAGATATTATACACATTTGTAACATATAGTACTTTTGCAAATTCGTAACATATTGTCCGTTTTTCTAATTATTAACTTATAATACGAATTGTAATTCATAACATATCATACGAAATGGGTGATGGACATCCACAAATTAACACATACCATATGAAACGTAATATATCATACTAGATGGTGTCTCTCGGATTTAAGTAGAGAATAATACGAAATACTGTGAAACCAGGTTGGGCTACAGGAACATTTTTTATTACAGCCCAAGACCTATAATTTAGGAAGCATTGTTTTACTGTAATTGCATAGTTTTACCAGGTATACTATAGCCTTCATAATGGCTAGGCATATTTGAACATAGAGGGTGAAACTTTAGAAAATATAAAATAAGCATGTCGCAAAGGTCTGTAACTTCAGACATATTAGAGGGCTACACATTACTGGACTAGTCAACCATTTGATTATTGTGATTTTTTTGTGCAGCCATGTCTCCCGAGTAAAAAAAAAAACTATTTCTGACATTCTATGTGCACACACGCCTGTGTTCTATGCGGGCGTGTGCGCACGCGCAGATAAAGGCGACGCCGTGCATGTTTTCTGGATGCGAGACGTCTCCCAATCTCTCTTTGATCTATGTACTCTAGCGCAGTAAACATTCACTAAACACAGCGATAAAGGACAAGGCTTTTATTAAGGCTATGGCCTTTGGGGGAGGTTGAACTTGATATTACCACTTTAAAGATTTCACTGTGTTTTAAGTTGAGCCCTGGAATCGTAATGGGGCCCATTACAACTCTCTGTCTGTTTGTTTTCTGCTTACGCGTCACACATTACACATTACACATAGCATCCTAGGTATTCTTTCTCATTACTATTGAAGGATGGGCTCATATAATTAGGGAATATGATAATATTAATTTAATATGATTTATAGGAATAGGCTAAATATAAGCATCCAGATCAAGCTGTTATTACCTCATTGACTGGGTCATTGACGGGTCCCGATTCTCCAAAATTCTACCAAAGTGCACTTGCACAACAATAACCATCATGGATAAAACATGGTGCTTACACCAATGCAATGCTTTTAAATTCATAATGAGGAGTGTACAAGTGCACGCTTTGGGCGAAGGGTGGAGAATCAGGATGCTAGTGCTAATCATTCTTTCTCCACTCCATAAGAACTATGCAGTTCTTGTGTCCTCTGATTCCACTGTTAGATTGAGCAGGTTAGGGATGGGGCAGGGAACATGTCTGTAGAATAGGTGCATTGACTCATATTACATGTCCTACAGTTCATACAAAGTATCAGTGTGGGGACTAGGATGACGTCAGGGGTCGTCGTGACAAGGGGATGCCACCAAGCAGTCTCGCGCAGCCATTGCTGTCCTCGTGCGCCCTCGCCTGTTGAAAAATAGGAAGGCACATGAGCCCTCACCGATTCTTAGGGGGGCGACTGACCGAGTGAAATTCCTCTCTCACATTGCACACAGGCCCATCTCCCCTTCCCCCTCTGTCTTCATTTTCTTCTCTAGCTCTCACTCCCTCTACTCTCCGCTTACAATGACAGTTCACAGCAAAGGTGTTTGAGCCGGTTCTGTAAGGGTATTAGATGCCGTGTTTAAGGTCTGCATCTTTTATCTCGCGATTCTCTGTCTCCCTCTGAAACACACTACAGTATACTGTTAAAACTATAAACGTTTCAGATTGGATTATACTCTCATTCCTTTGTCTAATCATAGGCTACTCTCTTTGCCCATAGGTCAATTTAGACTTGCATAGGAATTGTTGTATTCTTCATCTCCCATCTGATGATGCTCTGTCTGGCAAAAGCAGTAACTTGTTGCACAATAATTTTGAATCTTCTGTACTAAAAAGCAATTCAGGGAATTATATATTTTAGATTTATATTTCTGTCTGTCATTTAATTTTGTAAGAAATGTCACTTCAATCATTTGAAGCCCTAGTAGTCTACCATACAATTATTCCACCTGTATGATAAAATGGAAGTTCTTGAAATTAAAATGAGAAAGTGGAGAAAATAATGTTATGTTATTGTCCCTCCATGAGAAGTTATCATTGAGGACGTTGTCAGTGCTAGATAGATAGATAGATAGATAGATAGATAGATAGATAGATAGATAGATAGATAGATAGATAGATAGATAGATAGATAGATAGATAGATAGATAGATAGATAGATAGATAGATAGATAGATAGATAGATAGATAGATAGATAGATAGATAGATAGATAGATAGATAGATAGATAGATAGATAGATAGATAGATAGATAGATCAAGACAAGCGCGAGAGACATAAACGTTTATCACGTATTCGATCCACCGAGTCACAATCGGAACCATGGTAATAAAATGTATCATTAGAACCTAACTAATATTTCGCTTTTTTACTTCAGCAGATACAATTCCACGGTTGGGAGAGACACGAGAGAGAAATTATTTCGGTAAATCAAGACTGTTTCCTTAAGCCTATGTCCAGAGATAGGGACCTGGCTACCTGGATCAATCAACACTACTGTATGAGTTCCTCGATGTTTTGAAGTTTGAGTTATCAACAAGACATAGCCTACTATGTTTTAAACTATTGTGGGTGGTTTGAGAAACTTTGCGTTATAGGCTATACCCTATATATACTGTATATACATAATATATAGTCTATATTCCATTGAGCGTTGTTGTATTCATAATATTGCATTAATTGATACCAAAATGTTCTTCAAACTATCTTACTTGGATTGTGTTAACACTTAAGGATAATGCCGTTAGTCCTATTGTGTAAATAATCATTACTAATACTTGTTCAGATTAAGAATGACTTCCACACCATGATTCATGTTGGGGTGAAGTTTAGGGTTAACCTGCTGCCATAAGTACAACGTAATAATGAGTAACTAACTACAATAGTAATTAATGCTGACCACTGTACCACGGGGGTCTAGGCCTGCTTATAATGCCCCCTTGTATTCATAATATTGGATCATTTAAAAACGAATTGCATTTAATACTGTGTAAACCCGAAAATCCCAACGTTTCCATTCCAAAAACATCTGTTGGTTAGTCCATTGTGCTCGGTTCCACTCTCATTCAACTGTTTTCCCTCCATTCATCTGGGTTCATGGAAATACACCGACTTGTCTGAGAACACTGAACCTTTTTGTATAGCCCAAGGCTAAATATTTGTAGTAGACATACCCACAATCACAGCCAAATGTAAACCCTCTGTGTATTTTGGCAGTAAAGCATACTAGGCTACTCCATAGGCCTAACTACATAGTTGGTTATCAATAGTTTTATTCTGAATCTCTGATCTGATGATACCCTCTGTGGCATAATCAGTAAGTATCTTTTAGGTTTCTATTTCTGCCTATCTTCGAGTTTTGCAAGATCATTTTGAGTTTCTAAAACCGTATAAACTTGTTATACATTAAATATGTATTTGCATAATCCTTTATGTGGGGTGAAATACAAAATAATTTTTTTTTGTACTGTAACGCCTATTGAAAATGTATTCCATTGGTCTGTATTTGTTTCTATATACCAAGTAGACGAACATTAAAGTGAAATATTTTTTTGCAATATTTCTTGTAGGCCTACATCACACCTTTCCATTTCTTGTGTATTAGTTAGGCTGCTACACGTTTTGCAATTAATTAATTAATCAGGTTGCATCGGGTATATTAAGCATCTAATTTAGAGAATCATTGCAAATATAAATATTTAAATGAATAGTCGTGTTTTATTTTCAATGAATCCCTATGGTGTATTCGGTATAAGTGGGACCCAATTTGCATTTCAGTCTTCTGTTATCTCTTGAGACATCTCTGAAATCCTCAAGATGTCTCCTAATCACACTCACACACCAAAAGAATGATATCTTATTCACAGGAGGCATGACACACCCATTTGTGCTTTTGGGAAACAAGGCACTAATACTCTAGTGGCCGCTCTATCAATTAAAATAAATGTCTTAAAAAATGGAAGGCAGTCGGGAGGAGGCAAGATCAGATGGGACCATTCTAGCCAATGAGAAGACCAACAGTCTCCACGAGTTACCACAGCCACAAAGTCGGAATTGGGTACATCATAAAAATGCATGAAAACAATCATTTGCTTTTTTGTTTTAATTTAAGTTTAGGGTTAGGCATAATGTTCACACTGTGGTTAAGGTTAGGGTTAGCTTTAAAACACATTTTAAGAAGCGACATTTTAGAAAGGCGGGGGTTTCAACTTTGTGGCTGTGGTAACTAGTGAGAACTAGCCACAACTCCGATATAAAGTGCTTTTTCTAAAAGTTGCCGGGATCTTAGGTGTCTTACTTATATCAGTGCACTTCTAACAACCTACTGATTACGAATCTTCAATTCAATCAAATAAGCAACACATAGCAAATAAGCCATTCAATTTATTGTTATCCAAATTCGACACTCTCATTGACCTCCATACAAAACTCTGCGCTTGGTTAGCGGAAAAAAAACGAAAAAACGCCACTAACTGTAGAAGACAGATTTTGGGCTCAGTTGTACCTCTCACTTCGCCTCTTCCTCTCTGGTTAGATAAATTGGACAGTATTATTATAGTCCTAATTATACGCCAATGGGTTTCAGAAATGTATCATGTTGGGATAATATGTTGGATAGATGCCTGAAGAGGTTACAGAAGAGGGAAATGCATCTTTTACCTTTTCTAAATTCAGTCATACAACATTACAAACAACAGTACTACAATAAATAAAACATGAACAGGATATAGCACTACAAGAATCAGAGCTCTGCCTAACCTAAGTACAGGGGTCTCTAATGGAAACTGGATCTTTCCTCCATTGGAAAAGCCTATATGACTGTCCCACTTTATCTACTCCATGCTGTTCTACTTTAGCTACTCCATGCTGTCCTACTATAGCTACTCCATGCTGTCCTACTTTAGCTACTCCATGCTGTCCCACTTTAGCTACTCCATGCTGTCCTACTTTAGCTACTCCATGCTCTCCTACTTTAGCTACTCCATGCTGTTCTACTTTAGCTACTCCATGCTCTCCTACTTTAGCTACTCCATGCTCTCCCACTTTAGCTACTCCATGCTGTCCTACTTTAGCTACTCCATGCTGTCCTACTTTAGCTACTCCATGCTCTCCTACTTTAGCTACTCCATGCTGTTCTACTTTAGCTACTCCATGCTGTCATACTTTAGCTACTCCATGCTGTCATACTTTAGCTACTCCATGCTGTCATACTTTAGCTACTCCATGCTGTCCTACTTTAGCTACTCCATGCTCTCCTACTTTAGCTACTCCATGCTGTTCTACTTTAGCTACTCCATGCTGTCCTACTTTAGCTACTCCATGCTCTCCTACTTTAGCTACTCCATGCTGTTCTACTTTAGCTACTCCATGCTCTCCTACTTTAGCTACTCCATGCTCTCCCACTTTAGCTACTCCATGCTGTCCTACTTTAGCTACTCCATGCTGTCCTACTTTAGCTACTCCATGCTCTCCTACTTTAGCTACTCCATGCTGTTCTACTTTAGCTACTCCATGCTGTCATACTTTAGCTACTCCATGCTGTCATACTTTAGCTACTCCATGCTGTCATACTTTAGCTACTCCATGCTGTTCTACTTTAGCTACTCCATGCTCTCCTACTTTAGCTACTCCATGCTGTTCTACTTTAGCTACTCAATGCTGTCCTACTTTAGCTACTCCATGCTCTTCTACTTTAGCTACTCCATGCTGTTCTACTTTAGCTACTCCATGCTGTCATACTTTATCTACTCCATGCTGTCCCACTTTAGCTACTCCATGCTGTTCTACTTCAGCTACTCCATGCTGTCATACTTTATCTACTCCATGCTGTCCCACTTTAGCTACTCCATGCTGTTCTACTTTAGCTACTCCATGCTGTTCTACTTTAGCTACTCCATGCTGTCATACTTTAGCTACTCCATGCTGTCCCACTTTAGCTACTCCATGCTGTCCTACTTTAGCTACTCCATGCTGGTCTACTTTAGCTACTCCATGCTGTTCTACTTTAGCTACTCCATGCTGTCCTACTTTAGCTACTCCATGCTGTCCTACTTTAGCTATGGTTGGTAAAGCCAACAACAAAAATATAAAATTGATACATAATATTGGCAACTTTTATTGTGCATTTTGATGCACCAGTACATAGTATGCACATTTACATCCCAATTTGGCACTGTGCATCATTTATGACAGTTTTATAACCTTAACATAAAAACAGAATAAAAGCTATGTCACTGATCATACCATGTGCTTTGTGTGGTGAGCTTCCTGTGATGTAATGTTGTTCATGTGGTTTCTCTTCAAGGGCTTTAACAATCGCTTTTATTTTCTCTTGCCAGACCAAGAAATAAACACATCAGGAGTAAACTGTTATGATGCCCCAATCTTTCTGAATTCACCCTACCTCTTTTTCACATAGACATGTCTCATGCTCTCTTGGGATATCCTCGTTTGCCACTCTTTGTGCTATAGGATACCAGATAGCCCCTGTGTTACCTGTGAGGAGTTATGCAACTTTGCAGTCAAGACAGATACTATCTTGTGATCTGTCAGCAGAAAACCTAACACTTATAATGCTCTTTTGCGCAATTCAAAGGTGACCTTGTTCGTTTACAGTAGTGGCACTTTATTGTGTGTGTTTTAGATAATGGAACTGGGAGGACAACGGATGAGTTAATATGACTCGTTCATTGTTGGATATACCCAAATACATGTCTGTTCTCCATATAGGTGGGCAACATAAGTGCAAGAACCGGAAGGAAAACGGGACACAGTGTGTTGTGGTTTTGCTCTAGTCTTTGCTATTGTGTCTTATACACCGCGATTAAAAGGGGAAGCGGCCCCCTCAGCAGACATTGCAGATTGCGCCCCTCTCGGTTTTACAAGCGGGCCTAAGGTGAACTTGACCATTGAGTCTGCGCAGTGCGCGATGCAACCCTGTGCGACGCTACTGTCTCAGTATTTTAGTTTTGAACGAGAGTGAGCTATTCCATCAATACCCACCAGGGCAAAACAAATCAAACACATTCAATTTCAATGGATTTGGTTAGGATTGTTAGTAAAGAGGATATGCCAACGGAAGAATACGTGTTCTGCTATCCTAGCACCTCCACCATCCCGGCTTCAACTTGGCCTTGAAACTGGATGACGCAGCCACCAGAGCTTTAAATGCTTTGACCTTGAAACGCGCCCGGAGAATGCAAGGTGAATGCAAGGTGGCTCGAGCTGGATATCTCTTCTCTTGTAATTTTAAGCCCCTCTTCATAGCTCCTCGCGCCACTATTTGTTACCTCTAACTGGTCTTCTCACACGCACTGCATTTCCGTATAACGACGAGATTAACGAGCCACTGAAACCTACATCACCCCATTAAAACGAAAACACCATTCAGTAGCCGACGGTATGGTTTACCACAATGTCATCCGTAGCGTGGAAAACCGTGACACGCAACACTCACCTGGCGCGAACCTGAAACGCTCCATAGGCCTACCTGTTTTCATCTTTATAACTATAACTCGGCTTTCCATATATTGGGCTTGAAAGAGACTCGTAATAATATATAGGCTAGTATATCTTTCACCTCATTATACCGCTGTTCTAGTGTAGGAAATCAATGTAGAATCCTTATCGATCCGAGTTATCCCTTTGAGTTGGTAAAGCCTATGGAATACACAAAGCTTGCCTAACTGAAAAGCCAACACACCTGATCGGTTGTCTTATGGTCGAGGAGATCCACATGTTGGCTTTGGGAATCGAAAATGGAGAGCGCCATGCCTTTTCTTTAACTTTCCAGGATATGAAGTCATTGAAATGATAGTATTTTAGAAATAAGGCCTTCAACGAATATCCTGACTTTATGTAGCCTATTGCATCATGGTCACACGTTTATTCGTGTTTATCCTTTACCAGTTTGACCAGGTTCACCGAAACCTAGTTTCACTGAAGACCAAATGTTGACCACATCATTTGTAGCCTATGTGCAAATGTTATATTGATAAAGAAGGTGAGACGAGGTGGGTTTGTGCGTTGGTTATATAACAATGCAATTGGAATGTAGCCTAATTTGATATTAATTGTATTGTGTCCAATACGATGTTCATGTTGTTATCGGTGTGTTATTGTGTCTACCTGTGATGTATTGGGAATTCTGTTGTGTCGTCGACCCATTGTAACTTATTGACGTGATGAAATTTCTATAGAACTTTTTGAATGAACAACTGAATCTGACATTGTGCAATACTTTGTGTTTCTTTAAGAATGTATATTTGGTTAATGTGAAATCGAAGCTCGTTGTAATGTGACTAACATGGTATGTCTTTGAATAGATTTTATTTGGCATATTTCAGAATGTGAAATAAAGGTTCTATTTTATTCGATCTATTAATTTTTCCCTTACAAAATCGTGTATAGCGGATAACCATTGCACCGTTGATTGTTTGTCTTACGAATGCAAAACATGTAGGAATTTCCTTTACAAAAATGAATTTTCCTGATGAGACATACGACTAAATCACGACGGATTAGAAGTATTTCTTAACCGAGGACAAAGTAAAACATAAAATACAATTCCGTTCACAGGAATCAAAGGTCTGTGAAGTTTAGACATTTTTCATCAAAACCAACGGATGTCAATAAAGATGTATTTACAAGTTCCTAGTTTTTTTCATGAAAACTAGGAACGGTAAAGCCCATCTAAAAATGTAGGCTAGCCTATATATTTAGGCGAATGGGCATTATTGTTGAACACTTGCAGACTATAGGTTATAGGTTATAGGTTATAGGTTATAGGTTATAGGTGTTTTGGTGTAATTTGTTAACACTTTTTTGATGTTCGTTTCCGTAAACTATTGTGTAATATAGCCTGCTGTTTTTTAAGAACTTTATTTTATGTTAAACCTAGTGGGAAATTCTGCTTTTGCTGTTTATTGTTAATGACGAATCGTTTGGCCATACAGAAACGCAAATGGTTATACATAGTGAAGCGTGTGTGCATATAGTAATAACGTCATCAGGAAAGAAATTGGTCAACGAAAATGTTAGCCTAATTCCATGGTGACTCGATCTGAGTGAACTTGTTGATAGGTAGTGAGTGGCTGGATGTTCTGCAGCATATATACAGACGTCTTGATTAGAATTAGCTTTAAACATAATGCATTTCCCTTTGTATGTTAACTGGAAAGAGGTCCATGGCCTCGTCCTTGGGACAATAATGTGTAGGAAGGGCTCATTCATCAGAAAGAGCAACAGTATCTTGCAGGGGCTGGTGCAAATGAGCCTAATCAGTCCACTGATGGGGGACTGGTAGCGTTCGGAAATACAACAGATGTGCAACTGGCTAGCGGCTGAAGCTTCATTGAAATGAACTGTAGGCCTGTATATTTACTGGGATTCCATTGTGGCAATAAATGTAACATGTAGCTTACGGTTTTAGCAGCCCGTTAACAAAATGTTTAAGACTTCTACTTTGTGACACTTTGAGTCAGAGCGAATGTATAACGGAGCTGTCAGTCAAAGGCGCGATTCAAGAGCCACCCTGTTAACTCTTATTTGCCAATTTCCTTTTTATTTTATCCTTTAGTGCCACATCACGTTAAGGGCCGGAGAACATAGAAGAGTTACGTGCCAGGCCGTCCTGTGGTTCACTGGCTCTACCGCAGAAACATATTTGTATTGATTTGGCTTTACTTTCTATACTACAATTTAGTTTCACATCACACCACAACAACTGGATAAGGCACATTTTTCTCGCTTTATGGATTGGAAAGAATAGACGGGTTGGGAACGTAATTCTGCATTTCACAAATTGTTATTGGAAAACGGTAATATGATGATAATTCATAGCTTTCCAAATGGTTTAGATTTTCCTTTAATGGTTTTACAATTATTTTGTAAACCTATTGTTACGTCACATAGGATGAAAACATTGTTATTTGCTGCGAAATGACAATGCCAGTCGAAACTAAGAATGTCTATGCTCTTGGTAATGACTTTACAGACGGGTCTTCGTAGCCAGTAGAATGTCTGGGCATTGTTGTGGCGCATGGCGGTGGTCAGTTCCTCGATAGGGATGTCTGTTCGGGTCAGACCACCAAAACAGACTGCATCTGCGCGCGCCATGGTCTCCGTGACAGCTCCCGATTTTTTGATTGCAGGCCCCGCGCCAGAAAACCCGAGTTTAAGACAGAACCTTGCTTACATTGCCATTTATTTTACAAGTTCATGTAAATATTTAATGTAATTTATTACCATTTCAAACGTTTGATTTTGGAACATCTTTGTTGGATCAACACATGTTAATGTGAGCAAAAAGAGAAAGTCCAAATGTAGCCTGATGATTTAAACCTGATTCACAAAACCGTTCTATCTGTGTCATAGCTTCATTGTTATAGGTTAGTTAGGCCTTTAGTTAGGCCTACACATCATGGTTAGCTACATAGAAAAGAAAAATAAATAGCTAGATATTTGATAACGCTAAATCGTGTCATTTCTCGATATATATTGAGTAGCTTTCTCAAATTTGTTCATGACTAATTAGGCTATAAAGATAAATATAAAGTTAAGCACCGGATGTGGATTATGTCTAATAGGCCTATCTGAAAAGCTGACATATCAATTTGTGTATCACAGATTCTCCTTCCCGGAACATGAAATTGATCAAACATAGGCTATAGATTGGACATATAAGACACATATAAACCACACATATAATTGTTGGTTAAAAAAAACACACACACTTATTTCAATATTGCAAGAATAGATTGCCCGTTCACAAGAAAAGAGGTACAACGTCAACACTCCATGTCCGACGAATCAGGACTGGGTTAGTTTAATCAAGTTTTTCTAGGAAGATATCAGTCGTCTACTTCTTAAGGATATACATCATGAAGAATCTAGGCTATCCTAACAGCCGAACATGTGTATTGATGTGTTTTAATGTCCCGTTACGGCATGTTAACATCTGAGTGCATGCGCAATCTCTGTCATAATGTTATCTTTTTAAAAATCTTTAATAAACTAGTGCAGTCACCGGTGGCAGGTAGCCAAGTTGTTAGAGCGAAAGGTTGCTGGATCGAGTCCCAGAGCAGACAAGGTAGAAATCTGTCGTTCTGCCCCTGAACAAGGGGCCGAAGGCCTCCGGCGAAAACCGAAGGCCTACCGGCGAACAGTGGATTAACTGCCTTGTTTTTTAAAATCTTATCCAGAATATACAAATAACTACAAAGAATTAACTGGTTTGGACCCTACACGCGATTGTGCCTGTATAGCCGACAGGTTAAACAACATTGAGTACATTTGTATTGGAAATCATGTGGAACACTAATGTTAATCAATAAGGTTATGTTTTTCAACGTTTTTCGGATTCAGATAGACATTGTTTGAGGCTTTATGTTCTGTCTCATATCTGACTGTCTGTAGTAGTATTTATTAGGATCCCCAATTAGGGGATCTACTCTTCTACTCTTCCTGCGGTCCAAGATGACTACGACAGTTTATTAAGTCCCTCATCCATCAAGAATATTCAAATAATAGGCCTACAAAGAAATAACTGGTTTGACGTGCTAATAATGCCTACGTTTGTTATTACTGTGTAATGGATCATTTGGACCCTGCACGCGACCTAGCTATAATATCGAATTCGTAATGGTGGTATTTATACTGTGGCTGAGGCACAGTGCTTTTTGACGTTTTTATTAACATTATTATGACGTAACAATAGATGAGAATGCCTATGGAAAAATGCATCCTGAATTATGTGATCGCACCACAATAATAGTATTATGGCGCGAAAATAGGCAAGAATGTCTATGAAAAATGCTTGAATTCTATATGAATGAATCTTTGAGCACTTTTGTTGGCTTCCATTTATATCCTGAAACAAACGTTGCCATTTGACGGCTTGCATTATTTCATTTAGACCTATTATTGTATTTTTTTTCATGGCATTATACTGTACCAGAGAAAATAGGTTATAGGTAAGTCCAGGCTGGTTTTGCCTATAATAGTCTTGCTTTTTTCTCCTGAAACAATATATTTGGAAGGAGAGCCTTAAGGAGAGACATAAACACGACAAAGCAGACAAAACACAACGACATGCCTATACTACTTCATATCATTTTCACCCGTCTTCACCAAAAGTCTCCAAAACACGAGACTGGTTTGCAAATGAAACTTTCCGATTAGCCTACTTTTCCAACGTGTGCAAAACACATGATGCATAACATGTTTCCTTAGACACAACGAGAATAAAACGTTCGAGAAAACAAAATGATAGTAAAACTTAATGCCCTCCAAAGCTTTCATTAGGCCAGGAATTCTCACCCCTCTTCCGCCCTTTTCAAGAACTCAGCCGGGTCCTTCAAAGACTGAATAACCCAACAGACTCATCGGCTAGACAGCAACTTTCAACTTGACCTTGGCCTCTAACCGCGTCTACCCCGTAGGCTATGTGAAAAACAACCGACTTGCCAACATTGAGAACTGTTTTCTGTCTTTGCATATTGTAAACATGACGGAAGCGAGGGATCTGGTATTTTTTGGGCACACTCTCTATCCGAATTCTCACTCATTTCTTGAATGCTCGAACCTGTCGCTCTAATTTGAGTGATATGAAAACGGGGCATTTTGATTGAGAGCATCTCCCATGGATTTTAGCTTAATTATCTTTAGTTGAAAAATGAGATGGACGTGTTGTTCTAAAGCCTGTTTATTTCCCTTCTTTATTCCACTCCCTATCCGATACGTGTCTCTTGGATGAGTCATCCGTGTTCCCCACAGTGGTACGGTCTGTTCAAACACTGTTAACATTAGCTAGTAGTCCATCTCCATTGTCGTTTATGGGATATTGGGAAACGTGTCCTTGGCGACCATTCCTTACGCTATGTACTAATTATGTGAGCTGTATTGGGGTGTGTGGCTTTGAATGGATTATACTTTGTGGAATTAATATAGGCCCACCATGTACAAAATAATCAGCAATGACATTGTGTCATAGACATGTTTACGCGGACTGCCTTTAAAAGCAACGTGTATGGATGTATTTAAGTTGGTGAGTCACCGCAGTCTTTTGAAACCGTCTGGACTACTAGGTCCTTTTTATTTTGCTTTCCAATGATAAAATAAAAACCCTTTTCAAACCAATTTAGGTTTGAAGTGTAACCGTATATAGGAGTGATATATGTATCAAATATATATATATATATAAGTATAGATATATAAATATAGATATAGATATTTATTTTTATATTTACACACGAAACCCTCTCGTTTTGAGCGGCAAAAAGACAAGCCAAATCCCTTGATAGGTACCGTCATTTTCCAAAGCTGCATTTTTTCTACATTTAATTATCCGCACTGGGAGATATTTATCGTCCTCTTTGCATAGCCTATCACGTGGCCCCTTCTTGGCCAATAGAGGCGCGACCTTGGTGCACCCGGGCGCGTCAGCGTCGCCTACTCTCTCCGAATCAGTATCTCCTTTTTTCAGCCTCTATGCTTTTTTAAAAAAAGAGCCAGAAGCCTCAATGCTGGATGTCGTGCTATGACAACGTCACTGCTCTTCCGTCCTCGCTGGGTCGACCCGTCGGTGATGTTCCTCTACGACAACGGCGGCGGTTCCGATGAAGTGAGCAAGAACATGGATGCTGGCGGTGGTGGTTTTGCTGGAGGCAACTTTGCGGCAAACCAATGCAGGAACCTGATGGCGCACCCCGCGTCCCTCGCTCCGAGCACGGCATACTCGTCAAGCGACGTCCCAACCTCGGGAATGGGCGAGCCATCCAAGCAGTGCAGCCCTTGCTCGGCTGTGCAAAGCTCCTCCAGCGCGTCCCTGCCCTATGGATACTTCGGTAGCGGCTACTATCCGTGCAGAATGTCGCACCACAGTAGCATAAAGTCGTGCGGAACGCAGCCCCCCTCTGCGTACGGGGAGAAGTACATGGACACATCCGCTTCGGGCGATGACTTCACCTCTAGGGCCAAGGAGTTCGCCTTCTATCCGAGCTATGCGTCGGTCCCATACCAGCCCGTACCCAGTTACCTGGACGTGCCAGTTGTACCAACTATGAGCGGGCCAGCAGAACACAGACACGAGCCCCTGCTGCCCATGGAGAGCTACCAGCCGTGGGCTCTAACTAACGGCTGGAACGGGCAGGTCTACTGCACCAAGGAGCAGCCTCAGCTCGGACACATGTGGAAATCCTCCATACCAGGTACAGCATAGGTAGAGATCCCTCAGGTTTTACGCAATAAACCAGAACAACTTTTCATTGTGTTTGTTTTTGCTTAATCCACAACAAAATGTTAGAGACGATGCCTTTTCTGTAAAAAAAAATATAACGCGTGTTTGTAAATTCATTTATGAGAATACAGTCTTAGAAAAAAGGGTTCCAAAAGGGTCATTCGGCTGTCCCCATAGGACAACACTTTTTGGTTCCTGTATGTACCCCTTTGGGTTCCATGTATAACCTTCTGTGGAAAGGGTTCTATATGGAACCCAAAGGGGTTCTATCGGGAACCAAAAACGGTTATTCGAAGGCTTCTCCTATAGGGACAGCCGAAGAACCCCTTTATGTTTTAGACGTAACCTTTTTTTGTGTATGGTTTGTGAACGGCTTACTATATCCATTTCGCTTTCCGTTTTGCTCCACCAGACGCGGTGTCTCCTGTGGGAGGGGACCTGAGCTCCTTCCGACGTGGAAGAAAGAAGCGCGTGCCATACACCAAGGTGCAACTGAAGGAACTTGAGCGCGAGTACGCGGCCAATAAATTCATAACAAAGGACAAACGCAGGAGAATATCGGCCCAGACGAACCTGTCCGAGCGACAGGTCACTATCTGGTTTCAGAACAGACGCGTAAAGGAGAAGAAGGTGGTCGTCAAAGTGAAGAGTATCAGCTAGTTTTGACTGACATACAACAATGGGATGGGAATTGAACACACACACACAATATGCTATTCACGCCTTTTGATTGGAACAATTTAACCCTTATTTCCCACCGAACATGGTTCACAAATATACTCTGCCAAATGCGTTGCCGAGACCTTTATGGAACGAACATGTAGAAAAACTCTGGACCTTCCATTTTCCTCCATTGTGTATTGTTCTCGGTGAATGGAGACCAAAGCAAGGAGAAAATTAGGGCCGTATAATTTTTGCAACTGGCATGCAGTAACCTCAGGAAAACAGACACTCTAACTTCACCGTGTGGAGAAAAAAAAACATTTGGAAATCCCCAGGAAGTGACGGCCTTTAGGATTACAGCTTCCACGGTTAAATATTAATCCGTTCCATTTCCCCTTCAACACTCCACTAAACACGTGCATCTTAATTTAAAATTTAGCTTCTTCAAACGGTTCTCCTGCTCTCACTCATAACCAATCCAAGGTGCAATCCCGCTTGTAATGCATACATCATTTTCTGGGAAATGTGTGCCCATGTGAACCATATGTCTTTTATATTGTGTGTGTATTCATGTGGTTGTATATAAAGGTAAACTATACAGACAAAACTATAATAAGTCAAGGCTATCTGTGTCTGTTAAATATGTCGGTGTAAAACTATTGACACAAAAATCTGTCCAATAAAATCCGGACATTGTTGAATCATATATGATATCCACGACCTCTGATTTGAACATCCGTCCAGTATATTACAGAGATGGTTTCGTTTTTGGTGACGTTTTGAATGTCAATCGTGATATTTTGTCATAGCTATTCAAATGTGAGAGGATTTGTCATGAATTGGTTTAAGATATTCTTAGATTCAGAAGCAGTGTGAGAGGCTCAATTATCAGGCCTGTTTACCGTGTTGTGAGGAACATGTCTGACCGGCGTATGATTTTATGCTTGAATGCGGAAGATCAGTGTTTGGCCAGACTGTGTAGAACTACTCTGGGCTCTATCCATTTCGACGTTAATTCCAGGTGTCGCCTGGGTGCGATGGTATTACGAAGTGTCTGAATCTACCTGTTGAGTGCGAAATGTGCATCGAAAATGTCTCACTCGAGCAAATGATGGAAGTGTTGTTGTGTGTATGTGGATTATTATAAGGCCTATATCGCCATCTAGTGATGAGATTGTCTCAAGCATTACAGGTGACTGTTAGTGGAGACACACTTGCATCAGAATAGGCCTAGTCTACCTACGCTACTTCAAGTAGATTTACTACCACAATCTGATAATAATAATAACAACAACAACAATAATAGGCCTATAGGCTACATTTACACGATAACATTGTTGAAATATTTAGGAACAATATTTACACAAACATTAACCTATTTGAAACGATACGCCTACTTGCTCCAACAACTCTTTGTTTGGCCAATAGTGTTTCCTGTAGACATCAGTTGTGTGTACGTTCAGTTATTTTCGATTCTTTATATTCACTTACATGGTCTTGTTATTTAATACACTTCCATAAGCATTCTTATCATCAAGTCGTACTAAGATGAGGAGAATCTTCAGTCGGATGCACGTTGCCTCAGCCACAGTTAAAATTACCATCACCGAGTCGGTCACAGATTTCAACTTTTTAAAAATTGCTTCCATATAAACGCTTCAGCGTCACATAAGGTATCAAATTTGTGTTTTTGAAAATGAGTAGGCCAATGTGCTGCAGATAATAACCATGCGGAGTTTTTTTGTTGTTTTCGATTTCCTTGAGGTCTTGCAATTAGCTTTGGTTTTGAAATGTATTTTCAATCAGTTCTTCAATCATTTCGTCATCCCAAGGACAAAGCATGCATGCAAATGTTTACCATTTTGGCATTTCTTAATCCCCAAATATATGACTGATCATATTTAGTTATAACTGGTGGCCGTCTCGCTATCATGTCTACTGATAACAACAGGACTACCGTGTCAGTGAGGTAACTTGATGCGCAAGGCCATGAATGCTCTCACTTTTTAATTTTCATGGAAAACAAACTAACATATAGATTTTGATTCTTAGGCTAACTGTTGCAGTGTTGGCTGATTACATGCACGTCTGTAGTATGTAATGTAGGCCTATAGCCCTTGAATGTGACATCGAGAGAAAAAATGGGCCTCTGCATTTTGATTCGCTGATGCTGCAGTATTCCACCCACCAGCCGTAGCAGTACAACTATTAGCCTATACGATTGTGACTAATAAAGGGTTTAAATTTATAATTTCAAAAATATCAATTTCTTAAATACTATTTTGACTATTTTGACATCAATCTGGTGATTGACGAAGATCATCATTTCTAGCGTGTTGCCTACCACTTATGGTTATATTATATGTATTAGTGACATCATATCCGTTTAGTCTCTGTGCACTAGGTTTAGGCCTGCATCATACATTTATACTATTGCACAGCTCACTGGGCAAAAACTGGTTAAATCAACGTTGTTTCCACGTCATTTCAACAAAAAAAAGTAAATGTGATGATGTTGAATCAACATGGAAAAATGATAGAATTTGAAAAAAGTCATCAACATAAGGGGATTTCGTATTGTTGTCACCCAACTTTTAACCTGAATCCAGTGACATAGTGAAATGTTTTGGTGATTTCACGTTGAATTCACGTTAGTTGATAACTTATTCCAAATGTAAATCATAACTAGACGTCGAAATGACGTCTGTGCCCAGTGGGAGACCTTTCTGCAAATATAAAAAACAACGCAGACATGAAACTAGCAAAGCAAACAAACACATGGTGATTATAGAAGGGAAGGGGTTTACACTCACAGATGCCAATAGCTCCTTGTTGTTATCGTCGTGAATGCAGGCTATGCACATTTACTACAAGCATTTCATGATCAAATAGAAAAAAATGAATCCTGCGGTCACTGAATTTAGCCAAAAAATATAAACACCTAGAAAAAAAGTGAATGAAAAATGTTTTTACAAGCTGTACTAAAATTTCACCCACGAATCACACTGTAGGCCTTCGCCAAGTGTGGCTACATATTTCAATTTCATTGAGGTAAGTTATGTTTGTTTTATGAATAAATATGCTGAGTGCAGGCTTGCACATACAATGCGTTTAACGCATGAAACAGCAAAGTCAACCATGAAGCCTATACAGGAAAACATACCAACATATTCGATATTTTCGCCCTGTAAGAGGTTGTGCTATCCATATTTTGTAAAGATATTGATTTCATTGCTGCGGAAGAGTAGGCTTTAACAGAAAATGTATATGCTTAAAGAAAATGTAGGGCGTGTCATAGGGCGTAGTAGGGTATAGTGCATAGGGAAATAAAGACAGCGTAGCCTACTCTACACCTTATTCTTGTAAGCTACCTGTAGCCTTGTCTTTTGCTATTCTGAATCAGTGGACTCACACTTGTGGTGCATGGTATTTGCCTAGCCACCTCTCATTCGGAATCACACATACATTTGGATTAGAACCGTCTCGTCCTTATATTTTTGCTGTTTCGAAACGTTGTTTCTATGATGACAACGATTTAACATCGTTGTAAATGTTATTTTCATAGTCTATAGGCCTAGTCAAGGCAATACTAATGAGTCATCACATCAAAATGGTATAACTTATAAACATATCTAACCCAAGGCTATAAGCTTAAGGCCGCAAGTGCTCAAAATAAATAGTTTATACTTGTATTTAATTCTATATTAGGCTAATAGTAATACATTAATAAAATATGGTTTATGGTTGAAAATCAATTAGGATTTTTAGTTTATTAAAACATTTTTTAAATTGGTAACAAGCTATGTAATAATAACTGTTTAAAACAATGATGAGCAAAACTTAAATAAATTATAATGTAAAAATATGCTAAATATATAAAGACATGTAACGTCTTAGTTTGTTAATTATTATTTATTAAACATGACACTATTCCTCTTTCTGACAAATTGAAGTCAGGATCAAGAACGCTTCAGCTGAGAGCACAGTCTGCGTGCGCTTGACACGGTTCAGACGCAAACACACGTGAACGTGCACACAACCCAGGGAGAGAAATATTCAAACTGTGGCAGGCGGTCAGAGCAGAGCAGAGCTGGACTGGATTCCATATTTGACACACTCCCAGTGCTCACTGCATTGTTGGAGTTTTGCTGCCACCCCAAGGCAAAACTAGGAATGACAGCTTCTGCAAATACTCCATGGAGCAATTCAATTTGGAATTCCCTGTTGCGTAAAATGAATGAAATAGGTTGAGAGAGCTTCACATTACTCAGTGTCTTGCTTGATTCACGCTGAGCGGCAAATGGGCAACGTGAAGTAAGAAGTACATGTTCGTCTGTAAATCTTTTTTGCTGCGTTATCAAATCAACCTGATGTGTTTACAGGCTCATGTCATTTCACTATACATTTTCCATTTCATACCTGCACTAAAAATGGTTGCCTTCTTCCATGGAGTACGACTTTTTTATTCGTTTTAACAGCTGTTGATGTCGAATCACACGAAACAAAAACACAAACATACATTTTTGTAAGCTTTCAAACATGAATAATGAAATATAAATCCACATGAATAGCCTATATGTAGGCCTATTGTATTAACCGAATAGTTGTCTGGTGGAGGAGCAGCCTATACTCTCACACTGAGCCTCGCTCTCCAGTTTGTCAGGCGGGGAGATGAGTAAAGGCCGGGGCTAATGGTGTGCTCTTTACTTTGACCTTCACTGTCTACCTGGGTAATGGAGACTATGGCGAGGGCTGTAATCTTCAACTGGCTATAGCCGAGAGATACCAATAGCGTTTTCCATATGCCGAGCCTGCTTGCCAGAATAGCGCATACAGTTGTGCCTTAACCCGGTAGACAACGTGGGATACTTCGTTTTAAAAGCAGTCAACTTTAGGCTGGTAAACACCGTGGGATACCGGTGTTTTAACAACAGTTTAGCAGAGGATCTTGCCCGAGACTACGTTCAACACGCCTTTGTAGGCTGCACTCATGCCCTGGCCTATTCATTTACTAATTTGTGTAAGCGGTGGTATTTTATCCTCTGACGATATAAATCCGTAGGTTAATTCTCAATTTCCACGAGGAAGGTCTATGGACACCAATACATGATTTTGTAGTCCTCTCCAAAATTAACCTTGTGTGCGCGAAAATGAGTCTGGCTGTGTAGTCTATTCTTTAAATGAGGTCTTACTTACACACTTTGTTAGTCATTTGTGTCTTAATTACATGATGCAATTGTTCTCCACTTCGTATTGACGGAATACAGGTAGCCTATACATCCGTTTTCTTGGGCATTTTGCTTTGTTCTCGATGGAATTCTTTGTTATTTTGAACGGCAACACAGCTCATATAAACTAAAGAATAATCTGAGCATACGTATCATTATAGACACATGTGGTTCGTTTTCGTTTCATACCAATCCATATATAATTTATTCCCGTATTTTTTTTTACTCCGAACTCTAAAACATTATATTATTTTATGGTATAGCCTACTATACGTTAGTTTCATATTTAGTAGTCTAGTTGAACACACTGAGTTGTATGTTAGCTAGGCTATATTCTCTGTTACTGTTCTAGCCTAAAATAATATCACGCAGAACATAGGCCTAAATCATACACACGCCATTTTTTAAAATTGTGTTACTCAGATATTGGGTGAATTTAGAATCGGAGAAAATTAGCGTGTGTATGATTTAGGCTTGTTTGCATGCCTATGTTCGGCGTGATATTTGTTTAAACTAGAATACTAACGGATAATGTAGCCTAGCTAAAATACAGCTAAAATACAGCTCAATGTGTTCAACTAGGCTACTAAACATTAAATTAAAAAAGGCTACAGTGGAGGCATAATTTAGCTTTTGATTGAGCTAAATGTCGAATTGACCCAAGGAACAGTGCACGTGTATACATTGTTGTCACATCTCTATATGGGCAATTCTTTTTACTATCACATTTTTTAAATTTCACTAGTAAATAATGTAATAGAATAATCACACGTGACGTCCATATGAGAAAATCAAGTTCAAACGCACGAGATGCGTCGACAAAAAGCAGGCCTGTTTTTGTTGCTTCTGTCGCCGTCAGAGAAAAAAATATTTGGATATACATAGGTTGCTGCTATTGGTGGGTCTACTTTACCCTATTTTAGACTACATGCCCAAAACTGCTGTGAATCATATAGAAGGCTATAAAATAGAGAGAAAAATACGCAGTTTTGTTTCACAATTTATTAAGCTATAGCCATTGCAACATTATGTACATAGGCTAAGCCAAAGGTACATTGCGACAATTTTTTAAATGTAGCTTTTGCCTTGTGAAGTTATTTGCTCGCCAATTCTGAGCTAAATCCACATGATTATAACCCATATTCCAACACAAGGTTAGTTCGGTTCTTGCGGTTGTCCACTCTCCATCGCTGATGTCATTTTACTCGTTTTGTGGTACTCTGTCCTTGCGAGTTAAATGAGAGACTGATATCAGTCGTTTCCCATGAATTGATCCAAGAGATAGTACGGCTAAAGCCACGTCCTCCCATTGACCATGAAGTTGAATCGTGTTCTCACTAGTCGGGGTTTGTCCTTGTGTGGTCCCTCCTCTGTCCCTCTGTCGTCGCCATCGCCCTCTCCCAACATTTCTGTGACCTGTGGATAAATCAACAGTTCTTTACTGATTTAAATAAAGTTCACGCCTCCTGGTATCTTCGTGTTTGTTAATTCGTATTGACGTACATGCCAGGGCCTTTTGATCAAGTTTCATATGAATATATCTGTTTAGTAGTAATCGCCCTCCTTGACGCCCTCTTCGCTTATAGTCATAGACTTGATAACGGCCTACAACTCAACAGCCAATATGGGATGGATATAAGTTTAAAAAAACACCTATATATTTTTTATAATTTGGGCATGAGATTATCGTAAACTACATTTTAGTTCTACTTTTTACGAATCAAAGGAAGCACGTGTTTGTATGGAAATCCAGAGCAGTCACGTTAATGGTAAAGGCGTTGTGTTTTGTGTTGAGGCTGTGCGTAATTGAGTAGCGCCTATGTACAAAATACAAAAAGGTCGAATACTGTTCATTAACTGTTACGTTTCAAGTTTTAATGTCACGTGCACAAGTACAGTGAAATGCCTTTCTTGCAAACTCTAAACCTTTTATCAATATCAATATAGCAATAAAATAACATAACGTAGAACAAAAACACACGATCAATACAAATAAGAAATAAGAAGAACACGATAAATTAAGGAGCTTTCTACAGGGTCAATTCCAATACCATATTTAGAATGTGCAGGGATACTGGAGTGACAGAGATATATATGTATAGGGGTAAGGTGACAGGGATACTGGAGTGACAGAGATATATATGTATAGGGGTAAGGTGACAGGGATACTGGAGTGACAGAGATATATATGTATAGGGGTAAGGTGACTAGGCATCAGGATATACCATAAACAGAGTAGCAGCAGCGTATATTATGATTTTATTTCTGCACTTTTTCTATGCACACTCACGGGACTCTACTCACTCACGCACACCGACACTCCACACACACATAATATGCTCACACATTTATACTGACTCTACACAGAGATATTCTGGGTTGGGTTTAGAATGAATGTTATTGTAACGTGAGAATGGGTTGATGAGATACATTATGCACATAGCCCCATTGGAGTAGCGTATTCGATGTTTAACAATCATTCAACTGCAATTGCTGAAGATGTATAGGACATCACCAAAGTTTTTTATTTGAAAACAGTAGACTTAATGCAAGGTCAATTTGAGTAGCACGCGACATTTTGTTTCCCATTCATCGACTCTAAGCTGAACAAATAAACGGTACACAAAACATGGTACACACCACGAAACATGGTACACGCCACGAAACATGGTACACACCACGAAACATGGTACACACCACAAATAAATGGTACACACCACAAATAAATGGTACACACCACAAATAAATGGTACACACCACAAATAAATGGTACACACCACAAATAAATGGTACACACCACAAATAAATGGTACACACCACGAATAAATGGTACACACCACAAATAAATGGTACACACCACAAATAAATGGTACACACCACAAATAAATGGTATACACCACAAATAAATGGTACACACCACAAATAAATGGTACACACCACAAATAAATGGTATACACCACAAATAAATGGTACACACCACAAATAAATGGTACACACCACAAATAAATGGTACACACCACAAATAAATGGTATACACCACAAATAAATGGTACACACCACAAATAAATGGAACACACCACAAATAAATGGTACACACCACAAATAAATGGAACACACCACGAATAAATGGTACACACCACACATAAATGGTATACACCACAAATAAATGACACACCACAAATAAATGGAACACACCACAAATAAATGGTACACACCACGAATAAATGGAACACACCACAAATAAATGGTACACACCACAAATAAATGGTACACACCACAAATAAATGGAACACACCACAAATAAATGGTACACACCACAAATAAATGGAACACACCACAAATAAATGGTACACACCACAAATAAATGGAACACACCACGAATAAATGGTACACACCACACATAAATGGTATACACCACAAATAAATGACACACCACAAATAAATGGAACACACCACAAATAAATGGTACACACCACTTTCTGAATGGTAAAATCGCACTTTGACCAACAACAAAAGTGAATGATTGTCAACCTCTAACTTGCTATTGTTGTGTAGGTTATCAACAACCCCTGGGCTTTAGTAGTACGTTTCAATATAATTGAACAACAGAGACAGAAACAGTGTAAAATGTAGGGACATTTTAAAGACATATCCCCGGACAGTAAAGATTGAATTGTTTCATCATGTAAAACGATTTATGCCATGTGTGCCATATTTGTCAAAGGAAACGACAACCAATACTGCAAAAGTACCTAATATTGACTTAGATATGTCTAAAGTTAGTGTTTGGTCTTTCTCTTTAATAATGCTTACTCTGGCAGTCCTTTCACCTTCATTACCATCAGTGGGACTATATAAATCCCTATTCATATCCCTTTGTTGAGAACAGATCTGGTGAAGTGAATATTTTACTGTGCGTAAAGTGCATTGTTTAATGTAGCAAATGGAGAAGACTATAATCAATGTGCTCTTGATCATTACAATTCTCTGAAGTAATAGTTTGCAACTAATCTCAGTGTACACTTACTGGTGTCTAGGGTTCTACTGAAAACTACACCAAAACATCTGCTAGTCTTGGACGCAGTCCACGCAAGTTAAGTTCATTTTTAGACCTCACTTCACACATGCAGACGTCGATCGGTCTGGTAACCTAAAGCCACCTAAAAGCCACCTTCTTCTTTCCTTAACTCACAGAGTTGCTGACAGGAGCTGAAAATGCATTTGTAATCAGGGAAACTTCATCCGGGGCATACCGTGCCCTTAAATGGCGTCTGCAGTCCTTACTTTAAGGGCCTACCCCGTGGGCGGTGACCCTCTCCCTCCCCCGAACTTGAAGTCGACCGCACAGACAAAGCTATGGCGTGGGGGGCTTTTACGCAGAAATGCCGTCTCGTTTTTTGGCCACAGAAGAAAAGCCACAATAACTAAAGAGGGATGTCTTAGGGTCGACATGAATCAAGTGTGTTATGAAGCGTCTTCCTCGAACATAAAAACTGTTTACATGAAATGTTGAAACTTAAATGTCTATCTATTGCTTGTTTCTAACTTTAGCTAACTATTTAATAAGAGTAAATTAAAATCTTACCTGTTTAGGTTTAGAATGTCTGTTTTTTTATATGTCGCTGCGCGGCTTTGGCTCCTGAGTCGGTGTAGGTGGCAACTTCCTATCACGCCTGGTCGGTTTGATGGTGTCTGGCGGAGAAGGAAAAATAGGAGCTAAGGCACTATAAAAACTCAGGTCTGTGCAGAGCAGCCACTGGTTTTCCTGGGCACCCTGTGCTCAATTACGGCTTAGCACAAGTCGTAGAATGTGTCTGGTTTGACGAAGAGGCGGAGCGTGTGGTCGCGAAGGCATTGTGTTTGTTTGTGTCCCCACAATGATTTAACGTGACGATGCATGAACGGATAACCAGGGATATTCTAATGCTTCTCTGTTTTTTGGAAGAGGGGTTTAGCTCATACGTACCGTTTCTTTGCACATGTTATGCTTTCGAAGTCGTATTACATTAGGCCTACATGTGTCATGTTGGCGCGTCCTGAAGCTCCGTGTGTGTGGAGGGAAAGGCAGAGTAGATTTGGGTAAAGCGCTGCGGGACAAGGAGAGAGTCCCCGCGGTCCTAATCCGTCCTCTGGTTGCTCGTTCACAGAACATTGGAGTCAGATTCCACAGTCTCACAAGGCACACAGCACACCGCTGTGGTCCTTTACACTGTTGTTGTGCTTTGGAAATGAACGCATAACACGCAAGGAGACTGATATCGTAGCTATCCTGAGAGAATAATGCTATACTCTTAGCATTGTAAGGAAAAGGTATCATCAAACAACACACTCCAAAAGGATACATCGAGATAGATATTGTTTTTTATTTCAAGGCAACAACTTAATTGTATAATATACTTTATTGGGTTGTTAATGATTCATATGCCTATGTGTTTTCATTCGATTTAATGGTTGCGAAATGGGTAGGCCTACAACACTCGTGAGGAACATGCAGTTTATTGTATTTTGTGTAATTATGAGATAGAGCGGTGGCCTTTTTTTAATGTTTAAGCATTAACCTTTTTTGACTAGTGTTCCACCTTTGGTTAGATTGTCTATACATCACGTGTTAATGATGAAATAAGTGTTTACCCAACATGGTCTTCAGAACGAATAATGGTTTCGAAAATAAATATTGCCCATAGGCCTACGGATTCTCGGGAAATTGGGTTTAAACGTGGATAATATCTGGAGAAATCATTCAAAACAAAAAGTTGATTCAAAATCAATGTATTCCACAATAGTGACAGTTGCAGTGTGTTGACGTTCTCACCAAGAATTCGAATATTGTCTGGACTATTTTCTGGACCGCTGAAGGGGGCTCATTCGGCAAAAACAAAATTGTATTGTATTTCACAATGTCTTGTAGATCATAAGGGCATATTTATTTACTCAATGCATAGAAATATCTGTGCGTGAAACGGGAATTTACGCATTGTGCGATCTGTGCGTATTAATATTCTTAGGCGTACTTATAGGTGGTGAGAGCAATATCCGTATAGGCCTATCATTCACAAGTTGTGGAGTTCAAGCTGAAAACAATCAAATTGTGTAGTAGAAGCCTAATTGTGTAACCTAACTAGTAATGAACTATAATATGTATGATTCAACAAACGTCCATTTCCAATTAGGCCTTTTGTTGGTCTAGCTCTGTGTTTCTCCAAATATCCAGACAGACACCCACAATCGCACATTTCTCTCTATTTATTTAAATACTTCCTGTGTTCCAATATGAAGTAAGCCTACTGATCCAGTGGCTCCCTGGTTATTGCTATCGTAAATAATATTGTGCAATATTGGCAACTTTTTAAATACCGTTTACAAAACGTCCGTCTTTTTTTAGGTGGCAAAAGTGAGATGATCTACGGATTTGGATTATTCTAAAAGCCAAGCGTCGATATGAGCTATGTCTGTTGGTGTTGTATACGTGCTGCATGGCCTAAAATGTCTGTTTGGTGGCCGCGTCGTCGACACCTGACTGGAGACATAGCCAAACATCAAGGGTTACTTCAACATGACCCTGATTGACAAATGTTGCCGTGAACATAATATTTGAGTTGTTCTTTTTGCAACTGGTGCGCAGTTAGCCTAGTGGTTAGAGCGTTGGGCCAATAACCGAAAGGTTGCTGGATCAAATTCCGGAGCTGACAAGGTAAAAGTATATTGTTCTACCCCTGAACCCCTGAACCCACTGTTCCCCGGTAGGCCGTCATTGTAAATAAGAATGTGTTCTTAACTGACTTGCCTAGTAAAAACAATCATATTCAGCAGTATTAGAAAAAGTGCAATTCATGAGCGATCAGTGATTATCTGTACACTACAATACTCACTGGGCACAGATGTCAGATCAACGCGCGATTTACATTTGGTTGAGTTGTCAACGTGAATTCAACGCGTAATGATCAAAAACAATTCACCATGTCATTGGATTTAGGTTAAAAGTTGGTTGGAAAAAAAATCGAAATGCCCTTACCTTGATGACTTTTGCCAAATCCAATTACTTTTCCATGTCATCACATATATTTTTGGGGGTTGAAATGATGTGGGAAAAACTTTGATTCAACCAGTTTTGCTCAGTGGGTATACACAACAAAATACTATGTCAACTACAATGGCCAGCCCGCAGGTCCCACTGGTCGTTTTAAACATTCAGGAGCCTTACTGTCGCTGGGACAAAGGATTGTTTTGCCCTGGTGCCCTGTGTCATCTCCCTGAGGGGAGTAGCTCAAACTCCTGGTAAAGAGGATGTCTGTGGTCCATCAGTACATTTCGGGCTTTTGTGAGGGCTCTTATATTATAAATGACCTCCAGACCTATTGATTGAAATGCTCGTCCTTTGGTCAAGTCCAGAGGATACAGATATTACACGTGTTGGCACGCCTCAAATGCAAGGTTTTTACCAACGACGACATCAAACCCTCAGGAATACCATAAAGCTTACAAGACGCATGGATTCAACGAGCACCCCCAGATTAAATGTCGAAATGCACATAGCATCTTTGAAATTGATATTGAATCAGGTTAATCCTTCGATAGCAATATGTCACTTCTCTACATTTTAACAACCAATGCAATTATTATTTTTTTCTGACTTGCAGCATATAAGGGAATTAATTTTAGACCGACATAGCGATAAACCACCAATGTCAAGCTTCAGGACAACTTGCAGTCTGTCCCACACTCACACTCAGTCACTGAATAACTCCTCGTGCTCGCACACGCGCGTTCACACTGACTCACACACCCTCTCTCATTGCGCACACACACACGCTCTCATACACGCGAAAGCTGTCAATTTCTGCCGCTGGTCACGTGACCCACGCCTCCCTGGAATGGATGGAGATTGCTCTCCACGTCAGCCTACGTCTAAAAATTTCTGCCTCGCGGACCTGCTTCAAAGAGGCAAGAGCCAGGGCGCTCCAGAGCCATGTAAAGGGCGGCTCTAGAGGCATGACCCACATAGAGTAGTAGAGTGAAGGAGTGATGGATTTTGACGAGCGGGTCCCCGTCGGTTCGAACATGTATTTGCCCAGTTGCACCTACTACGTCTCGGCGGGGGCAGACTTCTCCGGTCTACCCTCGTTTTTGTCCCAGACCCCGTCTACTCGGCCCATGACATACTCGTACTCCTCTAACCTGCCTCAGGTCCAGCCGGTGAGAGAGGTGACGTTCAGGGACTATGCCGCCATTGACGCGTCCGGTAAATGGTCACACCGGGGGAACCTGCCCCAGTGCTACCCCACCACGGAGGACATGGTACATCGGGACTGTATGTCCTCGCAGCCCACCATGGGGGAAATGTTTGCCAAGAACAACCCTACCGCCGCTGCTGCGTATCACCACCACTCCGGCGCGGGCTGTGCAGTGTCCAATTTCTACGGGAACGTTGGCAGAAATGGGGTGCTGCCCCAAGCCTTCGACCAGTTTTTCGACACAGCGTACGCCAACGCCTTAGAAACTCCGTCGTCTAACGACTACTCAGGGGACAAAACGGCCACCAAGCAGACAAGCTCCGCCGCAGAACACGCGCCATCGTGCCGGGAAACGGAGGGGAAGGAGCCGCGCGAAGATACCAGCAGCCCAGAGTCCTCTTCCGGCAACAATGAGGAGAAATCGAGCAGCAGCAGTACGTATTAAGTCAGCACCCTGGTTATGAGAGAAAGTTTGCAATCTAGCGCGCTGCAGTTAAATGTTTTATATGCTGTTTTATAAGCGTATAAGGTTTATATAGGGCCTGTAGATTTCCCCCAACAAAACGTTGTTATAAACTACAGGATCACGTGCTTTGAATTGAAATTGGCTGTGAAAGACATCAGGGCTAGTGATTTTTCTAAACATTCCCTAAAGTATAAAACAAGCACGAAGTTATGACTGTGAATTGTAAGGTAGCCCTAACACTCCTGGTCGAACATTCATATTTTGAATCATAAATGTAGCCTAATTTCACGGGTTTCTTGGCGTTAAAATAGCACTCCCGTGTAATGAGGGTGGTGCCTCTGGTTTAGGGGTTAGCACATTGGAGCTCGTGTCCTAAAGCAATCAGTCAGACTGTTTTACACTAGCATGAAGTTATTTCCTAACGTGAGAAATCATGACGCTGATCAAATATCATCTATTGATGTGTTATTACTGTTTATATTATTAAAACATTTATTTCATTTTGTCTATACATGCATGCTGCAAACTGTCAATTATCATGTATTAGTGTACATTCCTATCCAGAACATTGCATATGCTATTTCATGGTTTCATAATGTCATTTAAATCACTGCATAATTAAGCTGTAGAAATGAAAGGTAATGGCAACATTTGATTTGGATTGATTTGGCCAATGCGTAATTATAGTCTACCTTAAAGCCTATATAACCTTGCCTATAAATCCTATAACATAGTCATGGATGATTTGAGATATTTAGATTTTTTTTATATGACCGACATGTTCTTCTCTTCTAGATGGACAGAGGACTCGTAAAAAAAGATGTCCTTATACAAAATATCAGATCCGAGAACTGGAGAGGGAGTTCTTTTTCAGTGTGTATATCAACAAAGAGAAGAGACTGCAGCTCTCTCGTATGCTGAACCTCACCGACCGCCAAGTGAAAATCTGGTTTCAGAACCGAAGAATGAAGGAAAAGAAATTAAACAGAGACAGATTACAGTATTACACCACGAACCCGCTGCTTTAGGAGTGACTTGTCATATGCGTTTACAGACTTATTGACTCGCTGTGGTCTCTTTCCCCTGACATATGTGTCAGCAACGACAACACAACAACAGCAATGGCTGTAGCTGCAACACGATGCTCAACTGTTCATTTCAAGTTCGTGGACAGGCAACATAATCTCTCCTGATTTCAAACCGTTTGAGAATGAGCATGATTTAACTGACACACTGACGGGATTTTGGCCATCAGACTTAAAAGAAAAAAATCTGCGGATGTTGTCCTCACCAATACTATGTTCTCTTTCTTGTGTATCCTAATATTATTGTGACACAGAGTCGCCTTCATTTTCTTCTCAAAAGGCGGAGAGCCTTATCAGTCTACCAATGACTGACCGGGGTGATTTAAAAAATGCATCCTCTTGTAAATTAAGTTTTCGGTTTTTAAGATCGTACAAGTGGTGGCGTGGTAGGACTATAGGTTTCCTGTGACAGTGAATATGTGATGTTGTGCATTTAATAATGGAGGCTAGGACTTTGGTGTGACCAAATAATGAGACTTGGTAGGGTGAGATTGTAAAGTGTCTTTTTTTGTAAGGTTATTTATTTTGTAGCCACTAATTTCCTAAAGAATACCAACTGCAAAACTCTATCAGTAAAATTATAGGGATTCGGTGTAACATTTTGTTGACCCCAAACCCTCTACCATTGTAATATTTTCAAAACAATACATGTAATCTGGTTGTTTATATTTTGTGTACTTGATTACCACACCCAATTTGGCTTTGAATTTGATGTTAATGCACGAAAACCCCACAATGAGAAGAATGTTAACCCCATACAGACAGAATCAGATATAGGCTTGTTTAACCTCATTGCTGTAGCAGCCTATAGTCGAATTGTTGCGACATGCGTGTAGACAGTACAGGTAACGGACAAGGCCGCAGTCTTTTGATACCCAGATTGAGAAAATATGCATCCAGGTTTTGTTCAAATAGGACGAAATATTTTTTTCCATTATTCACAGGTATTCATGTTTTTCATTGAATTAACATGAATGTTAAATGCGTTTTGAATATACTGTCAGGGACATAATATTGTATCATCTGCTTGTTATGTCCGACACATTCTGTATTATCCTATATTTCCAAATTAAAAATGAAAATATTATTGAAGGAATGTACAAATGTGACTGGTTATTGTACTCAGACTCGAAACTGTTTTGAAAGCTGTTCTTTCCGAACACTTTACCTTCGCATAGGCCTTCTACGCACAACTCAAAACATTTTACGCACAAAAATAAGACAATAAAATCTCATTTTGAATTGGTCAACCTGTTTTGTTAATTAATAATTGATAGATTAAACATCCAACATTTGGTAAGTATGTTTATTTACTCGAATTTGAAACCTTATTCGTGTGAACTATATTTATGTGAGAGATGTATTGATAAATACCATTATTTCTTCAAGCTACTGAGCTATTTATCGTAAACGTTGATATGCACATACATGTTAGGCTACTAATTAGTTATACTTATATTTCTTATTTGTGAGGTTGTATTTTCTAATGGCTTTTGCTCATTGCAATTTTATAGGGTGACATGCATGCTTCCCACTATAGTCAAAAAACTGGTTGAATCAACGTTGTTTCCACGTAATTTCAACCAATAAAATCAATGTGATTACTTTGAATCAACGTGGAAAACGGATTGGATTTGCAAAAAGTCATACATTTATGGGATTTTTTTTCCACCCAACTTTTAAAGTAAATCCAATGACTGGGAAATTGTTGGTTGACTTTACGTTGAATTCACGTTTGTTGACAACTCAACCAAATTTAAATCAAAACTGGACGAACTGATGTATGTGCCCAGTGGGTTATCGCTCAATGGAGTTCATTCATTGGCTTTGAACTTTGAATATTTTTGTCTCAGTTACCCACAACGCTGTGGTAAACAAGCCTAATACAGTCTCCATATGCATCTAATTTTCATTCACCTGCTTGTGACTTGTCTCTCACAGATAAGATTAAAACCACCCCTTCTTCCACAACATCCTCCTAAGTGAGAACCGCCATATTTGCTGTTATTATGACTCTGTTTATGAGCGCCAGCCGCAGCGCAATGGCGTTCATATATGACAGTCAAATGGGCCATTAACGCAGGGAGAGAGAGGCTGAAGTTTATGGTTGCCTCTCTCCGCCATAGTCCGGCCTAGCCTTGCCAGGCTCATCCTTTATGGCGCGCTGGAATTCCGTCCCTAATTACTAGACATCCTCCCCGTTGCCGCAGCAACGCGACCATAAAACCTGTCTGAGAGTCTGGAGCATTTGTACAATTGGAGTGCAGTGCAATAAACCGTCTGAGACCCAAGGTTATTCACTCTCTTACCAAGGAGACGAGAGCGACGATTGGGGAGAGGACGGATAAGAAAAGCCTCTGCTCACCGGCTGCTTCGACTTCATTTGAGAGTGCATTTCCCCCATTGCAGGTTGTCCTTCTTGGATCAGAGTAGTGGCCATGGCCTGGTGCTCATTCGCAGACGCTTCCTCCTGCCACCGGGCGGCGCTGTTGAGATCAAAGTCATTGCCGTGGATCTTTTCATCTGCAAGAAGAACCCAGCGTAATAAACCTTCAAGATTCTCGAGGGAAACTTGAAATGCAGGTAAATTCTCGAACAAAGCCCTTGCATAGCTTCATATTCTGTGAGATAACTGGCTTGTCCTGTAAGTCGATTCTTTGAACAGTTTTATTATGTCCTGCTGTATTTAAATATTTATTTAATTGAGCTGTTTTGATCATTAGGTTGCACATGTCAATATGGTGGTCAGTATTAGAGTGATTGGCAGTAGAATTGTTGAGGGCCAAGCTAAGATATGAAATGTAGTAACCTAATAATGCAACACATCTGTGCGATGCTGTGTGCTCTGCTAATTTTGTTGGACTTGTATATTTTATATGTAGGCTAGGAGCAAGGCCCAAAATATCCAGCACACAGGCCTACTTTAAGATATCGAGGCTATTTACAGGCTGAACGTATTCTTTCTCAATCAGAGACAGATGTAATTCATGTCTTATCTGAAGTTTTTCATAACTAAATCCTCAGTCAGGGGGTGTTAATATATATATATATATATATATATATATATATATATATATATATATATATATATATATATATATATATATATATATATATATATATATATATATATATATATATATATATATATATATAATTCATGATTTTTCTGATGACCTGGAACTAATGTACGCCCTCTTAAATCACAAAAATCACATATGAAGTCACTACTCTCACTCAAAGCCTAGCTTTTTGGACTCAATCTGTCTTTGGTGTCCTTCCAGAATGCATTACACTCTGGGCGGTGCCAAAGTATAAATTATGTGATTGGGAAAGTATTTGATTGTGAAACGCCAGGAACGTGTGTCCCTTTCCTTCCTGTTATAGAAAGCTAAATAGAGGGGGAGAGATTCGGTATCAGTCCAAGAGGCGAGGGGGGTTCTCCATGGCTGTTGCATGCGCGTGGACTCCCGTCTCCTACTCCTTTGTTTCTCGTGAAAAATAAATACTTCCGCCGGATGTAATAAAAATCAGCATTATTGTTCATAACAGCACACGCGACGAACATGATCCGTTCGAAACGGTCTCCCCGGCCAACATTATATGAGGTTGATCAAAGACATTGGCCAGAGTAAACTGTTTTGGTGGAAATGATAGCTGGACAGCTGTGAAATGAAGATTTAGTAGCCACAATTAGGCTAATAACTGTAACACGGAGATATAACTGATAGGCTACAAGTCAATACAGGAGCGTGGGGTGTGTGCTGACGTTTCCGAGCTGCATGTGCACAACATTAATTAATGTCAACATTGAGTGTTGAATTTCCAATGGCTGATACTTCATAAGATCATAGGATATTTTTTTGCTGATGGTGATTTTGCTGATGTGTCTGGTAGTAAAGTTCACACATAATGTTATGCAATGTTTACTCATTGTTAATTTTATAGAACAGGCAAATAAATGGTTGGCGCACGGCATTCGTCCCCGGTATATAGTCAACCCCAGTTATGCATCATATAAACATTTTCCTTCCTTATACTTTAGAACTGAATAAACTAATACCAGTTTCACATCTATGTTTAATTGTGAGACATATTATATTAGATGTAATTCTTCCTGACAGTGGAATTTGAAATAATTTCTAACCCTCGAGTAGCCTATATCACACTAGACCTACAACTATGAACCTATATAATGATGTAGAAATGGGCATCTAATGGGCATGCTGTTTTAACATGTTCATGTAGAATTATATTTCCATTTCGCCTTCAGATGGACACCACAGGGTGAAAACCGAGCCGGGAGGCCACAAGCCACCTGGTCCTGGTAATGGTCAAAGCTGTCCGATATTAACTTCAACCTGGGGATGGAGAGAAGGCGCAGCACACCATGGACGCAACAAAATGGAGGGATACCAATTGTGTCCCTATAATACCCCTAAAAGGAAAAGGGAATAACCTGAGCAAGTACGTAAACATGGTCATTGAAACCCCCAAAACATAAATGTGTCCTTAAATGTATACCTATAACCCACAGTGATGTTATGCACGTGTGGTGAGTTGTGTGAATAATGCATGTACAGATAGGACATGGCACACCTTTTTATATTTCGATAAAATCCTAGTAATTAACATCTGCAATAGTTTTTATTTTACAATGCCTTTAGGCTATAACACGCTTTTACACATGGTAATCACACACAATGTACATCAGCAGGCTTTATGTTATCATGCTTCGATGCTAAATGTACAATTATTTACACCCCAAAATAATCTAGTGCTGCTATTTGAGTCAGATATACACAGTCTCTTTTGATATCACCATATTTATATCTTATATATATATGAAATAGATGTAAAGCAACAACTCCTTTGAACACCGATGCAGTTGCCGTGCGTGAAGCTTATTATGTTCCTGGTAATTAGGCCTGCTGCCTTCATCACTCTTTTATTTCTCTAAAACCAATTGACTTGTCAATGAATTAGACCCAGACAGTGATCTCTTTTATTAAAGCACTGTCAAAGAAAGTGTCGTTTTCTTTTCGTGTTTACGCCCTGTTTACAATACCTGTTTGAACCTGGGAACCTTAATGTTGCCTTACACGATTGTTGAAAATGTTTGCGCATGAAAAGGTATAGGCCTTTATTGGGCCTGTTGTTGCGTCTGTGCCTTATTTGAAACTAAAATGGTTTCCATGTTGTCTTCTTCTGTGAGATATATGCATATGGAATGTATTAACTATTAGAGGCATAGGGAGCAATAGGGAGCCATATAGGGCTTATAACAAAACGAATACTTATAATACTTTTATGTTATGCACAGTTCAAACGGATAGGGGTTCAGACAAACTTCTCTTAATGCTGCAAACCAAATTGATAGTCGATAGGTATGCTGCACAAGCCCCCTATGCTCATGCATGGACGTGCATATACCTCTTTTTTTATTTTCGAATGTTTGCATTCTGCACATAGGGCCTCGCCCCTCCCGCGTTATGGTGGTGCATTAAAGCGAGGTGAGAGATACCCACTGATTGCTGTGCTGTCTCCTTTATCTGCCTCAGACCCATGATGGATATGGTCCGGGTTGCTACGTGGCTCTGGAAGGGGAGGGGCTCTGCGTATCCGAGCGTTGCTATTGGCTCCAGAGTCTGCACGGTGGAGAGGGGGGTACCTCTAATCATATCCAGCATGTTTTGCACAAGAAATGTCAACCAGAAAGGGCTATCTTCTCCCCTCGCCAAAATACACCACAATAATGGCATGCTCGGACAGCCCCGCAGGAAACGCGTTTTTTGTGGATTCTCTGATCAGCGGCCGGACCGAGGGTGGAGGGGGACACTACTACCCGGGCAGCAGCGTGTGTCTGCCCCATAACGCCGCATCAGAGGTGTCTTACGGGCTACAGAACTGTGGATACTTCCCAGGTATAGGCAAGCGGAGCGACGCAGGTCCCCAAAACATGATGTCTGCCGCGTCAGGCGCGTATGTGTCAGGCATGGAGATGTGGATGGACGCGCAGAGGTCGTGCCGAATGGACCAGCAACAAACTGTGGGTCCCCAGGTCGCGCCCTGCTCGTTCCCGCCGAGCATTAAGGAGGAGAGCGCGTACTGTCTCTACGAGCCGCAGAAGTGCCCCAAAGCCTCGACCGCCGAAGACCTGACATACTCCAGGCTAACCACGACAGGCCCAGGCTCGTGCACAGTCACCGACGGCGGCGGTGGGGGTTCTGTACCAGTGCCTGGCTACTTCCGCTTGTCTCAGATGCACGCACACTCTCATAAAGTTTACCACGGCGCCCAATCGAACCCCTCTCATTCCCACTTTGGCCTACACCCCCCTGCACATACTCGCTTCCAAACCCCGACCCCCCCACCGTCCTCAGTCTTAGCCTGTTCAGCCACGGCGGCTTACAAGAGAAGAGACACCGAGGAGGCTCTGTCTTCCGGTACCGCGTCCCAGCCCCAGCAGACGCACGCCCCACTGGGGGACGAGGAGGCACGAGCGTCCTCCGACGCGGAACCTTCATCTCCCGAGGAAGCTGAAGAGGAGCTCGAGAAGGAGAAGCCAGCGAAAACACCTAAAGGTGAGCTGAGGTCATTAAAAGGTGTGGTCACTCACTCTGCCACGGTTGGTTTTATTGCGGGCTGTATAGTAAAGCAGGTATGGGGATGCGTAAAAATGTTATATGGTAACACCTGCCGAGAGACTGATTTCGTCTTTTGCATTCTAAGGTCATTCGGGTGTTTTTATTTAGTTCAGAGAATTTCGCTGCCTAAAAGTCAAGCGGGTGTTAAAGTTTTAAAAAAGGAATAGAAGTAAACCAGTAAAAATACTGTGTTAAAAAAAGAAACTTGTATTATTAAAAATACATGCAATTACTTGCTTAGGCTTAGACTACTGCAGGTTTATTTTACATTTTAGGAGTTTGTTTCTTTGGACAAAAAATGAATTGACTGGCACCCAATCTACCCATAAACAAATAGGCTACTAAAACCGTTTTTATTTTGGGGCGGTGATATTTGTTCTTATTATAGTAGATCTAGAATGATAGAAAATGTTATACATTTCTGATTTTCTTTTGTTATTATTAGCAAATGTTTCAAGTCCAAGCAAAGTACACAAGGCCGTGGAACCGTCCTTATGAAAATACCTATATCAAACCATTGACTTGCACAACACACACACACACAACCTATCTTATATCTTACAT
Source organism: Oncorhynchus gorbuscha (assembly GCF_021184085.1). Classification (NCBI taxonomy): domain Eukaryota; kingdom Metazoa; phylum Chordata; class Actinopteri; order Salmoniformes; family Salmonidae; genus Oncorhynchus; species Oncorhynchus gorbuscha. The sequence goes on along the minus strand of NC_060196.1, from coordinate 48,249,155 downwards.
ACATAGTTGATAGCCTGAAAACATGTATACCATTTTCTTTAGGAGACACAGAAAGCGAATGCACGGCCAACTGGCTAACAGCAAAAAGCGGACGGAAGAAACGTTGCCCATACACCAAGCACCAAACACTGGAGCTCGAGAAGGAGTTCCTCTACAACATGTACCTGACTCGCGAGCGTCGCCTAGAGATCAGTAGGAGCGTGCACCTGACGGACAGGCAGGTCAAAATATGGTTCCAGAATCGCAGAATGAAACTGAAGAAAATGACACGGGAAAACAGGATTCGTGAGCTCACGTCAAATTTTGGTTTCTCGTGATAACTTTGAATGTTTTCAACAAGCTTTGTATTGTTTAGTTAAAACAAGATGTAGTTAAAAACCTTGTCTTTGCATCGTCCTATATAAGCTACTGGTAAAACGTGAATGTTATTGGGTTTTCTCTTTTGCTTTATTTTTTCTTAATTGTTCGTTGATTCGGTTCTGTTGCTGTCACTTGTTGGGATAGGTGTGTTGAGTAAAACAATGGAAGGAATTTGCTTTGGGTCTTATAGGACTTAAAAGTTAATAAAAAAAACATATTGAGATGTAAGTTTATATTGCATATATGTGGGGAGTTTCCTTTACATGTATACTGCATGAAACAACATGATTCAAATCCATCTTTTCCTGCATTTTGCAATGTGGATCACACTAAAATGTAAGGCCTGTAGGGAATAAGATGAGTCGCCCTGTAAATGTATTCCTCCGATGTAATGTATGGAGATATTATGATGAGCTGATTGTAAGTGTACATAGAACAAGATACATTTGATCCACTTTAGGATAATATTGTTGTGCAGACTCGAACTAAGGGAAATGTAGGCTACGTGAGCAGTCTACGTTGTGAAATGGTTTTTGTTCTGTATATCATTATGTACATATGAGGTTGTGTTTTCGTGTATTGCGTAATAAATTATCAGTTCACAAAAAATGGATTAGTATGCTTTTGATGTCCTTGTTCAGAACTCTGTATTTCTCGCCAATTCTTTGTTTGTAAAGAGAATAGGCATTTTGTACAGGCCAGTTGAGGTTGTAACTGCACTTTGGGTTGCTTGTGCATTGCTTGGCTTTTGTCTTCAGAAATGTTTTTAGGATCCATGGAGTAGCTCTCGGAAACTATTTAAATATGACACCAGCCATTATGTCTCAGCGGTATAGGCATAGAACACTGCAAGCCTAACCGGCTTTAGTAGAGTTTTATGACTTGCTCGTATATGACGATTTTCACTCTCCCCAAAGACTGGCTTCAGTCGAGAGAGCCATTAAGCCGGAGAGGAGGCTAGAGACAGTCGTAGAAAGTTACACTACATTTAGACAGAATTTGACGAAGTCATCTTATTTTTTCTTGTGATTGGAATAGCGCAATAACTTCGATGAGTGGGTGAGTCAATTTGTTGTTTTGGGTTTTCGGGACACCACATGTTTAAAACATTCAGGTTTCGAGCGTAAGATTTGATACTGAACATGTAAAAACATTGTAGGCTATTTTTAATACAGGCCTCTTATGAACAGCATGGGTGATTGAGATCGAAAACCAAAAGAAGACGTGGCGTTATGCATTGGCTGCTGTGCGTCTTGAGGCGTTGAGCGGACTGTGGAGTGGTTTAGGTAGTTTCATGTTGTTGGGATCCATTTTCTACCTCTACAACACGACACTGTCTTAATTGGCCCAGTTTAATACATCGAAACGTCAGTCAACTTAATCTGGGATACGTGTAATTTAACTGGATTTGATAATATTGAATAGTATTGGAAGTGTTATTTGTGGTGACATAAATAAAAAAATAGGACCTTTCTTATTTCCTTTACCTGTTGGGAAAGACTTGCTGTCGTGTATATCTCTTATCATATCGTCAGTAATATTTATACAACTTCTATTTGTTATTTGTCATCGTTAAATTAAGCCCCTGGATGCCTGCGTCCTATATTTATCTTGGTAAAAGCTCAGCTATAGGAGGGTTGGACTTGGAATTAGCGTAAAGCTATAAGCATGTTTTCTGTCAGTCGTGACGCGGCGACGTCAGACAAGGCCTCGGTTACGACCACTGCATTGGAAAGGAAGGGGAAGTTGAGTGGGCAACAGCGCCCTCAGTGGCGCGCCGGTGGGCAATAGAGGCGGATGCTTCCGCTGCGCAATATATCCAGCACACAAAAGAGGCGAAGGGCTTTATGGCGATATTTAGATCCGCCAGACAAGCTGTTATCTGTGGGCAAAATAAGTAAATAGCCCCTGCGGTTAACTGGGTCCGTGTTGAAAAACACCCTGATTTAGTTTACAGCCTTAAAGTGCCATTGCCTTCCCTTGTGTCTTTTCTTTTGAAAATGCCTGTCTGTTCTGTGTTTTAGTGCGCATAGCCTTTCCCTATCCACTATCCTCTTTGTTTGTTTCTAATGTCTCTAACACATTTTCATCCATGCATTATCTGATTCTGCACAGTGGTATACGTTCGAGGATGAAATATTATCTGTTCAGTTATAGGTGTGTGGCACAGCCTACTGTTTTTTCATTCAGTAGGAAAATATGCTGGAGTGGATTCTTTAGCAGCAGTGAACCGCCTGTGGCCATGTAGGGTGTTGGCCTAGCTTTCACTTTTATTGTATGGTAATAAATAGAACACGTATTCTGTGTGCAGCTATCTCCATTCTCTAAGGCTATGGCGGGGGCTGGGGGGGTGCAAGGTTCGACACAATGTCTGTAATGTCTGTAAAGTGTTACGCAGGCGTTTCCTCCTAGGCTTCCTACTAGTCCATATAGTATCATATGTTGTGTCCAGACTTGGGGTGCACGTTCAGTAGCTTCTCACCTGCTCTTGAATTACCCCACATGTATTAGTTACCCCACATGTATTAGTTACCCCACATGTATTAGTTACCCCACATGTATTAGTTACCCCACATGTATTAGTTACCCCACATGTATTAGTTACCCCACATGTATTAGTTACCCCACATGTATTAGTTACCCCACATGTATTAGTTACCCCACATGTATTAGTTACCCCACATGTATTAGTTACCCCACATGTATTAGTTACCCCACATGTATTAGTTACCCCACATGTATTAGTTACCCCACATGTATTAGTTACCCCACATGTATTAGTTACCCCACATGTATTAGTTACCCCACATGTATTAGTTACCCCACATGTATTAGTTACCCCACATGTATTAGTTTGTGTTGTGTTGCTTACCCATTCAAAAGATACACCTGAACATCAAATGCATATATAGTGTAGGCTTGACTATAATTTCCAGCGTCCCTGTCTTGGTTTATATTTCGTGTTTCAAGTTTTAATGTCACATGCACAATTACAGTGAAATGCCATTCTTGCAAGCTCTAACCTCAACAATGCAATAATCAATAACAATGTAATGCTAAAAATAACACGAGGTAGACCCAAAAACACACAGGAAATAAAAATAAGAAATGAGAAGTATACGCGAAAGTAAGTCCGCGTACTATGTACAGGGTCAGTCAGTTCCAATGCCATATTTACAATGTGCAGGGATACTGCAGTGGTAGAGGTAGATATGTAGGCAGGCCTATAGGGGTAAGGTGACTAGGCATCAGGATGTATGATGAACAGAGTAGCACCAGCGTATATTATGATTCTATGTCAACGGGTGTGTGTAGAGTCAGTATAAATGTATGTTAGTATTATGTGTGTGTGAACACATGATGGAGTGAGTGTTTGTGTGTGTGTTGGATTGTCAGTGTGCGTGAGTGAGTGTGTAGTATCCTGTGAGTGTGCATAGAGACTTTGCAAAAATAAAATACAAGGGTCAACTCAGATAGTCATTGTGGCCATTTTGCTAGCTATTTAGTTAGCTATTTATTACTCTTATGGTTTGGGGATAGAAGCTGTTCAGGAGCCTGTGTCAGAATTGATGCACCCGTGCGGAAGCCAAGAGGACAGTCTATGGCTTGGGTGGAGATTGAAAATGTGTTAGATTTCTGCTATCAAATTTGATTACAACGTGATCTATGTGTCTGAATGACATAAACAACCCCATTTGTAAACTAGTGCCTATCTATTATCTATTAGTTGCATGTAAATGTCACGACGTAGGCCGATCTTTTTTTGCTCCTTTTTTTGGTCCTTCTGTAGCTCAGTTGGTAGAGCATGGCGCTTGTAACGCCAGGGTAGTGGGTTCGATTCCCGGGACCACCCATACGTAGAATGTATGCACACATGACTGTAAGTCGCTTTGGATAAAAGCGTCTGCTAAATGGCATATATTATTATTATTATTATGGTAGGGAAACTCCTAAACTTCTAAGTGATTTAGTAGTTTACATAATGCTATCTTTGTTATCATTTTCTACTTAATAGTGCATTGTTGTTTTCGTTAGCCACGGCGGATTTCATAATTGTCTCGATAGTGCTGATATTTGTAATAGTGCTAGTGTTTCTTATGATAGTGGTCTCTCATAATAGACTAATAACATTCCTAGTAATAATAGGATAATGTATTTAATAGGATAATGTATTTAAAAAAGAAGCCAGGTATCGATTTACATGCTACTATGTGCACATTATTTTATACGACGAGTTTTCATAATTGTCGTTTATTTGTTTTCGCTGAATGATTTAAATATGCCACAACTAGGCCATGCTTTTATGCTTCACCATTAGGCTATTGAGATACATGAATGAACATGATTGTTTTTTCTTCTTCTTTCGGCTCAATATAAAAGTGGTTTAATTCCTCGGTTCTGTTTAATAACCAGAATACGTTTTTATCTTGTCCATGGATATACGAATATAATATTAGCCTAGGACAATAGCATGATTTTTTTCCAATGTATTTTTTAAAGACATCAGTAAATTAACGAACATATTAGGGTTCTATAGCTGTGAGTAAATGGGCCTACTATGCAAACACAAATACAATTCTATACTAATTTCCATTTTCATGCTCAAAATAATCTTACATTTACTGAAATATATATTTCAGTAGCTGATATTAAACAATATCATCGCCCCTCAACAGGCAGTTAACCCACCGTTCCTAGACCAGTTAACCCACTGTTCCACTGTTCCTAGACCAGTTAACCCACTGTTCCTAGACCAGTTAACCCACTGTTCCTAGACCAGTTAACCCACTGTTCCACTGTTCCTAGACCAGTTAACCCACTGTTCCTAGACCAGTTAACCCACTGTTCCTAGACCAGTTAACCCACTGTTCCTAGACCAGTTAACCCACTGTTCCTAGACCAGTTAACCCACTGTTCCTAGACCAGTTAACCCACTGTTCCTAGGCCGTCATTAAAAATAAGAATTTGTTCCTAACTGACTTGCCTAGTAAAATAAAGGTTAAAAAAAATAAAATACAAAATAGGATGTTGAGAAAATAACAAATGAAATAGTCAGATAGTCAGATATTATTCTCAGCAGGGTTTTTGTCCGATTAGTCTTTAATCTGATACTATATTATTATTGTATAATACCAAACTAATATGTTAATAGGCTATACAAAATAGCACGATATAGCACAACATTATGTGCTTATCTTTAATAGGGGGTGTGCGTAAAACGTTTTTTCTTTGGGAATGTTTGGACATAACTTTCTCTGGTTCGAAGACAATGAAAATATGAAAGGTTGAAACATTTTGACGGAAGATGAAAGAGGTTACATACTAGGATGGAAAGCGTCCCATAGCATTAGTTTTAAGGAATAATATCTACATAATTTACGTTATTTTGCGCCATAGAAACATTTGCTTTTGTTAATCAGCCCCAATATGTAGAAGTTGTTCTGGTTCATTCCAGCCACTGCGTGTTTTGTTGTGAGTATCATTGGTAATGCTTATTACCCTGTAACGTATGTGTAGATATCCCTCGTTAAATGTGTGTTTTACCTCATTTGGGATAATTATTTGGGGGATTTACTGGCCTATGCTAACAGGGACAGATACTTTCAATGGTATTTTTCAATTGTATTTTTCTCAATTGAGTTCAGCCTCTCCCTTGTCACGGGCCAACATTTATATCAGAAATTGCGTACTAATCATATAAAATAATCATAATTTGCTTTTAAAACGAGACGTTGTCACGTTTTAAGACAAGAGACCCGCGAGCATTTAATAGTCAAAGGGATTGATTTATTATTTATTGTTCAGACTTTGTGATCACGTGCGCGCATCACCCAATCGAATGGCAGCCCTGCGTCCGAACTATTAGTAGACTGTAGTTCTTAGTGGTGCCAAGTTGCTACTTGATTTCTTCAGATTTTTATCTTGTGAGAGTGGGGTTTAGTGCGTGTGTATGTGTATGTGTGTGTGGTGTGTGTGTCGCGCTTGTATTTGTAAGTATCAGTGTATGTGTGTGTGGTGTGTGTGGTGTGTGTGTCGCGCTTGTATTTGTAAGTATCAGTGTATGTGTGTGTGGTGTGTGTGGTGTGTGTGTCGCGCTTGTATTTGTAAGTATCAGTGTATGTGTGCGTACATGTGAAAGTCTCTTTTGCCATGTCGACATCTGGAACGTTGACTAGCTACTACGTCGACTCCCTCATCTTGCCTGAGAGTGAGGCGCTCTCCGCGCCTAGATACTCCTCCGGCCCGGGGGGGCTCCAGCACGCGAGGCAGCCCACATCGATCACCGATCACACTGAGCTTGGGCCCTGCACCTTCCCGACGAAAGCCCCGGTCTTCAGCCCGTCCTGGGGCCATGTACCGACCCAGTTTCCAGCCGCCGTGTCGTCGGTGTACCACCACCCTTACGGGAATCACCTAAGCCCGGCTCCAGGCGACCTGGAGGGTCGCTACATGCAGTCCTGGCTGCTGGAGCCCATGTCAGGGTCCTTGCCTTTAACTGGATTACCAACGAGTCACCACTACGGGATCAAATCCGAGAGCCTGGATGCGGGAGCGGACAGCGTGCTGCCTGGATCCCACACGGCGCTGCTCCTGTCCGATTTCGCCGAAGGAACGGCGGCGACTGCATCCCCGGTGGACAAGGACACACTACCAGGCCAGCCCGGGGACCTGAACGAGGAGAAACCGGCCCTTGATCCAAGTAAGTGCTGCTTCATCCTTTGACATTTGGCCATGCTATGTTCTGTAAAGCTGTAGGGATGCAGAAAGAAATGTGTGAGTAGTAGAGGAGGCGCGTGTTTGAAAATATGCCATTCAAGGCGCGCCATTCATTTATAGCGACTTGATAATAGGATAGCGTTCTCTCACTCATTTCCGTGTTCTAATAATATGGGTTTCAGATTTTAAACAGGAGCAAGAGCCAGGAATGGGAGTGCATTGCTACTTTGGAACGCATTTATATTTTTATATTCAGAAATAATATCCAGAGCTTTTGTTGTCAGCCTCGTCCCTTGTGGGTCATATGTTTTTAGGACATTTTGCCCAGCGGCACCGGGCTCACACCAGTCTCGTCTCGCACTCCTTCTCTCCAGATAACCCGGTATCCAACTGGCTCCACGCTAGCGCCACGAGAAAAAAGCGCTGTCCATACACCAAGCACCAGATCCTCGAGCTGGAGAAAGAGTTCCTCTTTAACACGTACCTCACGCGGGACCGTAGGTTCGAGGTCGCGAGGCAGCTCAACCTTACGGAGAGACAAGTCAAAATCTGGTTTCAGAACCGCAGAATGAAGATGAAGAAATGTAATAAAGATGGTGGACCGAAAGATGATTTCTAGGTATGATTGATTGAATGAGAACGTAAAAACATATCCGAAATAAGAGGGGTATCTGTGAAAAGGCTCTTTCTCTGCTGGACTGCATTTTTATAGTCGTTGTTTCATTGTTTTATCCCTAACAGAAGCTGTTATGTGTCTTGTAAAAAGCATGTCCGGCTCTACTCGTAGTTTTGATGCAACTAACTACCTTTATATTGCACAATTTAGCAGTGCGCATTCTTTTTTGTTATTGTTATTAGGATGTTAATGAATGAATTAAAGCCTCGGCTGTGAGGGCATATGTGCAAGGCATGTACTCTATTGATAGGCCTGTTCTCTGTGCTCGTTTGTGTGTGGATGTGAGTAGCTATGTGTGTGTTCTCCGGTTTGTAGATATAGGCCTATGTGTATTTCAGGTTAAACTGAATTTAGTTTCAAATGTTTTTGTTGTTGTCGTTATTTCAACTATTGGTCGATTTGAGTTGGAGGGATAGGCTAACGTAATGGTGTCATTTTGAAGCGGGTGCATGACCATCAAAAAGCCTCTTTAAAATGCATATTGGCCTGTTGATAATGTTACTAGAAGCTACATACAATGATATTGTCTCTCAACTACCTATAATTGCAAGAACCTCATTTCATTTTAACAGGACTTTTCGTTGTGAAGAGACAGAATGCTTGTATAGATTGTAAACTACGTCTGAATTTCAGGGAGTAACATTTGAGAGGACATATTTGTTAGAAAGGAGAGAGACTAAATAAACAGAAACACTGTATGCTACCTAATGAATACCTCATGGTCTGGGGACTTTCAGATTTTTGGTTCTCAAATGTAATTTGTACTATTTATTGAATAAAACAAATTATATCTGCGAATGCAGCCACGTTGAATTATTATAATTTCTTGTGCATGTCACTGTTCACTCTAAGATTTAATTCAAAATTAATGTGATGCTCTAAAAGATGCTCAAATTCTTAAAGCTATTGACACTCAGATGTATTATAGTTTACCAAATGTAATGTGTATAGGACTATTCTAACATTAGTTTGCCCATATATTTTCTCTCAAACAAAATATTGGAATAATACTAGCAAAAACACTATTAGAAAATGTTAGAACACTGTTAGAAAATAATACAAATTACCCATTTATTTCATTTTCCGTGAGGGAATTCGATATTTTGAACGCGCATTTTGTTATTCTTCCCTCAAGCTCGCACGCAACACGTGTGTGTGGGTGGGTGGGGGTGTTCAAACAGTCTGTAGTCCGGGAAAACAGGCGGGCCCGGCGGATCGCTGCACGCTTGCTGCTCCGCTCCGCGCGCCTTGGCAGAGGAGGTTGTTAGCTGTATACAGCCATAAAAGACAATTACCACTATAACCGTTTATGGGGTGCAAAGCGCTGCAGGGCGAGAGGACGCAACACAAGAAAGATGTCGAAAGCTTTGACAGCTGATGCCTAAAATAATGTAGTATATGTATTCTTCAGCTATGATCTGACACCACCGCTCAGTTTAGACCCGGTGCTTCTGGACACATAATGGTCGCTATGTTTTGAAACCGTCAACATGAGCAGGGCGGTCGACGTGTTCAGCGTTCAAATATTTACTATTTAAAATGTAGCTTTGGCGTTATTCAGATTACAATATATTTGATCTGAGCTTCTATTTAACATTTGTATCAAGAATGAGTTAGGTCTATCGATGTGGGCCTGCTTCCACCAAAAACCTTTGGATTATAAATCTAGAGAAGTTCCCTCAAATCTGCTCTGTGGCCTAGCAAACAATTTATATCGACAAAGAGTAGCCAATAAAAATGGAAATGATAGATAGGCCTACTTGTGAAATAGGCTACAACTGGACCTTGGGACTGTCTAGCCACATCCTCACAGAACCGCTCTTGTTTTATCAGACAACATCGTTCACATCAGACACGCACATATATTTTAACGAATATATTAGCTTTAGTAAATAAAAACAAGGAAATTGCAGTTGTATGGAGACATATAGTGGTGTTGTGACGCGCTAGGCCTCGAGGACGCAGATGGACCCCAAACTTCAAAGGCTCAGCCAGAGACATAGCAATAAAACGCCTGGTCTGCTATACTGTCTGGCATTCCACTTTTAATGGGTTTATGGCCGTCCAGACACAATTAGACCGTTTCCAGAACTCGGCACCCATTTGTTTTTTCTCTTTTCTGTGGGACTGCAGCATGGACAAAAGGCCTAGCGGAAATGATCAGCTTTATTGGCCTCTCCCCCGAATGTTGCTCGCCGGACTCATGGTCATCTCGAGCGACCCTTTGTTTGTACCTGGCCTGGGAAAGTTCTCTCTCAGTTTCTCTGGTAGTAGCTAGTGTTCTGTTCACGCGCTGAAAAAACAAAAAGGGCAATAAAACAACAGCATTATATGAGTCAAGACCTAATCTCAGTATAGATGAGACCAACATGAACATTTTAGATATACTACTCTCGATTGTCATCATCGGACCTCCAACATCTATATTCCATGTGGAAATAGAACTGCAGGCAATGAGAGCCACATACATTAATCGCATTCCTATTATGTGATTTATTTATGGATAATGGGGAATGGGTGTGATTCCAGTTCTCAGGGCACTGCACCTTTTCCACACTGCAACTACGTGTAGTGACCAGAGGATGGCGCTGATGTTCCATAACAAGGCTCAAAATGGCCTCGTTTAAACACTTACCCTTTCTGATTATTTTCGGATGAACATATTTTGACATGTTTTGGCCTATTGGTGGATTTTCGTTTTATAACATTGTAATTCTAATTGATGCTTGCTATTATAGTCTTTATAATGATGTTAGCTCTTGTAGACGTTGACACATCCGCGGCAGTATTTAATATTTAATAATAATATACATAAAACATTTAAAATAGTACGCCTTAGTCTAGTCAAAAAAATGTTTGTACGTGTAGGCCTATCTTTTACTTGACGCTACAGAAAAACCTGAAACGTAGTTGTTCCGCGTGTCAAATGAAAGAAATCAGGCTTTTAGAAGGCCTAACTATTATAGTTCAAATGTGTTTATTTCCATCTTTAGTTTAGGCCTATAGGAATAGTAAACATAAGTAGTGCTTTCTCAACAAATGGTTTGTACATATGTTTCGTAAAGTAATTGGAAAATAATTTGCCCTTTTCAAATAGGCTTATCTTTCATACTCTACATTTGCAATAGCCCTACATAAAATTCAATTTGCTTTAGGCTAATCAATTTTGGAATATTATGATATGGCGTACTAAAATATCATATGTTTGGTGGTATTTAGATGAGCCTAAATCGGTTAGCTATATGCTCAGTAACTCCACATATAAAATGTAGTTGTTTTTTGTCCCTTCTGTTTTTTTTCCAGATAACATTGTGGAATGCGGAAGAATTTACATAAACGTTACCAAATTAGGCCACGGCCTTGCATATAAATATGTATAGCTATCCCTCGTTAAATGTGTGTTTTACATAATTTGGGAGGATTATTTTTGGGATTTACTGACCTATCCAGATACATTCAATGGTCTTTTTCAATGGTATTTTTTTCAATATATATATATATTGAAAAATATATATATATATAAATCTGATTATTTCAACCTCCAAGAAAGCTAAAATAATACAAAAGTAGTAGACGTTTAAATGTAGCTCTGCAAATAACGTTGTTAGTTTTAAATATTCAAATGGACTTATTTAATTTTTATGTTTTCAGTTAATACTTTGTTACTTTGTTTAATCTAGCATTAGGTTACCACTCAAAATAATTCTCAAATATTTCTCTTAGGCCTATACTTACTTGCAACAATTACTTTTATATTATCTTATTTGAGACGCAACAATGGTAACTGAAAATATTTACAATCACCACAATATCAAAGAAACTATTGTAAAATGTTTCAACTTTGAATTGATCAGTCCTTTGTAGCCTATAATACAATTACCATGTTTTGATGTTTGTTGTGTCACATAGTTCAGTTTTACCCATATGGAGAAATATATTTATATGAATTGAACAAAACCTTTTGAATGAGTACACAATGCAGTTTTATACTCTTACTTGGGTATAAATGACAGATGTTATGAGGTGGTGAAAACGATTGTATTAGGGAGGTATTATGGTGTATTATGGTGTAGTATGGTGTAGTATGGTGTAGTATGGTGTAGTATGGTGTAGTATGGTGTGTTATGAAAGGCTAAATGCCACAGTATACGTTTATTTTATTTTGATGACATTGTATTTTGTGTCATTTCATATGTATAGGCTTCCCACAGTGTTTATGACAGGGTGTGTGCCCAAAGGAAGAGAAGGTGTGTGTGTGTGTGTGTGTGTGTGTGTGTGTGTGTGTGTGTGTGTGTGTGTGTGTGTGTGTGTGTGTGTGTGTGTGTGTGTGTGTGTGTGTGTGTGTGTGTGTGTGTGTGTGTGTGTGTGTGTGTGTGTGTGTGTGTGTGTGTGTGTGTGTGTGTAATCCTGGGAAAATCCATGGTAACAGAGTGATGCTGAGACTCAGATTGTCCACTTTAAAATGTCTAACAAAAAACGATGATTGCAAAGTTAAATAAATCATACAACTCTATGCACAGTTGGTACTTTTACAAATTTCCACGGTTTTTGTTTGACATATATTTTTAAGTGAAAATTCGGAGTCTCTGTTACAATGGAATGGCCCTCCTACTCTGCAGTCTGTGCATTATAATGAAATCTCTGGCCCCACCGGTGATTGGCTACATCGGTCACAGGGGTGGATCACGTGGGTGAGTTCTTTGGTCCTGGGGAAAATGGGGTTTGGTGTAAATCCAGGGTGTATTGCTGTCATATATCACACTACCTCGTAAAAACGACACTGAAGATTCTGGCCCAACAAATCACAGAGAAAAAAATATGAGTTCTTATTATGTGGATGGTCTTTTTAACAAATATACGGCGAGCGGTTCTTTCTTCCCAAACGCAGACCGGGGTTCGTGCACTCTTGTACCCGATGGAGAAGGACCCGCATCTGCTCACAACGCCGCAGCCCCTGCCTTCCCACCGTCCCTGTCCGGACTTTACAACGTGAACAATGCAATCTACCAGAGCCACCCGATGTTTAGCCCTGGTTATGGCCAGGGGCCGGACATTCGCAGTCTGCACTGCAGCTCCTTCGACCAGAGTCATCTGTTCGGGGACAGCTGTGTCCAGCCGGGGCCCCTCACCTCGCCAGAGGACAAACACTACCGAATGTACCCCTGGATGAAAACATCAGGTACTGTCTAAGATGAGTCCTTCCTTCCCAACCGGCTCCTGCAGAGCTCTGCTGTAATGTCAATGAATCTACAAAACCTTGGGATACTTACCGTGGTCTTAATGGCGCAATTAATTACTTGAAGCCATTGGTATTTCATGGAAATTATTGTTCAACTTTTATTGCGCAAGTAATGAGTTCTGTGGCCATAAACGTATTATCCCTTCGCTTCTGCAATGCTTTTTGACTCTGCTTTCTTACTGCTTCTACTCCCCTTTGTGACAATAAAATACCAGACTATGTAACGACAAAATAAAGGAAACACCAAGATAAAGTGTCTTAAAAGGGATTTGGGCCACCACGAGCCAGAACAGCTTTAATGCTCCTTGGCATAGATTCTACAAGTGTCTGGAACACCATTCTAACACCAGAAATTCCACCATTTGGTGTTTTATTGATGGTTGTGGAGAATGCTGTCTCAGCCACGCTCCAGAATCTCCCTTAAGTGTTTAATTGGGTTGAGATCTGGTGAATGAGTGGGCCATCGCATATGATTTACATCATGATTTACATCATTTAAAAACTCGTGCCCTGTGGATGGGGGCATTGTCATCCTATGGGGGCATAGCCATGGTAGCCAAAATAGTGGCCTACCCAAAATTTTTATATATGACCCTAAGCACGATGGGGTGTTAATTACTTAGTTAACTCAGGAACCCAACCTGTGTGGAAGCACCTGCTTTCAGTATACTTTATATCCCTCATTTACTCAAGTGTTTCCATTATTTTGGCAGTTACCTGTATATAGTGTAAATCAGTGACCGTGCGCTCTGCAGTTCAACCTTTTGAATGGGATAGGGATAGCAGATGTGATTATCCTCATCAGTTTCAGAAACCTTTTTGTAGACATGGATATAATCTATATTAATGGTGGTTGTAAATAATATCAATGGTTGGAGCAGTGGTTGCCTATTAATAGTATAGTTTCTGGCTAGTAGGGAATTGGTAGGCAAGCCAGTGTTTAATAAAGATATACTCTACCAATGAAACTAGCAGTAGCAATTGCTTATGGCTATGTGGGTATGACCTAGAAGTGGTGGACAAGCACATGCTTCTAATTGGAGAGGCATGCAGTGCATTAGCTATAGGCGACAGGCTAGAATCCCAGCTGGAATATTTAGAATGGAAGGAAGTCTTTAAAACATTTAAAAAAAAGTTTATTGAATTGTATATAGGCTACATGAGGCAAAACATAATTTACTGTCCTAAAACATTTTGAGAAAGAAATCTTAGTAAAAATGTCACAGGCAAAAAATGTTTTTATTTATTAATTGATGAACTTCTATAGAAATAATACATGAATGCAAAATCACATATGTCATTATCAATATCATGATATTATCAGAGTTATTACATATGTCATTATCAATATCATGATATTATCAGAGTTATTACATATGTCATTATCAATATCATGATATTATCAGAGTTATTACATATGTCATTATCAATATCATGATATTATCAGAGTTATTACATATGTCATTATCAATATCATGATATTATCAGAGTTATTACATATGTCATTATCAATATCATGATATTATCAGAGTTATTACATATGTCATTATCAATATCATGATATTATCAGAGTTATTACATATGTCATTATCAATATCATGATATTATCAGAGTTATTACATATGTCATTATCAATATCATGATATTATCAGAGTTATTACATATGTCATTATCAATATCATGATATTATCAGAGTTATTACATATGTCATTATCAATATCATGATATTATCAGAGTTATTACATATGTCATTATCAATATCATGATATTATCAGAGTTATTACATATGTCATTATCAATATCATGATATTATCAGAGTTATTACATATGTCATTATCAATATCATGATATTATCAGAGTTATTACATATGTCATTATCAATATCATGATATTATCAGAGTTATTACATATGTCATTATCAATATCATGATATTATCAGAGTTATTACATATGTCATTATCAATATCATGATATTATCAGAGTTATTACATATGTCATTATCAATATCATGATATTATCAGAGTTATTACATATGTCATTATCAATATCATGATATTATCAGAGTTATTACATATGTCATTATCAATATCATGATATTATCAGAGTTATTACATATGTCATTATCAATATCATGATATTATCAGAGTTATTACATATGTCATTATCAATATCATGATATTATCAGAGTTATTACATATGTCATTATCAATATCATGATATTATCAGAGTTATTACATATGTCATTATCAATATCATGATATTATCAGAGTTATTACATATGTCATTATCAATATCATGATATTATCAGAGTTATTACATATGTCATTATCAATATCATGATATTATCAGAGTTATTACATATGTCATTATCAATATCATGATATTATCAGAGTTATTACATATGTCATTATCAATATCATGATATTATCAGAGTTATTACATATGTCATTATCAATATCATGATATTATCAGAGTTATTACATATGTCATTATCAATATCATGATATTATCAGAGTTATTACATATGTCATTATCAATATCATGATATTATCAGAGTTATTACATATGTCATTATCAATATCATGATATTATCAGAGTTATTACATATGTCATTATCAATATCATGATATTATCAGAGTTATTACATATGTCATTATCAATATCATGATATTATCAGAGTTATTACATATGTCATTATCAATATCATGATATTATCAGAGTTATTACATATGTCATTATCAATATCATGATATTATCAGAGTTATTACATATGTCATTATCATAATATCATGATATTATCAGAGTTATTACATATGTCATTATCAATATCATGATATTATCAGAGTTATTACATATGTCATTATCAATATCATGATATTATCAGAGTTATTACATATGTCATTATCAATATCATGATATTATCAGAGTTATTACATATGTCATTATCAATATCATGATATTATCAGAGTTATTACATATGTCATTATCAATATCATGATATTATCAGAGTTATTACATATGTCATTATCAATATCATATTATCAGAGTTATTACATATGATTATTATCATGATATTATCAGAGTTATTACATATGTCATTATCAATATCATGATATTATCAGAGTTATTACATATGTCATTATCAATATCATGATATTATCAGAGTTATTACATATGTCATTATCAATATCATGATATTATCAGAGTTATTACATATGTCATTATCAATATCATGATATTATCAGAGTTATTACATATGTCATTATCAATATCATGATATTATCAGAGTTATTACATATGTCATTATCAATATCATGATATTATCAGAGTTATTACATATGTCATTATCAATATCATGATATTATCAGAGTTATTACATATGTCATTATCAATATCATGATATTATCAGAGTTATTACATATGTCATTATCAATATCATGATATTATCAGAGTTATTACATATGTCATTATCAATATCATGATATTATCAGAGTTATTACATATGTCATTATCAATATCATGATATTATCAGAGTTATTACATATGTCATTATCAATATCATGATATTATCAGAGTTATTACATATGTCATTATCAATATCATGATATTATCAGAGTTATTACATATGTCATTATCAATATCATGATATTATCAGAGTTATTACATATGTCATTATCAATATCATGATATTATCAGAGTTATTACATATGTCATTATCAATATCATGATATTATCAGAGTTATTACATATGTCATGCTTGTGTAGAACATGGTTTTAGTATTTTAGTATTTTAATTTTTGGACCTAGCAGATTGAAACCCTTTTCTCTTGTAGATCCAAACCGAAAGCGTGGACGTCAGACCTACTCCCGGTACCAGACACTGGAGATGGAGAAAGAATTCCACTTCAACCGGTACCTGACCCGTCGGAGGCGCATAGAGATAGCACAAGTGCTCTGCCTGACCGAGCGCCAAATCAAAATCTGGTTCCAGAACCGGAGGATGAAATGGAAGAAAGATCACAAGGACGAGTCCTCAAGCTCGACCCCCGGTGCCACCAGCGAGGACGTAAACGAGGATGATGACAGTGATCCGGTAACCGACGGACAGTCCAAGTCCGAGGACGCCGAGGACGGAGATTCCCAGTCCACCCGTGTGGCGTCAGAAAACCCTGCAAGAGGAGATGGAGACAAGGAGGCGATTAGAAACACTCCATAAATGTTCATATTGGTCACTAAGGAAATGTTCTAGATGCAGACTGTCACAGAATCGATACACTGTTCGATCAGAGCTTAGAAGCCTGATTGAGGAAACGACTTGCAGGGCTGAAATTGAGACGCACTAATTTAATATATACAAGCTAGTGAAAACACTGGCTATAGTTATAAAAATGAATATAGCTCAAGGAAGATGAAAGGGAACGGATACTACCTATTTACTCTACGCTATTACTATGAAAACTCAATTTGATCTTTGAATGTAGAACAAGTCTACTGTAAATGTTATACAATATTTAATGTTAATCGTTGGGAAATATTAGATATTTTACTACTGAAATAACATTCCTGAACAGATAACTACCTAAGGCGACAGTTGCGTTCATGCTAAGAATTTACCTCCAGTTTCAATTGACTTCGAGGAACCTTTTTCGCACTCTTTTTTTGTCTCTATTTCAAAGCGAAATAAATGCAAATGTTGAATCATCTGGTGAATATGGCTTTAACGTTTAACTGTAGCTTATTAACGTTGCATTGCGCTGCTGTCTGTTATCACGTCTAATGTTGTGAGAGCTTGTCTTTTGGGGTCGAGATTTGTAGAGATTTGAATAGATATGTGCATGATTTCCAAACAGCAATCAAAAAAATGAATTGTCCAATTTGTATACCCTACCTCAGATTTGACGTCAGAGACTAAACCTATAGCCTACTACTGTCTCACTGAATTTCAACACTGCCTAAGAAGGACTTATAAACACTGTATTGTAACGTCGTGTTGCTATTGGATTTTCATCTCCTTTTTTGCTTTCAATTATTCTAACTAGCTACAGCCTAGGGTCAATATCATTGTTATGGACGTGAGTGTGTCTGCTTGCACGTGTAAGTCTGTAAGTTAGGGAATTTGTGTGTTTGTTTTATTTGAATCTAGGCTATAGAAGAGAAGCGCTCCAGTGTTCAGAAATGAGCATTTGTTTTGCAATGTGACTGGTGTAAATCGACTGCATTCGACACTCACCGCTTTCCCTCTGCGGTATTCACATTGTGACATTATGTAAGATGCAATAGTAATCGAATAAAAACAAGACCATTCGGTTTGAAAAATAGCTTCGTAACGAATTTCCTGTAAGCCAACCATACATTGATGAAATCTTTAGCCAAAACGTTATGAAATTCAACTTACGTGCCAAAATCGATGGTACTACCTACCCTACATTAGGCATGAGTGACCTTTTCACGTTCATTTAGTTATTCTAACATTTTGACATTTAAACCATTTGTTTTTATATGACAATAAATACTGAGCCTACAAATACGCTATTACATAAGAACACGGTGGCCAATTTTAACATAGTCTATTTAGCACGGAAAGTAGATTTAACCAATGCAACATTTGCTTAATAAAGAGACTAAAGAATGTTCACTATGAGGACACAGACTGTACAGGCTGTGTGTGTGTGTGTAGCCTACTGTGAAGGGGAATTACTGCATTCCCCCTCCTTTCGGTAAAATGGCGCCCAAGTTCTGACCTGCCCCGTCCTCTCCCTCTCTGTTTCTTCCCCTCTCTCCTCCTGTCGCTCTCTCACTGGGTCATAAATCCCTTGTTGTTTATGAAAATTTACAACATTGCAATGCAACTTTACGAGGCTCCTCGGCTCCCCATTGGTCACCGCTGGTCACATGGCATGGAGCCGTGAACATGAACTTTTTATACATAATTTCCTTTTCCAGAATAGAACCGCACTCATTTAAAAGCCTGTGTCTGCCATCCAACCCTTTCTGTAATGTAAAAACATTCGCTCTTCCATTTCTTTTCGTCGTGGGTAACGCTGTTTTGCTTTTTAGTTGTTGTTTATTTAACACGCAGTGCAAGGAGCAGTTCCCTTCTCATGGAACCGGACGGTTTGGATTCATTACCCGGGTCCTCGTGACGGTTTGGCACATTGGACGGGTTGAGTGCGTCGTTGCCTGATCCCGGGAGCGTTTGGATTCGTCCAGGATCCAGCTGTCAGAACAGGGGATCTGGTCGCTTTGCGCCAGCGGCACTTGTCCGTCCTCTCCCTGTGACATCACCACACACCATGAGACCCGAACACCTCACATACGGTAAGAATACTACTTGCTTATCGTGATTGGATATGATTTTGTAATCATGCAAAATCATAATAGAGTGAGCATTCAAGTAAAAACAACTTTCTATGCTTGTTTAGTTTTAAATAGCGATGGCTTTCAGAAGAGTGGTTGGAATATTGTATTGTAGGGTTAAACGGGTTATGTCCGAAAATGTCATTTGATAATAACAATATGATAATTATTTGCATTAATATCAATGCTATGGTTCGTTGATTGTGGTCTCTGGGCTTGACCTATCTAAATATGTTATTCAGTACTAATGTAGGCAAATGCTTTTTCATTATCAGGATTTGAATAATTTATTGGCGATGCATGCTATTTGTGTTTATTTGTTGCTATTCAAATGGGATGGTCTTTCACCAGCTCCGAATTGGAACTGTGGCCAATAGGCCTAGTCATTGTCGCCCTCTTGTGGGAGAAGTGTGGTGGTGTTTTGGCCACAGCGTTCTATCCATTTTCTCTCATTTACATTCTATGTGTTAATTGAGCCAACACAGAACTTCCCTTTGTCTTTTTATTCGTGCTATTCGTTAAACCATAAAACGGGGTTGTACTTTGCTGTTTGTATCATGATAGCATGGTTTCGGCAGATGTTGCAGTTGTTTTGATTTGAGGAAATTATAGATTAGCTTAATCTAGAGTATTCTTGCTCCAATTTTCCTCTCCTCCATGATGTAACATCAGAACCACATCATCGAAAGGACCTTTTATCAATGACCCATTAATCTCGATGATGTTCACGCTTATAATATTTAGAAACGATATGGCTACAAAAAAAATATGCTAGTAATGCTATTTTGCTGGTAATATGCAATTCATTTTCATACGAGTTTTAAATCCTCTACATTGGCACTGCATAAGGCCCAATATAGCTGGACTGTATTGTTCTGAATAGTAGCTCAACGTTTTGTTATTAAACTATATGATAGGTGAGCTAATACTACATATATTGTGTCTGTGTAAATTCAGACTAGATATAGAAAATGGCAAGGTGTAGGGTTATGCAAATAACCTGCAGAATGGTCAAACATCAAGACCTGATGACGAGATAACACCGAAGGAAATAAATGCAATCATTATGAGCACAGGCAGAAAGAAAATACACTCCCCTGATTGTGACAACAGATGGTCAAGTGTTCTTTACATAAGATCACTGGACATCACAGAGAGCCAGAACGTCACAATAGACACCATTCATATAACAATAGATTGTCACCTCCAAATGATGTCATAGAATAGAGCCTGTGAGACCGAAACGTCACAATTGATATGGCAAGATTATTACCTCAAAATATGACACAAATTAGACACCGAGAGACCGAAATGTCACAATAGGCATCAATACCATGGAAAAAGTACCAGACAATAGCCTATTGTTGTGATGCATTTTATTACTGTATGCGTGCGTGTCAGATTGCATAGTTTTCTTCGACGAGTTGCGTTTTAGAATTGAATCCGTTATGGTTCACCTCTTAAATGTGTCTTTAGAGTTCCGTTTACCTTAGTGGCTCCAATTCAATATCCTCCTCGATATTTACAGTGGTAATGAAACTAGTCGAGAAAACATTTCATATATTCAGATTAAGAGTGTTTAATAGTCACATGTACAGTGTTCCAGGTGTGATTGCAGGGTACAGTGAAACCCTTAGGCTCCGAGCTCCAAACATTAGAATATAGCCGTGCTGCTACTCCCCTACACTATACAAAATCTAAGGTATCTGAAATGCTGCTTGAACAGTTTTGTCTGTTACGCACGTAATACATCCTATCTAGCTAATGAAATTTATGAGCAAATAAAACTGATGCATCGTGACATTTTACTCACTCATCAAGGAAGCTGCATTTCAAATTGTTAGCATTTCACCATCTGGAGAGCACGCGCCCCTCCCTGCTCTGTGCGCCACAAGCACGCACACAGAGTCCCTAATCCTGATTATTTTCTCTCTCTTTTTTTCTTTTTTTTGACGTTTCTAGCAGATGCAGACACTTGAGTAGAACGCAACTAGTTCGGTCGTTTTTTTTACTCTCGCACTTCCTGATTTGCCCCCTTTCCCTGGGTGGGATAATTTCTTGGGAACTTTGTTTCTATTGGCCATTGATGAATCAGATGTTAGCTCTTAGACTCCCTAACAACCTCTTTAAAGCCACATTCACAAACACTACTGGACATTCTAAAGCACAGAACCTATCCTTGCTCCTTTCAACATCCGGAGCATGCTTGTTTGCGCTCTCAAACTATCCCTGAAATGTAAGACCCAGGCTCGCATACAGGGCTCCTTTAGACACCGCTGTACACATCTGGTCCTGAGTGCAGCTTGTTCCTCGGCTACTGCAGTGCCTGAAGGGCCCTATTACTGCTGTGAGTCTGCATCCTTCGTACAGGGTACTTATCCCTCACGCAGTTAGTGCCGACGCTCTAAACTGACTGTGTGGGGACTATAGGACCCAGAGGTCCAATGGATTTTGGATAACTAGGGCCTTCGTTGCCAAAACGAGACTACTGTAAACCTGCAGTCGTGTGCCCCAGTTTCTAGTAGCCTAAATAGACGTTCCAGATTAACTGCACCATTTCCCGCTTACTAGCCACGTCTCTTTTGTAAGGCTACATTATTTAAAAAGTTATCGCTCTGCCTTTCCTGCCTGTACACTAATATAACCCTGCTCCAGCTATAGAGTCACATTCTCATCAACTATTATTATAATCATCACCACTTCTCCGATTTTAGTTTAGGCCTATATACAGTTTATCTCTACGTTACACCAACAAACCTGCAACTCAACACCGATGAACAGCAGCTATAATCAAATAGTGCTAAATGAATGTCGTCATATGTTTGTTATTGTTATCGCTTGTATTGATTGGGCCTACATTATTATTACTTCTGCTGTTACCGATATATGTCTTTCTTCATATCATATTTCGAACCTAATTTTAGATTGTCATTGCGTAGTGCCTTATCTTTGTATTTTGAAAACTTGACAACACTTATCCTACGTCTTTCGCTTCCTCACTCCGAGGACATTATTGATGGAAGGAAATGGGTGTGGGGAAGATGCCGAGCAAGGCCAAGGGAACTCATTTCATTTTCCCTTTCTTATTATCCATGTCAAATGAACGAACATTCCTACACAAAAAGATCAAGTTTATTTCGCCTATCGTCAGACATTCTTTGAAAATGTATCTTCTAATCTGTGTTTAAATTACACTATGTGTTTAGATTACAACATGTGTTTAGATTAAAACATGTGTTTAGATTACAACATGTGTTTAGATTACAACATGTGTTTAGATTAAAACATGTGTTTAGATTACAACATGTGTTTAGATTACAACATGTGTTTAGATTACAACATGTGATTACAACATGTGTTTAGATTAAAACATGTGTTTAGATTACAACATGTGTTTAGATTACAACATGTGTTTAGATTACAACATGTGTTTAGATTACAACATGTGTTTAAATTATGACATGTGCTTACATTACATTATGACATGTGCTTACATTACATTATGTGTTTAGATTATTTTCAAACATACCTATAATTTTTCTGCTCCTCCTTTTCCTGTTCTGAAAATGGACTTTAGTTATCCATATTTGCAAAAAAACTAAAGCAAAATGTATATTATTGTTATGCCATTCATGTTTTCTAGAGATGAGGCTATTCATTACACGCAGCTGCAAGATTTTATGCAGATTTTTTTTTGTGCCTAATTATCTAATTAGCATAATTCAGTCATAATTTGTTGATCAAAACCTGGGTTATTTTCATTCAGACTTCTAAAAGTATTTATGGAATTTCACTGGAGGGGTGAAGTGTTGTCTATTGAGACTACTGTATTGTAGCCTACTTTCTGTCGTCATCTAAAAGACGAAACTTACGTTGTTTCAAATGCCCAATTTTTTGCGTATCTAACATTTAGGAATGACTGCCTTTCTATTAGATTGGATTATAACTGCAGGTTGTGACGGCTCTATGCATATCAGTAAACTAAGCTTCACCTGTAAAATGATTATTAGTGATAAACACATTTGCAATTTATTCAAATGTCCAAAGAGTTCATTCACATAGGATATTCCAACATGGTTTAACGAAATATTTAACTAAATGTAAGGTTCTAGACATATATATTTTTCCTGTACTTGTTTTTTCTTGTACTGTACGTGTTTTATTCCCAACGCGAAGGTTAATGAGGATAACATTGAATACAGATTTCTCTCTATACTCTCTATCAGTGGAGAGGTTGCATATTCAGTATACACTGCGTTTCTTGTTGTATTGTTTGGGGAGACCATGCTTTTGCCGCAATGGTCGTTAACCTCTGAACGACCCCGTTCGGAGCCCACGCCTCAAACACTGTCGCAGGCAGTGCCAGACTGCGACCAGAAGATGGCGCGCGACGACAATCCAAGAGACGCAACCCGGGCCCCGCGAGCGCCCTGCCTAGGCGCATACCCAGGCGCGCCTCCCTAACATCCCACCAAGATTTCCTATTTGTGCACGAGTTTACTTCTGGAGGTCATCAAGCAGGATTTACGACTGGTCAACAAAAGCACGTGATTCTCAGCAGTACCCCATATTTGGGTGCCTACGTAAGAGAGAATCAAGTACATGTTCTACTCATTTCCATAATTCATCATAAATTGTGCAAGGGTGCTATAGAACGCGCAAAACCATCAAGAGCCACAAATCAAGTACACACGTTATTACTTTCTCCACAAAAAAGCAACAAATACCTGCTAAACAACAATATTGGAATTATCAACCAATGAGCTCCTATTTTGTAAACTCATTCTGCGGTCGCTATCCCAATGGCGCGGATTTCCAGTTACATAATTATGGAGACCACAGCTCTGCAAACGAGCAATACAGGGACCCCACGACCATGCATTCCAGCAGGTACGGTTATGGCTACAACGGGATGGACCTCACTGTCAGTCGCGGTAACGGGCACTTTATGGCCAGCGTGCGGGCACAGGGCTACTCCCCGAACCAGTCGGTGGCGACAACAACGTCCTCGGTCGAGACGCCCAGGTACACCCAGCCCGCGAGCGCCACCGAGACGACGTCCCTCTCGCCTCCACCTGACCCGCTCCCGTGCTCCTCCTCTGTCGCGAGCTGCTCGTCTCCGGTCAGCGAGTCTCAACCTCAACACCGAGACATAAAGAACTCCATAACGAGCCCCTGCACGACCCCGAGTTCGAATGGAGGCACTCTGTTGAACCGGGTGTGTGTGTCCAAAGCGTCCCCCCTCCAGGAAGAGAAGCCCGCGGGAAGGGCGCAGACAACTTCCCAAAATGTCACCGACGGTGCCCAGCCCCATATTTACCCCTGGATGAGGAAACTGCACATGAATCATGGTAAAACAGCATTGTATTTTGTTTAGGTCGACGCTTGTGTTTGTGTTTTGTACTTGATACAGCTCGTCTTGTCTCTGTGTGGGTTTGTGGTGTGTGTGGGGATGGTGTGCCCTATAGCCATTTTAAGATGTGCTTGTTTCCATTTTCGGAGCTCAAAAGTATTTCCCCAAATCATTATATGAGAGAAAAATCATATCTATTCGATATTTTATTAATGGTAGTTGTAAGGGGCGTGTGTATTGGCGAGATTTACGCCACCTGTTTAACTGCATATTGTACCTCAGGCGTTGGGGAAATAATTCAACGTGGCATGAAAACATAGGACATTTTCTTCTTTCCAAAATGCAGGAGGTGAACATTTGATTTAAATATACGATGATAGGTTTTCTTTTGCCATTCTTTCGGATTATTCTATATTTGTATGGCATTTTTACAAGACACACTTTGTGAAATTGATTGGCACTTCCACTGCGTTTTAAGGTGTATGTGAAATGTGTGTGAATAGTGTATAAAGGTGTGTTTATGTGGATTAGGCTCTATGGAAGAGTGATCAGTAAAATGTATTTCCTGCATAAAGCGTTAGTAAACATAGTTGTGTAGGTTGCTATTTTGATTGTGGGCTCATGGTTGCATCCTGTGTGTGTTACCACCAGACAGTCTGACCGGACCAGAGGGAAAGAGGGCGAGGACAGCCTACACGCGTTACCAGACACTGGAGCTCGAGAAAGAGTTTCACTTCAACCGTTATCTGACCCGCAGACGGAGGATCGAGATAGCGCACGCGCTCTGCCTATCAGAACGCCAGATCAAAATCTGGTTCCAGAACCGGAGGATGAAGTGGAAAAAGGACAACAAACTAAAAAGCATGAGCATGGCAGCGGCAGGGGGTATAGGTTACCACCACCCCTGATATTCGGTTCCCCGATGAGCACTAATAAAAGAATACAAAGCTTGGGAAAACTTCCCATCATGTCAAAAGCCCAAGAGACTTTCCGAGGGCTTCTTAGGACAGTGAACATCCACGTGTCCATGCAAGCTCCAGCCTTTAAAAATAATTCCCTCTTTATTTATTTTATTTTGACCATGATAATGCTTGTGTGAGTAAAAAAAAAAACTTGCGTTCTGTAAATGTTTGTCTTAAAGGAAAAACCAATGGGAAATACATGTTTGTTTAACTGATTTCTTGTTCAAAATTGAAAAAACTTAAAGTTACCACAAATAAGTCTATTAACTATCCAATGAAAGTTGTGTAGCCTATTGCACTCATAAAACAGTATAGAAACTCAAATAAATAATGACTTGATAAGAAATGTAGTTGCTTTTGTGTATAGCCTTTGTTTTATATGTATGTAAGTAGGCCTATGTATTTATTTGTTGAATGTATTGTACCAAACTCAGATAACTTGTTCCTTATTGTAGACAGACTTAATAAGCCTTATGTGATTGTTGTGCGTTGTGAACACGTGATGGAACCGCAGTTCTGACCCAGTGTGTGTAGCTGTGCCTATGTACCTTCTTTTGCACGAGCTGCTGTAAAGTTGTTTCACCTGGCGCATCTTCTTAGAATGTGTTTCTGTCTTTTGTGTGTACGTTTTTTCCCTCGTTAGTTTGGATGGGAAGGGATACATAGTGGATCCCATCGCGTAAGCGCCATCGTGATATAAGCTTTTTGTAAATGTTTTTAAAGAATGACTGGAAAATTAAAATAATATTGTTATGGTGACGCTGATTATAATAAACTTTCTACGGGAACAACAGACTGTAAATTATTTGTTATTTCGATGATTTCTTCATGTGCCTAGGTGGTAAAACGCATGTTTGTATGTCTCAGAATTGTCCAACATTTTAGTTGTTGAATGCAAACTTCATAGGCCTGCTGTAACTTGTTTTTCTAGGTCAAGACTATGCCTAACCTGAAATGCAGTCCTGAAATGTTCGTCCCCCCCTCACTGTAACCCTTTCACCCCATTGATTGTATTTGAAACTTAAAAAGCTACACTTTCCCAGCTAGTTTCAAGGTCGAGAAAATCAACAGGTAGACAAATCTATATCCGCTTTCTTTACTCACCTCTGCACGTGGGTCAAAAGCGGGTCCTAGCCAGTGACCTGCTCTAGGGGCTCTGCGTCCCCTGGGCTCGAGCTCACTACTCTCATGAAATCCTTTCTACTTTTTGAGCCGTAAACTTTATTATGCCGGTTCCGGCCTGACATTTGGGTGCCAAATGAATGGGGGTTTTGTCCATGAATTAGATCGTAAAAATCATCTAGAGCGCGGCCAGATAGGCTCACTGGCCATAAACGGTCACGTGGTGGCCATTAAAGTAAGTTTTATGGTTTTGGGGAGTTGACAGTATATTGCACATAACATATAATCGCACTGACGCGAGGCTTCGTCTGACTCTCTCCTTGCAGGCTGTAAAAAGTGTTCCTTGCCGGTTACAGCTGCTCCTCGTTCACCAGAACGCCTCGCGATGGACCCTGCTCACCAGACTCACATGAGGAGAGAGCTCTTGTCTCGAGGTAAGTTTCTGCCTCTATTGCCCTTGGGTAGCCTGTAGCCTTCCATTCCCTTGGCTCCGAACAGCCACCCTGTTCGAAACAGCATTATGATTGTATTCGGACGATCTATTTGTCCTTATTAGCCTATTACGCTAATTTGTCAGTTGGTTATGAGCTGAATACTGGTCTTTCTCGGCAGATGTTGGCCAGGGTTGGGTCCGGCTCATGGATATTTAATTGCTTCCTTCCCAGTGGAACTTGTTTCCCTCCATCTGTGGTGAAACTCATAATCCATTACTGCGTGTGGGATAATTACGCTTCTGTCCACTTCCACCCCCACAAACTTCACTTTTTAGTACGTTGTTTTTTCACTTCCTGTATAACACAAGGGGGGTATTTGGCCTCTTCATAGCTATTCATGTGCTGGACAAGCCAAAAAGCTATTTGAACTGTTTTATGGTGTTTGCATTGTCACTGCTTAACTGAAATATGTTTGTATACAGTACTTGACTATCATACAACACTTTCGGTATAATGTTTTTTGGTGGGTGAGTGGGAAGTTAAAGCACAACTTTGGAGCTGCAGTTGTCGCTTTGGTCAGGTTTCCTCATTAACACACTGTAGAGTTAACACAACACATGACAAAAAGCAGCAGGGCCACATTTAAAAAGAAATTCCGTTTTGTCTCAGCCACGTCATTTTGTGTTTTGGGGTTATAAAGTTCAGTTGACCTCTTGGAGAGTGTCACTCTCGCTGCATGGTGACCTCTTTGCAGAGCCTGGGCGCGTACGTCCGTGCGGAGGTGGTCACTCAGATACCAATATCTCCAGGAAAGGATAGATTTATCAAAGTAGCCAATTTGTAAATGCGTCACAAAAGTGTGTGTAACTGTTGTGACGCATTTTCACAATCACAATAGTTTCCTTTAGATTGCGTTTTTTTCGTTTGCTGGGAAAACTGCTCTGCATCAGTTTCTTGTTTAGCTTAGTATATAGCCTAATTACGTTGCTGTTTTGGCTGTAATGTAGACTGTAATGTAGACTCTGTGGCAACAGTCTAGGTTTAGTTAAACTGTGTTTCTACTACGTAGCTATGTGTCAGGCCTATTTGATGTGTATAACAGTGTTTTACTATTTGACAGTTATGGATTTCTGACTCAATTTCCATCGTTGTGTGTTGCTCTTATATGTTGACACATTTACATTAGGCCTTTATCATGTCGTGATGATTAAAGCATTTGGATAATGGGTGCATTGCCCATGTCTAATTAAGAAGTACATGTTGGCCTACTGTAAGTAGAAAACATTATATTTGAAGTATCAGAAATGGTTATCATAAAGTCTAAACTCTAAATTAGTTCTTACAGTCTATTCATAACCTTTTTTTCATCTGTGAATTCGATTTCAATCAATGTAATCTCAAAGTATTTGATTGAAATTCAATGAATACATCTGAAAAAAATTATCTTCATAGGACTTAATATCAATACGTCGATTGCATTCAAACTGACTCATCTGGTGATTTGACCCCAACCATATTCCCCATCCTCCCCTTCTCCGCCCAGTAACCTAATAGTTGACATATATCACTAAGTCGTGTAAACAGATAGCCAATGCAACGAAATTTAAATTTATTTCCATTACAGTTTGTGGTGTAGAAAATATAAGTAAAACCATTATTCTATGCCATTATCATTGTGACGTCTGGGGAGAAATGTACACCATTGTTACACAATTAAAATGTCCAAATCGGGGTCCCTTATGCGTTGCACAGCAAGGCAGACAATGCCAGGCAGAAAAAAAGAACCGTCCCCAGCGCGCGGTTCACCGCGAGGTCAGCCATAGCAGAAAGATAAATCTGCATCCTCCCGGAGCCACCAGCAGAGCTCGCTTTAGGCCAAGTTCAGTGTCATCCGCAGCCAGCTTCTGATAGGAGGAGAACACACGCGCACGTACACACACACACACACACACACACACACACACACACACACACACACACACACACACACACACACACACACACACACACACACACACACACACACACACACACACACACACACACACACACACACACACACACACACACACACACACACACACACACACACGATAGAAGGATAGGACACACATATACTTGACCTGTTTGCTTGCCTTAGTACATACACATTGCAGTGGCAAAATAACATTTGCATATTACATTCGTTTTTTTGTTGGATAGCCTGTGGTACATTTGAGCAGTATGGCATAGTAGGTAGATGTGAGGCACACAAAAGTATGAAGGACACAAATGCATCCCTGAGTGGTTTGCTTGATACAAACGAATGAATAACGTAAGTTGTTCTGGATAAGAGGGCCTGCTAAATGACAAAAATGTCATTATAAACTGGGTGGTTCGATCACTGAATACTGATTGGCCGACAGACGTGGTATATCAGACCATATACCACTGGTATGACAAAACATTTATTTTTACTGCTCTAATTACGTCGGTAACCAGTTTATAATAGCAATAAGGCACCTCAGGGGTTTGTGATATATGGCCAATATACCACGGCTAAGGGCTGTATCCAGGCACTCCGTGTTGCTTCGTGAGTAAGAACAGCCCTTAGCCGTGTCATATTGACCATATACCCCAACCCCTCGGGCCTATTACTTAAATATAATGTACATACTGTATTAGAGGTATGCAGAGCGGTGTGTTGTAACCAAAACACACAGTGAGACAGTACAGAGATACAACTACAGTTATTCTGTTATAGGCCTGCCTTTATTGTTACTATAGGATACCATTAATTATAATATTCATGAGAATAATTACAGTAATGATAACAGAAATTAATATAGAGCAAATACATTTTTCGTCCTGAGCAGCCAGAAACCTCGCCTGGGCAGCTAAGCCTCGCAGGGGTGGGACTGATGATCTCGAGATAGCGGGGAAGATGAGGAAAAACTGGGGTCAAAAGTTTACCCGCTGAACAAGTCTCCTTCATCTGTTCAGCCGGGGCCTGATGCCAGCGTTATAATAGCGATCTTGACTCTCCACACAAAAGATAGAATAGCTTTGAATTACATATGTTTGACGGTGCACTCCAGGTGAACCCTGAAAGCGGGGTGACCCCGAGTCAGGGACCGAGGGGAGTGGACCCCCGCCCGTCCCCAGACCCAAGATTGAGTGGCCAGCATTTTATTAAGGCTGTGGATTGGTGAATTTCCTTTGAATAAATTGCATTGGTTATGTTTAGGGACCAGGGCAAAATTAGCATTTTGAGGATTGATATTCTTACCCCGGTCACAGGGTGATGGGTAGGCTATGGCCACAGCCCCCCAAATGGAGCCTCTGGACTCCTTAAAAAACATTTAGCTTTTCTCTCGCTCTGCTAAGCAACACGTCTTGTTTTTTGCCTTACAAAAAGTCACCCACAAGTTGATTTTGGTTACAAAGAAGAAATATGTAAAAAATAATAATCATAATAATAAATGAAAACCGTGAAGTGTTATAAACTTTTCTGAATAAGAACAAAAACACCGTTATAATTGTATTAGGTTTTGAAAATGCGTTAGGCTTTAGGCCATAAAGCTTCTAAAGGGATGGAGCTGCATAAAGAGATCGAACACAAGCGTTTTCCTGTCCCGTAAAACTGTGAGAATATGAGCCTCATCCCCATCTAATTCTACATGAACATTGCTAACCCAATGCGCTTTCATGGGGATAATTTTTCTGAAAATATGCATCTAGCCTATATGTAATAGATACAATTGGTTTTCAAGACATGGCAAAATGTAGGCTAATGTAGGCTATTTTCCTAAAACGTCTAATGAAACTGTGCACTCGAAATTGTGAGATCTGCCATAGCCATGTCAGTAACAATTTATTCCCAAACTGTTCATTCATATTTCGTTTTGTTAAACAAACAAGTGGCCTATTATAAAATAGCCTAACTATTGGTTATTCAATCTTCATTTATTTAAAAAGAGTCAAGAGCTAAAGGAATAATATGGTAATTGGAGGTGTGTCTTTATCATAAATAAATATCGGAAATAGCTTCCGCAAGTGATCTTTTTCTTATAGGATAATAACGAATTGGGTTATGGCACAATTCTAACAAATGTTTATTGAAGAACATTCAGTATATGTTCTGTCGTATAAATTTAGAAGATACGGATTGGGCAAAATAGTATGTTATGATAACACAGACCTAACTAAGGCCTTGTTGTTCGAAACGTTTGTGTATCACTAAAATCTCCATAAAACACTTTGCTTGATGCAGTTGCTTTTGCTTTGATTTATGTCCTATTTTTAAGACGACAACTTAAACAACATGTTCAAAGTAATATACTATTTCACCCACCCATTTTCCTCTAAAGGTGTGTTGAATATGCAAGGTGCTCTGTTGGTGGCCTTCCTGTTTGAGCAAACATATCAATATATCGTTATACAAAACTCACAACATGTTACATGATCAAAATCGTTAAATTTGCAACAATAATTTGCACCCTTACCTTTACCACCTAGTGAATGTTTTCCTCTGCAGCCTGGTCCTCCTAACAGACAAGGGGCCTTGTAGCAACCATGTGTGATCAGTCACTATCATCAGAGCACCTTTCTTACTGTCTACATTTACAGCACTGTGTCAGTTTGATATATATATATTATATTCGTTATATGTGGGAAGGACAGAAGGCGTGGCAATACACTTCTTTCTCACACATTACTTTAGCAAATGAATAGTAGGCTAGATTTTTCAAATTTATAACTATACTTTTTGCTCTTTTGCTAATTAACTTAGATGCCTTAGACGAGTTTTATTTAGAAGAATTGTTACAGAAACGTTGCCATAGCCTGAGCCACATTGCACGAACAAGATTAGTACCAGTCCCATATTTATTAATGATTATTTTTTTATATTGTGAAAGTCAATTTATCATATTTCACATTTTCCATCTAAAATCGTAAAACACTGAATGTGTTTGTTTAAAATAGCATATTTATGTCGCTGAGTTTATTAGATCATCACGTTTGAGAAGTGTCAAAAGAAAACTTGTGATTTTACCTAAGTTTAACATTAGGGCGTAAAAAACATGTTCAACTTCAGAATAAACACGTTTTCCCATCTCAAAATGTTAAATAAAAAATGACTATAGTAAGTGCAAAAAGCAGTGTATTAAACGCAATCAACTGCAAATAGCTGTAAAGCATTACCGACTTAGCCGGTCTCTCATTCAAGGTTAGGCTACTGTATGTCTAGAGATTGGATAATAGCCAACCCTGCCCATATTTATATAACACATATATAACAAACTGACTGTACATTTCAAGTTTCAAGTTTTCTTTGTCACATGCACAAGTACAGTGAAATGGTTAAATTGCTAGCCCTTCCCAACAATGCAATATTTAATATCAAAATACTATTTTTTATTAAAAAGAAGAGAAATAAGAAATATGAGACGGAATTGTTGTTGTTGTTGAGAATGTCAGATATATACAGGGTCAGTGTTAGTACCACATTTACAATGTGCAGGGATACTGAGGTAGATGTGTAGCTTACATGTAGACAGGGATCAGGAGAACGTGACTGGTAGCAGGATAAATAATAATAATAATAATACACCATATGGCAGCACCATAAGTGGTGGGTGGGTGTATGTGATTTAGATATCAAGTCAAGTATTCTTACCTTGGATATTATCTTGATAGATAGGCTCTCACCTGGTCTTGGCTACATGCGTTCTGGAGGCCAGATCTATGGAATAAAATATCCCCCCTTGTCATTCACGATGAGTTACAGGTGCAGAATACATTACATCGTAATATAACACCTGTCAACTTTGGCTATTTAGATGCGTAGAATGTTGTAGGCCTATATCTGACAAAAATACAAATCCCATAGAGATGGCTTTCGTTTCCGTCTTATCCATACAAAGCTCGGAGCAGGACCTTGTTTGAACGGGAAAAACAGGAGCCTAGGTGAGCAACAATAACATAAGCCTAACAGTATGATACCATTTGAATAAATATACATATGTATATCCTTCTAACTCAAACCTTGACACGGATACACTGAAGCGTCCCTTCAGTTGGCCAACATCGCTACAGGAGTGGCACGATCGACGTAAGTCTTTTTAAGGTGGACTTACGTGGGTTTTGTACTGTTCAACAACAACAAATAATCACAAATTATTATTATTTTTGGGGCGCTGTTGAGTGCTGACCCGTACTAAGTGCACCGTTATCTCCCCAGAGTCGAGTAGACCCGAAAACCGAAGTCCAAGTCCGGGGTGAACTTCAGGTCACTACGTCTAACAAATATGAAAATGTCGCTTCTTTGGAGAAGTCACGGCTTGTTGTTTAACAAAGACTGTCAATGGGCAAGATTAATCAGAAACAAAATGGAAACGGTGTCACTTTGGGGTCAGGGAGAAGTTATCGCTGTTTAGGGGAGCGAATAGAAAGCGGGAGCGAAAAAATGAAAAAAAAAATAAAGCTTTCAATATTTCCGAAGTTTGGCCTCCCCTTGCCACCGCACACCCGGCCTTCTTCACGTGGACAGTCGCGGACACTTTCCCTAGAGTTGTTCGTGCAGTTGAGGAGGCTTCCTCGATATTTTCACCTCGGATTCGGAATAGTGAGATGGAGGGCAAGCAGGTCGTGGAGATGGCAGTTGACAAGACACTGATGGCACAGAAGAGATACGGTCAGGGATGCTGCTATTATAAACTGTATATAATTGCACTTTTGTCATAGTGAAATGAAACGAGAAGTGTGTTTGGTTATTTGTAGGATACATGGTCGTGAGGTTGAATATATTTTCAGGTGATGGCTTGAATATTGGCATTTTAGGTCTAGTTGTTTATTTCAGTTGTTTGGCATTGTACTTATTAATAGTATACTATATTTATGATGATTATTACTACTATGCCCTTAGACTTATGTTGTAGGCCTAATTATTATCTGACATACACCTCAATAGTTTAAAATGTTGCACAAATGATGGGTGTTTATGTTGGATATTTGAGTAAAGTCAACAACTAGCCTAGTAAAGTAAACTAGGTTAGTTATAGTCAATCGCAGGCAGTTACTTCTAAACATGAGTCGTATAGGCCTATCTTTGTGATTACTGACAAGCGTTTTGTCAGTAGACGGTGCGTCGGTAGATAGGCCGATGCATGTTGATCACTTACTTCTGTATTGAGTTGCTTTTCATTTCAACACTAGTGTTCACTTCTCATCTACTAACATCATTGCAAATTCGCAACCGGTTATTTGGCCTTCTTTTGGCCTTCTTTTAAGATGCCATCTTGTATATGATGAGCCAAATATAAACTATTTGATGTTACAATTAAAATGCAGAGTTATCATAGGTTTAAGTGACAATGTGTACCGCAGAGCCGCGTAACTGCGCCCAGGCAATGTTTTATCTTTGCTTCGCCTTGTTTTTTGTGTGTGTGTGTGGCACAAATCAAGTTAAATATTTGACTTCCTCGATTGTGCGTGCACATAATCTGTCACTCTCTAGACTCCAGTTCACGATCAATATCAGTATCTATGTAAACAAGTTTCCATTTCATTTAGTTCATCACCATCAGTAAAATGTTACAATACAGATTTACATTTTACGAACGGAATTACCAACTGAGAATTGACTAGAAAGAAAAGCATTTTGGAAAGGAGTGGATTGGAAAGGCGCTCCAATGTCATCTTTGACAGAAAATAAGGCACGTACAGTTTGCTTGTTTCCAAAGAGCCCATCCTTTTCCTGGGCAACAGTATGAGATACCCAACATCATCATCATCATCCTCCTCATCATCATCTCCTCAAGGCCGTGGTCTACTGTGGGTTACTGCTAAATAAAGGGGTTACTTACACTAGTTGAGTCAATGTGGTAAACAACTGGCTTGATACTTTTTTCTTTATCTATTTTGATTAAACAAGGAAATCACCAACGTAGGCTAGTCTGAGACATTTTCGTTGTGCCAATGCCAGGCTTTCCATTGGTTCCTGTTTACATGATGCCCACAGGAGACGCGGTGATTGGTGGCGGTTTACACGTGACCAGACAACTTTGTACATTTGACAGAGAGTAGGAGGGTTTTGTGGAGATCAGAATAACGACAGAGCGATAAAAATTAGTATTGTTGCACTTCACAAATTAATGATCATGAGTTCATACTTGATAAACTCGAACTATATCGAACCTTCCTTTCCTCCATGCGACGAATATCAACAGAACGGATACATCCCCGCCCCTACTGAGTACTACGAACGGCCAAAAGATTCGGGCTTTCCCCATCACGACGAGGCGTCCTATCCGAGGTCAAACTACACAGAACCGAGCTACGACTACGGTAATGTCCCTAACAACGGTCTCGACGATTTCACCGACAGGCATCACGCACAGGCTCACCCCGTTGCCCAGAACCATGGCCCTCGCCTCAACCCAGTCCCAGACAGCGGTGCCGTGGCGGACGTGAGCAAAGACTGCAGCCTCGCCACTGAGTCTTATTCCAGCGCACAGAAGGGAAAGGAAGTGCCGGTGGTCTACCCCTGGATGAAGAAGGTCCATGTTGGTGAGTTATCGCCACGTTTAAATACCGGAACCACAGAGCAAGCCACCACTGGAACGTATGCACGCCCATTGAGGCAGCACTAGTAGCACCCCTTACAACGGCAATTTACGACCATCGAGCAGCGGGGTCGGTAATTAAGAACCCTCATAAATTTTATTGCCTGTGTTTGTCTGCCGGGGCCATGTGTCTATGTTGTCTTTTAACTAGAACTATACCTCCATGGCTGGACCCCAGCCAAACTGTAATATACAACCCCGCCGATTTTGTTAATCATTTTCTAAGGCTTGATTTGTCCCTGGATGCGAGCGCTTGTACACATGGAGTCTCCAAAGAAATTGAGGCGAAACCCCCAACAAAACATCGTAGGCTTTATACCCCCATTAGACTCCCAACGAGCCTTTATGGAGAACAACAGTTGTAATGTATCCAGTGGAGGTGGTGTTTGAACTGTAGTGCTTCATGTGGCAGTAACAACTGCTTGCTTGTATGTGTGTGTGCTTGCTTTTCTTCAGTCAATGCTACTTACAATGGAGGAGTGCCCAAGAGGTCTCGCACTGCCTACACCCGCCAGCAGGCTCTCGAGCTGGAGAAAGAATTCCACTTCAACCGCTACCTGACCCGACGCAGGCGCGTGGAGATCGCGCACACGATGTGCCTGACCGAACGTCAGGTGAAGATCTGGTTCCAGAACAGAAGAATGAAGTGGAAGAAAGATCACAAGCTGCCGAACACAAAGATCCGCTCCGCAAGCTCAGCCTCGTCCTTGGGAGCACAGCAGCA
The DNA here is from genome assembly GCF_021184085.1 of Oncorhynchus gorbuscha. Classification (NCBI taxonomy): domain Eukaryota; kingdom Metazoa; phylum Chordata; class Actinopteri; order Salmoniformes; family Salmonidae; genus Oncorhynchus; species Oncorhynchus gorbuscha. The sequence goes on along the minus strand of NC_060196.1, from coordinate 48,212,605 downwards.
GCAGCAACAACAGAAAATCAAAACAGCCACGCACCAGCAGCTTGTTCCCACGCCTTGCACCGCGATCCTATAGTGATGGAACCCTCGCGCCAAACCAACAGACTGAGAACAGAACACAGAAACATAATTTTGTGGCCCGATTCTCGAGTATGGCCCCCATGGTATTACCCCATTCCCTTGGCCTTTGGGCCTGTCGCGTCCTTTCAAAACCATTTCCCCTCTCAACCTCCTCTTTCTGTTTGTTCACTCTCTCCTCATTATTGAGCTCGAAATCCGCCACGTACTGCCCAAGATGGCAACTGAAATGTATGTACTTGTTTATTAAGACAGAAGGTGAACGCACATTCAAATGCACCACGGGACCTTGGATTATATGTATCATTGCATAGAATAAAAAGAAAGAGAATGAGACGAGAGACATGTGAGGCCGCGTTTTTCTTTTTCTTATATGCAATGTTTTTGTTTATTCTCGTGGAAAGTTTTAATATACTTGAAAGAATGACGATGTTTTAGGAAAGCTCGAGTACCCGGTCTGAGACCTATCACGAGGTTTAGAACGGGACAGGGTAGTAGTTAGGGTTTAGCTCGTGATGTGTGAATGAGTTGGTTTACTGTTGAATGTGTTATTAACTCGTGTAATGTCCAGGTGACTTTCACCCCTAATGTACATAGACAAATCATAGCGAAGGCACAATACTGAATCCATTTTGTCGGCTAAAAAAAGACAACCTCGTTTGTTTGTTCGTGTAGTAGTGTAGATTCGTTTAATCTGTGATAGTGTTCCCTATTTTGTGGTGTGATCTAAACTGTGAATATTTGTATATGTTGTTTGATTAATGAACGGTGTAATAATGTATTGTAGTTTAGGCACATGCAAGAAACGTTTCCCGTGAAATAAATATGTACTTCAATTGTATGGCTGATGTTGGTTTGCATATAATATTGTAAGATATTTCAGAATAATATGCATTGAGTTAGATCAAATGTTTGAATGCTATGGTAACAATAGCATAACTTGTCTATAGGGTAGGCCTATGTCAAAGGCCGCACAAAAGTAGTGGATGATTTAACAAGGCTCACAAACTCAATACGCATAGTGCTTGTTTCTTTAACGTTTAATGACGTTACACTATTCCCAAACAGGGATTGAAACCTTTGCATGAGCTAGCCAGTGCTTCGAATGTGCGTGCGTAATGAACGTTATAAGAAATACAATTCACCTAATTATGATAGCTGTGCTGGGTGTTAAATTTTGCTTTGTTTGTCCACTTTCGTTTTTTCTGGACAAAACAACTCAGACCAGTGATATTCCAATGGGCAGCACCTAAAACGTCAGTAAATATATACAAAAGCCCACTCCTTGCAAGTTCACAGTCCTAAGACATTCAGTCAATGTAGTTTCACAGCCAAAGACGCGCAATTATCCAGAAATATCGTTGTGCATAAAGTGGGCATACAACTCCAATAACATTTTATTTTTCACCCAGATGCATCTTTCTCAGTGGACTTTCCAGATTGCTATAAAACTGCTATTAAACTAAACAAGTTGATTTACGGGCCATGTTTCTCTGTTACAACATTGCATACACAGTTAACACAATACAAAACTAAATCGTGTGTGCATATTTGTTAATAATCTGTAAACTACTACTATAGGAAAGTATTTCGAAAGTATGAGAGTGTTGCAAGTTGAAATAGGATATTACTTACTACCATAATAATACATGTTCCACAAACTTTATGTAGCCCCATAGAGACCTGTTATATTCTAGCGAAGTATTTGGCTGCTCCTGTTTTCGTTTTTTATTATAAGGATATTGTGCATTTTCTTCTCAAACCCTAGTATACCAGCGTGTGTTGGTCACTACCTGCTACATCTAAACAATCAGAGGGTTCAACGGGAGGACACATCAGTATCTGACCAATCATCGACTACCAGCACTCCGCTTGACCTCTGACCTTACGATACACAATGTCCAGTCCTCCATAGCTTTTAATATATATATATATTTGCCCACGAGACAATGCGGAAACAACATTTTTGTGAAGGTGTGCAAACGTGCTGTTCATTCACTCAAAGTCGTCTCTACTGCTATTCGTCCCACAAACGCCTCTGTCAGATCATGAGTGCAAAGGGAAGATTGAGATAGACCACGCTTAGAGCTATTAGAAAAAAAACTTTTCCATTTACTGTAGCTATAAAAGGGACCTCGTTGACCTCTCCAAAGGATCTACATTATTCTAGTAAATGAAAGCCATTCTTATAATTATTACTCTAACATTGAGTTTCGAGTAGATATGTTAACGAAATGAAAAAACAGTTATTCAAGGCCATTATTATTGTTCGCCATAAGCAGCATTTTGTCTCTGTATCTGACTTTACAAGCATTCATAATCCATCCTTGATAGACAGAAGCGATTGCTATGTTATATTATATATATATATATATATTATAAGTAGGCTTGAGTGGAATGTTATAGCATATGCATAACAATCAGCGTATTTTCTTATCAAATGGCATTGGGCACAGCAGGAAAGGAATGCGTAATATGGCTACATCTTCGTAAACTCCATCTGAGCTTTAAGTGGATACAAGTGCAATTCAATGTAATGCACTATGGAAACATTTTAAATTACACAGAATTATCTTGCCAACTTAGGCTAGGCCTTTTCTGTGCCAGCAGTTGGCGTAGGCGTGGAATGGAGAAATTGCCATTTTGTTTGATTGGCACAGGTTTTACGCAGTCTCTCACGATGTCAAGATAGTTAAATTAGACATTTGTGCTAATTTAATACCCGAATAGAGGTCACCCCCAATGTACTACATTTTAATATGATAACTCACGTGACGTACTCAATAATGAATGCCCTCCGGTCAGAAATAGATATGAAAATCGGCAGTATTTTCATTTGAAATGATCCTCGGCAGAGCACGAATCAAATATTCCTCTCTGCTAAATTCTCGCTCCTGTCCGTCCGTTCCCTGGTGGATAGAGCCCATGTTGTCTGATTGTGAGTAGATTTGGACACTTTCTGTCCTAAATAACCTGTTTTTCATTTCTTTACATAGCGATATGTTAAAGGTTGAGAGCAATGTAATTGTCCACGTCATTGGTATTTGGTTGTGACTGATTTGTAACAGTGTATATTCAGCTGCTGCTTTGTTATAAGGCTTTCTTGCTCACCAGCATCAACCTCCTGTTAACCCGCAGCTTTGTGGGTTAGACTCCTCTGCTAGGAGACTGGTTCCTTGTGGCAAAAATGCGTAAGCGTTACCGTCACGTAGCAATTTAAAAACTTGAAAACTATCAATTTCTAAATTGTTACCTGGAATCTTAATATTACTCATATGAAGATATACTTTTTCAATGATAATAGACTATATGAGGCAGTTATTATGGTAGGATATGGCATTCAACTTGTGATCAAGGCTCACACCCAGGCGTTATACACAAGGCGCATCAGCATGTGGAAAAGTACAAACTTCTGCATAGCATCTGTGCTTTTCCATAATATAACATTTCTGGCTAAATTTACCCTAAAATGACTCAAAAGGAAGAGGAGGGGGACACGGAATTGCAATGTGGCAGCAACGAACTTTTATAATTGTGAACATTTAATTGATAAAATATGAACTGATACCCCGTTGTTATAGGACTGCTGCGATTGACAAAGCTGTGCAGTGAGACTTCTTGTTCACTTCTGACCTGTGGCTTTTATTCAAGGGTGTAGAGCCCATAAATGCCACTTCGTTAATTGAGCATAAATAAAGTAGGCCTAATTGAAAATAACCACTGCAATGAACTCAAATGTATATTGGCATTGGACATAAGTGATCACAAGATTACCTTGGAGCAACCCAATGACCCTGAGCAAGGAAGAGGTTCCATGCTTTTTGCACACTCAATTTACTGTCCCATTTGTCTCTGATTGTATAAATAAAGTTGCGTTGAAATTAATTGAAAGGATTGTCAGATTCTGGTAAAAACAATGCATTCACGTAGAAGTAGTACAGTAATCATTGACTTTATATTCCGTTTTCATGAGGTGTAGATAACTGTTTTCAAAGTATTTTGTAAAAATACATTTTATTAACAATTTATGTGCATGTTAATAACCCATGTCTGGTCTTGTGAGCCACACATGCAAAGTTTTAAAAGGCAAATATCAGGCTATTGTGCATGAATGAGTTGTCCACATTATTGAATGGGCGCCTTAAACAGGCACAAAGAACAATCAAGAACTAAAGTTAAACATTAACAGATCACCATCCTGTCCACGAAAGACTGACTTTAGGCTATAAGGCTGTTATTGAACATTAATGTAACATACAATATAAACACGTGTAATAACATAAGTCTAAAAATATGTTCAAAATGACTTTGAGCGGTTAGTTTTAGTTTTAGCTTGCCAGAGGCTAGTTGAATCAAATGTGCCATTGGTAATGTGTAGGCCTACTATTATTGTTAATATTATTAATATTATTATTATTATACAGCATTATTATTGCTCTGAGGTCAAATTAGGAAGTTTAGTCTCTTGTTCTTACCCTATTTTTTTTATAATCAGCTCAACGCACTAACTATAACGTTAACCTATCAAAAGTGGCAATTGAAATATATTTTAAAGTATTACAACAAAAAGTCAAAATTAATACAATTTTATTTCTACAATACGTACTGAAACAAACCAGCAGAACAGAAGTCAGTCCGTGTAGTCGTGTATAGCGAGATCCACCGAGGCTTCTTTGTCTTAGCTTGGACGCCAAGCCAGTTTAAGGCGTTGAATTTCGCATTAGCCTTGATGTTGGTCAATGTAAACCCCTGAGAAAGAGTTATCTTCTGCTGAGTGTATCGGTAACCCAAGGCTCGCTGTTAAGAGCTTCAAATGTCAACATTGTGGGGAGATATGTAGCTTATAGCCACCGCCGTCTGGCGAACACCCAAAGACAGAGGGTGTGGAGAGGTCGACAGCTCAAGTCCTCTTGGTGGCCGGGGAATGTTGGGAGTTTGATATATCTGAAGAAATAACTCAGAAAAAGTATAAACAAAGAAACTAACCAAATGCTGTAATAGGCTAATCATCTTGTGTGGTTTTTATTCTTGATTGCATTTTGTATTATATGTTCGGTTATTTTCTATAGTATTATCACTAGTGTATAGTATTACTATAGTATTATCACTAGTGTATAGTATTACTATAGTATTATCACTAGTGTATAGTATTACTATAGTATTATCACTAGTGTATAGTATTACTATAGTATTATCACTAGTGTATAGTATTACTATAGTATTATCACTAGTGTATAGTATTACTAGTGTATAGTATTACCACTAGTGTATAGTATTACTATAGTATTATCACTAGTGTATAGTATTACTATAGTATTATCACTAGTGTATAGTATTGCTATAGTATTATCACTAGTGTATAGTATTACTATAGTATTATCACTAGTGTATAGTATTACTATAGTATTATCACGGATTATTGGAACTAACTCTCAAATCAAGAATTCCACTGTACGGTTTTACACCTGTTGAATTCTGTGCAGTGGCGAATAAACTTTGAAACTTGAAACTGCTGAAAAGGACAAACACCCATCCTAAAAAGTATCCAAAACTTTCCCAGCTGAAAACGGAGGTTTAGCTATGTTCGTAATTGGTTTTGTAGTCTCCATCCTCTCCTTGTTTTTGACCCCAAATAACTTCACACTCGACTCTATGGGCCTCGGCTTGGGTCAGGAAAAAGTTCAGGTGCGGTGGCGAAACCCGGCGTGGGAGAGAGGGTCTGTTTTCCGTCCACCGTCAGCTCCTGTCACAGACGCTCCCAGGCATGCCATGCATGTGCACTCTGAGCTGGTGAAGTGGTATGCAAATCTGGCCGAACTAGAACAGAGAAAGACATAAATCACATTTCTGTATCACCAAAATGTATCCCAAAGTAAAGGCCTTTCTCTGAGTTTAAACGACGTCCCCTCTTCACATAAAAAAAAACAAAAAAACAATTATGCTAATCAAATCTGATTCACCCATAATTCTAACCCAACATAAATCATAAAATCAGAACCTCCTCACTCCCAATCTTCCACAAAGTAGTCTGAAAGGTAAACTGATTAGAGATGGTCCCCTCCTGCTCGGATTTGTAAAAGTTTAAACGGCTCAAGTTGTAGTTTGAGAAGACAAAGGGTGGTGTGGGAGTGGGATGCGCTCCATGTCCGCTTGACGTGATTAATAGTTATGGTGGAACATTTCCACGCCCGCTGCTCAGTGTTGACAGAAAACAAGCGCCAAACGGCGCCGAGAGAAGGGCTGCTCTTCCGGACAAGGTTTAGGCTGTACCCGGGAAGTCTAAACGATATAATGTAGTGGGCCACCATACCGTTCATAACTTAAGTTGTGGGTCTATTAGACATTGCAGTAGAATATACATGTATTTCAAAGATCATTATTATCGATGACCCTCATCTCATACGTTTTCATGTGAACAAGAAGAGTAGGCTAGTTGCCATATAACCACCTGATCCTTCCCCCTCCCCATACTGGGATTTGAGTATGTCCTCTGCGCAAACCTACCATTTCCAGCATCACTCAACTGGCGGTAGGAAATGCGTAAGAGCTGCAGGTTGAATGGAGGGTCGCTGCACTGACCAGGGGGGTAAAAAACAGCTCATTGCGCTTACTCGTGCACCATCTCCTCTCAGATCAGCACTGACTGACTAACTGACACTCACACCTCCCGGCTACTGGGACGCACACCTTTACGCAGCGTTCGGACAGGTAACTATGAGATATTTGATTTCGATTCGGCCGCCAGTATGTGGCTATTGACTGAGTGAGTGGGTGAGTGATTGGTTGTATAGCTCGGGGGTGTGGGGTGATGTATAGTGGAGTGGTGGCGATATTGAGTGCCTCTGCACACTCTGCACACAATAGCACCAGCCATATCTCTCTATAAAAAATAAAGGGGTGACTCGGGTGTTGAGTGAGCAATCCGCCACCCATAAGGGGCTTCCTTGAGGAAAAGCCCTCTATCTATCTCACATAGTGAGAATTGTCACACCACCACGCCAAACACATCCCTGGCTCTACCCGTGGCCCAAGGCTAGTTAGCCTAGCATCACAGTATTTTACATCGGGATTAGCGCTCTCTGATTACGTTAATAGGCACTAAATATAGGAGCCTTCAAAACTGACGGAACACACACGCCTCGGAATCAGGCGAGTTGTGTGGAAGTAGAGAGGCACTGCGAGAGACCTGTCCCATCGTACATTGTAGTCTCATGTACCCTTCTTTTTCCTCCCTCTAAAGTGATCCGTTTTCCTCAGGGGCAATGACTGCCTCCATGAATGATTCAAGGGCTCAAATAAAAGGGATTTAAGTTGACGTGGTGTCACGTGAGCAGGGCGCATAATACGGCGCGGTGTTATGGCACCGGGAGAAAACCGGAGCCCTGGTCTGGCCATACGATGCTGATTACGCGCATCCCCCCACTTTCCATGAGTTTAGTCGGGGCTTTGTAGACTTTTGCTGAGGAGAGAAAGAAAGAGGGAACGAGAAAGAGAGAGACAGGGAGAGAGGGAGGTTCTTGCTTGTTGTGGATGCTATTATACTGCTGTCACGGACGGATATGTTTTTCCTCGCGGACAGAGTCAGAGCTTGTGCTTGGGGATGATGGATTTTATTTTGAGGTATTTCCGCCGATTGTTCATTACTGTCGTGAGTTATTGCCGCGCGAGGCAGAGGTCAGTAAGCAAAAAAGACTCCATGTTTGTGTCGGGAAAATCAAACTGAAACATTTTTAAAGAGTATATATTGTCATGTTGTTAGAGATATCGTCGATTTTCAGTGTCAGGCTACTAAAATGAATTATACTACATGAAACATAACTTCAGTTATATTTGCTTCACTATCCTGTGTGAACATTTTAGCTTGGCTTCAAAGTCCTCACAACAATTCCCCATCCCATGGTCTAGCCTTACTCCATTGGTGTTATATATCACAATAAAATATAGATGTTTAAATGTTTCATTTTCAGTTTAATTTTGATCAGATTCCTAGCTCAGAATAGTACAGACACTCAAGTGTTTAGCTCGAAACCCGTATGCAGTTCATGCAGCCATAGCCACAGATAGCCTACATCAGATTTGCAGTTGGCCTAGATAGCCGTTTGTAAATAAACCCAGCCATTTAAACCTCTGCTGGTTAGAAAATAAGAAAAAAAAACTGAGGTGAAAGCAGTCGTGATGTCCTGATCCGAGGAGTAATTCATTTCCCTATAAAGTACATCAATTTGTGGTGTTAAACACGGGTTTTCTCGGGAAAGCATACATCAAGTTGAGGTACATAAAAAGCGAAGAAAGGCTTTGGGGTTGTGCGGCTCTGCCTCGGAGACGAGGATAATGTTAGACGGAGTGTAATATTAGACGGAGTGTAATATAGGACCGCGCGGCCGCGCTGAGGTCACGGCGCTCGGGTGTGATTTATGGGCGCAGGGACTTGGGGCAGCCATTGCACGAGCGCTAATGACTATTCGATCCAATTCCAATGTGGGACAAAAATAGTCACAAAAACAAAAAAGCGACAAAAATGATTGTCCAAGTTACTTTTTTTGTTTTCTGGATAGTTTTGTTTTTGTAACATTAATGTTGAAATATAAATGTGACTGTTTTGAAATGTATTATTTTTATTACTAGCAATAATTTGATTAATAAGAGAAAAATATGTATAATAATGTGGTTATTAAGTTTAATTTAAAGAATATTCACTAACTTTGTTGCACAACGAACACATAGGATTACAATATGATACAATATTTACATTTGGACTCAAGATAGGTCACATTAAAATTCTTTAAACTACTGGGCTAAAGCCTATTATCGTAAATTTGTGTATTTACTTGACTGGTTTTGGCTGCTAATGTTGAATTAATTTATTGTTCAGAGTAATTAGTCTATTGTTAGGCTACTTGGAGTTTTCATTAGGCCTAGCCTACTCTCTTCTGGAGATATGATATTAGCCTACTAATATATTATGCACATTGTTATTATTGATATGAATTTAGCACTTACATGTGAGGTGGAATATTGGACCTATAGGTTTATTAGGGAAAAAAACAGGTTGGCTAAAGTAACATGGATTTGAAATTTTCTTTCAGAATTCTACCTAAATAAATCACATCCATCCTACGGTCTTCACGAGACCCTGCCCTGCCTTCGGTAAGTCCATATTATGTCCTCATTGATTTCTGTTAGAAATGCTTGATGGTCATATCCTGATTCAATTCTAATAAGTAGCTCTGAGACGCCTACACCAGCACACTCACACACAGGCCTGTACACACACATCCATAGCCTGTAGACTTCCTATATAGCTTATAGTGGTGATATGAAACGCCTGAGAGCAATAATTCGTTCTCTTCCACATGTCTTTTGTAGTGTAATTTGTCACTATAAAAACGACGGGGGAATCGCAGCTCTTGCAGCGATGCCTTGTACCTTTCAAAAGATCTCTCTCTGAAAACCATCTGCCTTGGCGAAGGCTATAGATTACACAAATATTACTCCCAAAAAGTAGTTTTGGGGTGGTTCGTGTTCGTGCTTTTTGTAATAATATCAATCCGCCTTCTGTTCCCACTATCTCCATGACATTTAACCCCGTAGCTAGGGCCCAAATTAAGGAAAATCATGACTCAGCATTTCGAGAAAACACAAAGCAGTAAATAATTATACCAAGTCACTATTCTGCTTTGAAAAAAGAAAGGCAGCGTTTGCTAAAAAATATCCTCACGCACGAATTTTGGTCCCACTCACCCTCCCACGCCGTCTGAATGTTCTACCTTCTTATTGTGTGGCTGAATCTGTCCTTCTATCCATCCACCATGCGGCCTCAGACCAGAGAAGCAGTGCTCTAGACGTGTTTACTGCCTTGAGATGCAAGAGGACATAAATCGTTTTGCTTTGTCCGCAAACGACACCATTCACATGCAGAGGGATTCCCCATGCTCTCGGTTTCTCTCTCGCCGGTTTCTCTTGTCTACCTCCTCTGTTTTCCCTTTTGAAGATGTCTAACCCGATGGGGTCTTTCCCTTGGTTCACCCGAAACAAGGCTTTGATCGGCGGCGTCCCCAGTTCATAAACGCATTTATTTATTTTCTAACCATTCAGGAAAAATACATATTCGATCCTAGGAATTTAGAAATTTGTCGAGTATTGCAACACACACAAAAAAGTAATAATCCAAGCAGAATTCGTAAATGAAAGGCATGATAAGCTAAATAAAATGCAAAATTGTTGGTTAATGATTAAGCTGCGGATGGGCGCCCTTTATCCCTCTCATAGTAATGGTAATGTACGGTTGTCACCATCAGCTGTGCTGCGTAAAGCTGTGCACTCTCCCATCATTTCATCCAGTCATTATTCGATTCTGTGTTTAATAAATAACAACAAATGCCATAAAACACTTGGGATGGGTGTTCGTGGTTTTTGTGATGCTATTTGTTTTGGAGGGGGGGGGGGCAGGATTTGAAGTGACTTTTTGTGTCCAAGGCACTAGTTCATTTGCATAATCTTCCTTGTCTATGGTGACGCTATGTTTCGGGGAGTTCACTGTTCTGGTGATGTCTGCATGGTACTTGTGCCCAAACACATAGTCCATAGCCCTGGCTAGGTTGAATATTGGTATAAGACATGGGCACTGCTCTAGCATGTGATAAGTTCAACCCCGAGGGCCGATAGCGGTTATCTGGACGACCCGAGTGCTCGCGCCTGCTTTCATTATCTTGGTTTACCCTTCAAACATCGAAGAGAAAAAAGGGATTTTGTTTCTTCTACACACAGAGCCTCTCGCCCCTTCCCTTTTTTGTTGTGGCGGATGAGTCCTGTATGAGCTTGGCGCATGCTGGTGCTGCTGCTTATACCCCAGCTCGCTCTGCCTAAACTTTTTCTCCGGACTACTGTTTTGATCGATTTCGTCGCTGAATGAGAACATATTGTCTCGTGCTTTACATTCATCGTCAGAGGATAAGGTAAGCAGGCCAGAAATTGTCTCTCTCTCGGTTGTAAAAGGCAGAGTTCGTGTCGCGCGGTGATTTATCACCGTATGACTTACATCTCGGTTCAGGAAGAGTTCACACACAACACAGGCAGCCAGATTTCTCTCGCGCGCGGAGCGGGGGGCTGAGTATTCGAAGGCTCGAACCTGTCTTCTCTTTTTTGCCCTGTCTTTCTTTTTTCGACCAGACTACTATTTATTTTGGAAATGCATCAAAAAGCTTTCTGATATGTATTCCAAAGCAATGTTCATTGCAGATCTGGTGATGGGATGTGATATTCATTTGAATTCTGCGGTGTGTTGAGGGCAAGAGGGTCTGGTTTTCAAACCGTTTTTGCTTGTCGTGGTGTGGATTGTGCTGTAACGAGCCGTAGTTAACGAATTATCTATCCATTTTCTTTTATAAAAACATATCTCAGGTGATCTAATATGAAGATCATGGTCATGTTTATTATTGACATGATTGATTTCTAATAGTATCGCTAGGCCTAATATTACTTTTGCCCAAGTTAGTTCTATATTGTATTAAAAGAGTAGTAATATATTTATTTCTAATAAAAATACAATGAATATCAATCATTATCACAAACCTTCTCCACTTGTTGGCTATCATCATTTTATCGTGGTGGTATGTCTCTTGCACTGCCTTAACTAGGCTACACAATAGGATGTTCATGTTTTCATTTTGGATTCCACTATAGCCTACAATAACCTGCCTATATTTCCTTAGCTATGAAACTAGTTTCACATTTGAGATAGTTTGTGAATTGATACTGCTGCATCGAGTACCTCGTTTATTTTTAATGATTCACATAATTTCCATTAGCAGGTGTGACAATAGCTTTTGCCTATAGTTGCTATTTTATCCAGACTACAATGCTTCACAAATTAAGCCTAAAATCCTTCGAAGGAAAACTCTACTATTTTATTTTAAAAACGTGTATGTTGTATCTATTTGCCCACATCGATTATCAAAATATATATAATTTCAATTGGATAGTTTTTCAATTACTTCTCAATTGATATGACCCCAGTTTGCCTACCTCAGTGAGTAGACTGCTAGCAGTAGTTGGGCATTCCCACTCATTAGATCCACAATAGCTATTTCCTAGCCTAGAAGTGCGCCTATAGTTCTAGGCTACATTCCTAAATACCGAGCCATAGCCTAGCTGTTCACCGGGCCGCTGTCTGCAGTGCGCCATCCCGCCCTTGCATACATCACCGGGATGCGCGACTTCGCCGACAGCACCGACAGGAGCCTTTATTATAGGCCTGCGAGGGAAAGTTCACGTCATGGTCATGGAGATGCAGTTTTACAGGTTTCTTCCTGGCCCTACTCCACCTTGGTTCCACACGCATGCAGCAAAAACTGGGGAATGTGGTTGTTTATGCTTTTAGCAAGGTGGCTGGGCTGGGGCAGAGATTACAGCACACTGCGGTGAAGGCTGGCCGGGTCTGTGGAGAGAAAGCATAGAGAAGTCATAGGCCCAGTTCACGACAGGCCTTTCGTTTGGTGGTTTACAATTAATTGTAATATTGCACAATTGGTATGCTTTTATAAACGTATTTATTTTGATTCAGTTAAGTGCAGATGAGGTTTGTGCATGCCTTTGTTCCCTTTGTTGGTAACCAGAAGGTAAACGAGAATAGCCAGAGAACTGTTGCCCCTATCTTGCCTCCATAGTATCTGGTGTCAGCCCTTTATTGAAAAGTAAGATGGATCGCCACCATTTCTTCTCCTCACCGTGCTTCTTGTAACCCTAGGTTCACCCGAGGAGGCCATTGGCGAAGAGGTGTCACGTGACCAAGGGGTGCCAATGTTATTCAACAAGGGTGTCAAGACCCTGTCAGTTTCTGAAATAAATATTGGGAAACGGCGAGATGCAGAAGGCAACCTACTACGACAGCTCCGCAATTTACAGTGGCTACCCGTATCAAAGCGCAAATGGCTTCAGTTATGATGCCAATCAGGTCCAATATCCCCGGGCCTCTCATGTGGAAAGTGAGTACCATCGACCAGCCTGCTCCTTGCAGTCCCCAGACGGCTTGGTCGCCCTGCAGAAGCCAGGGGAGATGGCGGAGAACTGCGATAGGGGTACGGCCATCCAGGCAGCGCAGCCACCCGTCCTCACTGAAAGCAATCAACCGCAGATGTCGGTGTCTGTCCCACCACCCCCTCCCCAGTCACAGTCCCCCGGTTCTCTCAACCAGAACACGAGCAACGGCTCCTGTCAACCCAACTCAAAGAGCTCGGTGCACAGCTCGCCGACCACCACCCGGAAGCACATCTTCCCCTGGATGAAAGAGTCCCGTCAGAACCAGAAGCCTAAAACCAGTAGCTCCAGCTCAGGTATATTACCTAGACGCCACTTCTGAGGAGACACGTGATAAAATACACCCCATTATTCATGCTTGGTTCTGTGATCCATTACTGATACATGAAACAGTTAGCTTACATCCATACCCCCCAAGTCACCAATTATATATATATTTTCATCAAATGAACCAACATGTTTGATTATTTCCATATTATGCATACATTCGAATTCTCAAACTTTTCCCTCACAGTTGAACAAACTATAGTTTACCATTATGATGTATGGCTTATTATCTATTATGCAAGCCCACTCAGAGCCATGTATTTAGAGAGTTGGGCCCATTCGGCATCCTGATGCATTTAAAATCTTTCCTTCTGCCCCTGAACAAGGCAGTTAACCCACTGTTCCCCGGTTGAATAAGGATAACACTTCAACGTGTTCATGTTAGCTCCCCATTAACGTTACATGGAGAATATTTAAACAAGGCTATGTAACTGTATGTCAAGAATTAGAACGATGTTCAAAAATGTGGTTAACTCTGAATGTATGGCTCGGGCCTAGTCCATCGTGATATTCTTTATGATCTAGTTCTCAAGGTCCGGGCAAGGAGACTCACAGCTCCGCTTAAAACCGTTGACAACAATCAAAGGATTGTTAAATATTTGGTTGTAATATCATTACCCCTTGAAGAGCAGAGTCAGACCTAAACAGGTCCAATTATTTAACTAGGCAAGTCAGTTAATAACACATTCTTATTTACGATGTCAGCCTAGGAACTGTGGGTTAACGGCTTTGTTCAGGGGCAGAATAACAGATGTTTACCTTGTCAGCTCGGTGATTCGAGCTATCAACATTTCAGTTACTTGTCCAATGTCTAACCACTTGGCTACCTGCCGCTTCATGCAAAACAATGATCGGAGTTATATTGCATGTAACTGCATCAGTACACATCAAGTCTCACGACATATCTCAGTACTGGCCACCATTAATTGGATATTTGAGTGATATCAAATAAAAGTGAACTATACCAGACAAGTATGAATGGTTTAGGTTCATTTCCCATATTTTGTGGGCTCTGCCTGTCAAGCAGCAGAAGAGCGCATATGCCGTGCTACTGTCAGCTGATAATGTTTACTTTGCATGCTATAGGTAGAAACTGTACAGTTAGCTAAACATATGGTAAGTAGACCTAATGTAGGCTACTTTTTTCTCCAAACAATGTTGGCTTACCTATCGAAGTTAACTAACATGATCCCCTTTTCAACATTGTTTTTAAGAGTTTTTAATTACAATTGCTGCTGACAGACATGATATAGGTTACATTGATTGATAGACCATGTCAAATTGGCTAGCTAGTTAAACAAGCAAACTTTCGCCGGATAAATTAGATGACTATATCCAAATATTGCTTGATTTGCTTGCCATCTATAGTGGAAGTGACCGTAGAGCCGACTGACAACTTTACCAGGACTAGGACTTGCCGATGTCAAGCTCTTTCCAAAAGCCTTATCTCTGATGAAGCAAGCTAAATGATAGGTACCTCCGCGGCAGGGTAGCCTAGTGGTTAGAGCTTTGGACTAGTAACCGGAAGGTTGCAATTTCAAACCCCCAAGCTGACAAGTTACAAATCTGTCGTTCTGCCCCTGAACAGGCAGTTAACCCACTGTTCATAGGCCGTAATTGAAAATAAGATTTTGTTCTTAACTTACTTGCCTAGTTAAATAAAGTTTAAAAAAAATATATAAACAAATCTGAAATTAGGTTATCATTGATGTTTACTGATCATGTTTTGCATGGAATGGTCGTCAATTTGTAGATATGACTATGCTCAATAGGTGATGATATTAAAACCAAATATTTATAACATTTATTTAACAATATCTTGTAAACCTTGCCAAAGGTTTTTTAGCGGAGCTATAGTCTACTTGCCCCCCCCAGAAGCCAAATCGAACGTATTGTGACGTTTTATTGAAAACAACCTATTTCGTATAATACCCCTATTACGCACAACCTCTTGTGATGTCAATAGGGTCCACCATTAGTATGCATTCCTTATGATCTATTATGATGTATGCATGTTCATTAGAAATACTCAATTGTGATCCATTCCTCATAGTTTTAGGCCTAGCTCCACCATTTGTTGTCCATATGCGCTATCGTTGACTTTCTGCTAGAATAAACATAATATATTGTCCGTGATCACACAACATTCCATGCAGGACAACAAACAAACATACAAAAACAGTTGTTCCAATTTGTTCTCTTGTTTTGATTAGAGGAAAAACTAGGAGACCTGGGGGAGGAAGTTGTTTACCCAAAGTTGAAAGATACTTAAATTCCCATGGCCTTACCAAATCGTGTTGTCTCCATAGGCTAGTATGCCTATTTATGTCCACCTTTTGGGAATATATTTGGTCAGAAGTGAATAAGTAGGGCATCCAGGCATCTAAAAGGTCTGCTGAATCCCATTTATCATGAGTCTGTCAAGATGTCTGCCAAATTGATGCCAAAGGGACTATTTCATACCTTAGCCTAAGGCTTACCCCACTGGGTAAAAACTGGTTGAATTAACGTTTCCACGTCATTTCAACAAAAAGATGTGATGACATTGAATCAACGTGGAAAACTGATTGGATTGCCAGAAAGTCATCAATGTAAATGATTTCGTATTTTTTTCACCCAACTTTTAACCTAAATCCAATGACATGGTGAAAATATTTTTGATTTTACGTTTAATTCACTGTTGATTTTCCAGCAAATGTAAATTAAAACTAGACTTTGAAATAAGTCTGTGTTCAGTGGGTCTGCTTTTTGCAATAATTCTAATCACAGGTCCCTCAACAGTAGCTCCTTAATGAAACAAGATCATTTTGAATATTACATTTTTTTATTTGGATAATTATTACGATTTGGATTATAGACCGATTATAGCATTTTTCGAATAACAGCAGTATTAGTAGCCTAGTTTCTGAAACAGAGATGGTGAAAATATTATATCCCCATTTATAAAGAAGAGGTAACTCATAACATGATGCCATGCTGCATTCCTCACGCCCAGCTTCTGGCTGTACAGTAGCTAGTAGCAACATTTATTAGGTGTTGGCAGCCTGCCATAAACGGTAACTAGACCAACACCTTGCTGTGAGGCGGCAGAGCCCAAGCCATTCAGCATGGTGAGACTCATAGGAGATGGCAAGGCGAGATGTAGCTCATGCGCAGTGAGGAATATAGATATTTGCATTGCACATGTGTGTACTATGAGGGTTAAAAGGCTACAGTGGGAAATACACACACACACAATTATAATCACTCTGATTTGGCTTTTGACTAAAGTATAGCTAACAGTTGAGAGCTGTCTCCAGCAGGTATACAGTCATAGTTAATGTTATGTCTGATATAATTGCACTGGTAACATCCACAGTCTAGTTGAGACCATCTATGATTTGTCTTTATTTGTAGAACTCTTATTGATATGTGTATTTGAGTCGGTTCATGTGGAGAAACGTGTGTTATCAGCTATATGTATCTTGTCACTCTGTGTCTTGTTCTTGTGCTTGCTGCTGGGGTTGGTTACTGATTGACTGCCTTCCTTTTCCTCTTCCGCCAGTTGAGAGTTGCCCTGGAGACAAGAGCCCCCCGGGCGGGTCAGCCGCGTCGAAGAGAGCCCGGACGGCTTATACCAGCGCACAACTGGTGGAACTGGAAAAGGAGTTCCACTTCAACCGCTACCTCTGCAGACCCCGCAGGGTCGAGATGGCCAACCTACTCAACCTCACGGAGAGGCAGATTAAGATCTGGTTCCAGAACCGCAGGATGAAGTACAAAAAGGATCAGAAAGGGTGTGGCATGATGCCTTCTCCCGGGGGACAGTCCCCTCGGAGCCCCCTCGGCCCATCACCCGGAGGCGGGGGTGGAGGATACCTCAACTCTATGCATTCTCTGGTTAACAGTGTACCCTATGAGTCCCATTCGCCAACGTCTTACAATAAGCCCGCTCATAATGCATACGGTATGCCTACGTCATATCCCCCTCCCTTGAACAGCTCCCTAAACAACTGCCCGCCCTCCCAGAAGAGGTATCCCGGGACTGGCGGCTCGGCCACGCCCGAGTATGACACGCATCCTCTCCAAGGAAATGGCGGCTATGGGACGCACTTGCAGCAGGTCAGCCCTGTGTATGTAGGCGGAGGTTACATCGATTCGATGCCCAACAACAGGGCCTCCGTTTTCGGCCTGACCCATCTCTCGCACCCGCCGTCCACAAACATGGACTACAATGGAGCAATCACTATGAGCAATAGTCACCATCAAAGAGTGTGCGATCCAAACCCGACATACACAGACCTTAATACGCCGCACTACTCTCAGGGAAGAATTCAGGAAGCGCCCAAACTGACACATCTGTAGCCGGGTTGCACCCTGGATCACTCCGCCCCATTGTCTTACCTGATGAACCACCATCGCTTTGTTTCTTTTGTTCTTTAGTAGCTTTTTCCACCTTCTCTTTGTTCTAGGTTATGTTTGTTATTTTTTTAAATATAGTTTAATGTGTGAAGTAGCATAGGAAAGTAATCACGCTTGCTTCAAATGTTCACTCTATTTGCTATAGTGTTATTGTTCTGCACAGACCTATTATCTGAGACAACACGCGCGGGGGCACATACGCATAGACCTATTTAATCTTTAACTTGTTTCTAAAAACAAATCAAACAGGGTATATGAACAAATCTTATGGTATTATTTTAATGTGAATGTGTTAGTTTTTTGGTATTTATCCGCAGTTGAAGATTTGTTTTGTGTTATTGTTTTGCATTTTGTTGCACTTGTGGAAGGATCCTTAAAAAAGGGAGGCCTGGAAGCTCCAGCCTACGATCTAACCAGCTTGTGTTCTGTTGGACTTTCAAAATGTTATTTATTTATATGACGTTATATGGAGTTCTTTAGTATTATTTGACCCCCCTGTGCTCTTTGTATGTGGAGAGAAGGCTATTGGAACCAGGCCTAGGCTCTAGTTCTACCCCTTACCTGACAGCAGACAGACGACAGAGAGACAGACAGACACAACACTGATATGTTGGTGTTATTTGTTTCTTCTTCGAGGAGGGTATTTTATTTCTCTACGAATGCAAATCAACCAGTCACGCTTGGAAGGACGGACAGATATTAGACGTTTCTTTATTGAACAAATATTCTAGATATCACCAAGTTTATTTTTCAGTGTCATACATTCCATGCTGCTCCAGTTCGAATAAATAAAGAAATGAATTTAAATATGCATTGTATCTCTCAACCTGGATTTCGAGGGTATTTAAACATATAACACATGGCACAAACTACAATAAGGAAGCAATAATAATAGGCATAATAATAATAACAAACATCTTATTATCCCATAAATTATTTATGAGGAGGAAAAACACTGGTAGGACTTTAGAGGGCATGGTATTTCATCACAAAAATGTAATTCACATTATCTCAGAATCAATATTACCTATAATAATCTATAACATAATAGTTTATTTGATAGTGACAATAAATACCGAAAACATTGTATAAAAGCCTCTCGTTTTGTCTCCCTTAGCGCGTGGGCACATCAGAAGCTTTTGCTGTAGCCTTGTTCCCGCGCCTCCTCCGCACGAGCACATCCATAATAATAAAAGTGTCACGAGGATCTTCTGCAGTATCTGTTAGCATAAAATAGGTTAAATGAGAAACCGTTAAGGAAAAAAAGTTTGCTGATAGGCCTATATTCAATCAATCACATTTTGGCCCCATGTTTCACGTTTATTATGGCGCTATAGGACTGTTAAGCTCATAATTATAGTTCTTTACACATGTAAATTAGACTAAGTGAAAGGATATGTAATACAGGACATATTAAATATTTGAGTCATAGGCTATCTGATGCAGCTAAATAGGCCTATGTGGGCCTGGATTCGCTGCACACAATAACAATTACAAGTGTTTACAAGCAACAAAAATTAATCGACATATTTTCAGCTGTTATTATTGTGCAATGGTGCAAAATAAGTATGAAAATAATAAGCTTGTGTATGTCTCTCTTAAGACTAACTTTTGGGATTGTGTACTGCAGTTTCCTTTGTTGTGGCAGGCCCAAATTCAATTCACACAAACAACTGTCTTACATGGCATAAAACATCTTTTCAACTTAATTACTTTGACTACATTCAAGTTTTTATTTTCAAATATAATTCAGTGAGTATATTGATGAAATGTAGGTCAATATAAGCCAATGATGGAGAACACAATTCCACAGACAATGCCAAGCATTGTGCATTCAGAATTTCCCAACTTATAATCGAAGAAACAATTATCAGTGTAGTAAAATTATAGTTATCACCTTCAAATGTTTTACAAAATCTGCACTCGAATTTATTTCCTTAATAATTTCGACTAATGACTTATTACAGGGATGGCACTCTACTGATCCCGACATATGGTTAGCAGGGAAACCTAGAACAATTGAACCATGTTCTGTCAGCATAGACAGAGCAACTCTGGATCCAAAACACAAACACACACACGCACACACTTGCGCGCGCGCACACACACACTCACACACACTCCATTGATTTGACCCATATGTAGGAGATTTTAAGGTATTGGGTTGAAAAAAGGAATTGTCATTTTCCATCCGTGGGAAAGGTGTTCTAAATCATTCCCCCAGAATCCCCCTGTAAAAAAAATGTGTAGGTCTGAGTAGGGTTCACAGAAAGCCGCCACCCACTCCTTGCCTCACACACAAAGCCTATGCGTAATTCCCAAAATCCATCCGTCTCCTCCTCAGGCCCGTCCTTTACCACAGACTCTGCTCACCACCAACAAACCCAAATGTATGCTCCAACGAAAATAATTACGTTTTGTAAATACGCCCCCCAAGAAATCCAGAAAGAAAATGCAGTGGCGATGTTAGTTTAGCTTACTCACCATTTACGCGCATTATCGCCCTTCTGCAAAATGTTCCATGTATTTTTAATGTCTTAAAACATCCCTTAAGCGACAGAAAAGATGTGACAGCGAACAGAAACGTGTTATAATCTAAATGGCCAGCGTTGCTCGCCGCTTCCTGGCTGCATTTGATCCGGGGGAGAGTTAGAAGCCTTAAATGTGTTCTGAGGGCACCGAGCTGTCAGACCTTTTGGCGAGTAAGATTGATCGCGCGCAGGCTTCCAGGATTCTTTGTTTGCTATATAAGCAATAAACTGAGCAAGGCCTACCACTTATTTTCCTCCTCTCCCACTCACTCTTCCAATTTTATTTCCTTTGAAGCATACAACATAGCTGCTTACTGGCTGTTTGACGAAAAACATCCATAGTGTGGCTTTTACAGATTGTACTGGAAGGGTACATAGCCAAACTGTGGGAGCTGCTCAGTCGATACACAATTCCTTCTACAGAATCTCTCCGCAATGAATTCGTTAAAATGACCTATTCCAATAGCAGGGGTTTATTAACTGTGCAATAGCGCAAGTTGAAATGTGTGAGAAATAAGGTTAAATGTAAAGAGGATCATTATGCCCTTGTCCACCACTCACCGGCTGGAAATTGTTCCCTAAACTTAGTATGTTGTTAGCATATAGGTCAACCTTGCTTTAGTGTAACTGGGAGGGCTCTGCAGAGTGATATAATTGCGGAGACTGAGAAAGAGTATAATTACTCCACAACAATTCCAGACTCAAATGAAACAAAACATGATTGGTATGCATGCACACAAAATGTGATATTTTAAAGCCGTATTTTTTTTGTTGCATTAGGTGCATATTATTTTAGCAACATCGGTTGTGTGTGAGTGTATTTGTCTGAGGTTTGTCTGTGTGTGCTTACATGGTCCATGTGTATTTGGGTATCTGGGCGTTAAATACAATATGTAACTACTTCATGTGTAATAAATGTACTGCATACAAGTGGATGACACTAAAATGGTATAGTAGGCATGATTAACTCATGCCTCCAGAATAGGTATGACGTTTTGTTCCCAGTTGTATGCCTCAATTAGTGGCTTAACCTATAGCTCATCTATGCTTGAATTGAAAAGAAAGTCTATGAACACAGTCATACATTGTCACACATTGTAAACTCTACCGTTTTGGAACACATTTGATTGTTAGGTGTTGTTGCTGTCAGGATCTGTAAATATCAGTTTTTGGGGTGTTTTTTTCCACGAGAGAACTCTACATGAATGACTAACTTTGCTAATGACTGCATGCATAGTGTGTAGCTACTGGTGTCATTTGTGTGGCGCGGGGGCGTTCTCTCCAGACATACTCAAACAATACGAGAAAATAGGACTGCAATGAGCCCGGGCAATATAGTTGCTTCACTTTCACAGCGCTCAGGCAGCCATTCTAAAAACACATTTGTAGTTTAGTTGACTAGGAGGCTAGGGGACGATAAACTGGGGTGGGCGTAAAAAAGGTGTAAATAAAAACAGCCGTCCCCATAGAGACACGGCGTTCTTCACACCAGAGTTTTTGGATCAATCACGCAGACAGTGGCTTCTTTTGATTAAACCCCAAATTGTCATTGGGCAGAAGTTATCATGTGACTTGGCTCCAATTTCAACCTTGTCTCCATGAATTCAATAGTTTAATAGCTGTTCGGTCACCATACGGCCGTAATCAGTGAATTTGAAAAAAAAATGCCACCACCTCTTTCTCATTGAGCCGCTACATTTATAAAAATACGCGCAGCAAACTTTCCTCGGCTCTCAGCGAGCGGAGATGAATTACGAATTCGAGCGAGAGAGCGGTTTTATCAATAGTCAGCCTTCGCTTGCTGAGTGCCTGACATCTTTCCCCCCTGTCGGTGATTCATTTCAAAGTTCATCAATCAAGAGCTCGACGCTTTCACACTCGACACTGATTCCTCCTCCTTTTGAGCAGACCATTCCCAGCCTCAACCCAGGCATCCACCCGAGGCATAGCCGGCCCAGACACAGCCCCGATGGATGCATCCCGCTGCCCACCGCCTCCCTACCCCCGGAATACCCCTGGATGCGAGAGAAGAAAGCCTCCAAGAAGAATCACCTGCCGACTTCCACCGCGACTGCCATAACGAGTGGACTTGTTTGCTTCTCCCCGGAAGGTGGGTGGTTTTAATGGGGTAATTTAGAGGCCAGACATTTTTATTCAGAATGCACTTTCCAAGCTCTTGAAGGACTGGCAATAGGCTAGCCATTACCAAGTTGCAGAGCCTATTCGAAATTAATCTGCTGGGCACAATGGTGCATTGGGTTATCCATATTGTTACTCTACTCGGAAAAGTTTGGGCAAAGTTAAGTAATGTAAAATGATTTATTTAATTTCCACGGTGCCCTTCCTCGCGGAGCAGTGCCAGAGTTTTGATGTGTGACAGTAATGAAGAGTGATAGAGTAGTGTTGCCGTGCCGGGCAGCTGGCGCATTCATCAGTATAGTAGCCCAGTCTGTACCACACTACTGCTCTCTCTCTGTCTTTCTCTGCTGTATTTTGGGGGAAATTATGTACATATGGTGCGCAATAGGACTTCGTCCAATAGTGTACATTAATCAATCAATAGCCATATTACAAGTAGGCTATTTTGTGGGGGAGAATGCATAGGGTGCTACTATGAGCAGCCATTTTGCTGCAGTATAGCCACTGTGTTAAATAGGTTGATCTCTGGTAGTTTGTGTTTATACAGGAGTAATATTGCATTATCAAGTCATAGTGGTTAATTGTGTAATGCTTCTTTATCTCGTGATTTATGTGCTGCTGTCTCAGGTTCGCCGGAGATTCTAGAGAGCGGAGGAGAGGGTTCCCGGCGGTTGAGGACTGCGTACACCAACACACAGCTCCTGGAGCTGGAGAAGGAGTTCCACTTCAACAAGTATCTGTGCCGACCGAGGAGGGTGGAGATAGCCGCCCTGCTGGACCTCACCGAGCGGCAGGTCAAAGTATGGTTCCAGAACCGGCGCATGAAGCACAAGAGGCAGACCCAGTGCAAGGAGAACCACAATGGCGAAGGGAAAGAGCCGAGTGCTGAGGACAGGACCCAGAGCGACGAGGAGGAGGATGAGGGCTCGGTGTTTGAGCAGAGCCTCAATATAGTGACCGGGGCCCTTATGGAGAGAGGGGCCTGCTCCTTTCAGCAGAACTCACTCAGTACTTCCCAGCAGCTCCAGAATGTTGGCCCGCACAATGGCGTGGCCCAGAGTTACACAGTTTTACCACTGAGCAGCAATGACAAAAATCTGAAGCATTTCCCCAACCCGTCACCCACTGTTCCAGGCTGCGTGTCAACAATAGGGCCCGGCTCTGCACCTGGCCAGGACAATGGCGGTAGTCCCGCGGCCCTGGACGTCTCAATACAAGACTTCCAAGTATTCTCCTCGGATTCTTGCCTTCACTTCTCTGATGCCACCTCGCCTAGTGTGTCAGAATCCCTGGACAGCCCCGTGGACAATCTGGACATATCTACCGACAACTTCTACTTTTTCTCGGAGTCATTAACTACAATTGACTTACAGCATCTGAGCTATTGAAATTAATGAAAAATAGAGCGAGATTTTCAACCTGGAACATCGAAAGGAAGAAAAAAACTCCGGTATTAACTATGAAGTACATTTTGGTGGTTGTTTGATATGATCGGCACATTTCCTTTTTATTGATGAATTGATTAGGCCTAGTCGATTAATTCAAGGTAAGCGTCTGGAAAAATATACCATTGTGGCCTGCAATTACAATAACACAATGATTTCTTAAGATGCAATATTATGGGTATGTGAAAAGTTGCACAATAGTATGAATTCTGGTCATTTTATTTTTGTATAGCTTACAGTGCCATGGATATTTTTGTTAGAATAAATCTGACTTGCTATAAGGAACTTGCAAAATTGTGTTTTGTTATTATTATCCAAACCTTTTTTATCAAGTGTAAAGTGTATTTTTGATCAAATGTATTTTTATCAACCCCCAAAAATAGAAATGAGGCATTACCAGTCGATACAATGTTTAGTAGCTCATTCTGAATACAGATTTACTCTAATTAATTTGCAAGTCAAAATAGTGTGATGAAAGCAGGCCAATATAGCCGGATGTCGGAGTATAAATCCTATAGTTATTCTAATAAATGCATGGTTTATATTTTATTATAGGCTAAGCATAAATGTTTAGTCGATAAAAACGAACCTTCATCTTGGAGGCATTGAGCCCTTGATATTGTATTCTGTTTATGTTAATTAAAAATGAGCACCTTTATCATGATTTTTCAGTGATATAAATAGCTGTGCAATTTGAGAATGGAGTTCAATAGAAATATCAGCTTACAATTTTGAATCGGAAACTCTTTAGAAAACCTCCCTTGTCCAATTTCAAGCAGATTCGAGTAATACAAAACATTTCACAGGCTACTACAATACATCGAATATATCTCTTTTATTTCCCCTGGTTGTAAAGTTAGTAAAATTGTGAACATGCTAGGCTAGAAATAGCACGTCTCCCTATTGCTAGCTCCCTTTGCTGTGTGCATGTGGAGGCAAATGCTCGAACCATGTTTGCCTTCACGAGCTCATAAATCAAACCCCGTCATGAATGAGAACGTTGTCAAAGAGACCAATTGTGATATATAATGCACAACTAACAACCCTCTTTACTTTTTCAGATGGGATTCGCGAATCGAGGCCAAAACTCTGAAGCTTTGTAAGCCTTTGGTAATAATGCATTTGTATAGCTGTTCAAACACGCGGGCTCTCCATGCGTGCAGCAGCGTCTTCCCCCTCGTGCTATAAGTAGCCTAATTCAAAACAGGCTGTTGCAGGCCTATACATTAGTATTCATTTTACACGTTTTACATTTTCTAAAAATAGCTCTAAACCTTTTAGTGGTTGGGGAGCAGTGTATGCCAATAAATATATTTGATTAAATTGAGATGTTCATAACAATAACCTAATATGGCAAAATGGCTTTCGGCTACAAACGTTTTATGTCCTTGTGCAGAAATATATCTTCCACAGCCTTTGAGAAATGCATGTTTGACTAATTTCACCTTGGAGTTGTATTAGATTTGGTCAGAAATATTACAATTCTGTAATAATTTTGGAATGGGCTACTAGTTGTCAATATTTCACTCAACTTGATAATGCTTGTGGTCATACTAACTACGGGTTGCTACATGGATCGATCGTAAAATGTATCATTGCAAAGCAAAGTGCATAACCATATTACATTCAACAGTAGCGTATTGGTGGAGTGACGTTTAGCCAATATGTAATTGATTAAAAACTGGCAGTGGACGACTGCACGCGTAGGCTATAGGTTATGCACATATTCCATGCACATATATGTGTCAAGAGGTAAGCTACTTTACAACTCTGGTCCAACTTGGGCTTTCCTTTCCAAAGGCTGGTAACCAAATAATTCCGAAACAAAGCGCCTTTTCTCTCACCCCATTCCACGTTCGCAGAAAAAGCATTCCTGGAACGTTCACCGCCTGGCGAAGAGTGCTGCACCCACGCGCTATGTGCACGGTAGAAGAGAGCGAGAGAAAGAGAGAGCGAAGCGTAGGTAGTGTAGGATACCTTAGTAGTGTCTCATGGCTCGAAACTAAGGAGTCTTGTTGTGTCCAAGATGGGTTTTGCTAGGGGACATAGTGAACAATTTGCAGTTTTATAGCTAATATCATGCTATTTTGCACAATTTGCCATGAGGTTGAGAGAAAATGTTACTGTTTTAGAGATAATGGATTCTTAAAAGAAGGCACAATCTTACTTTTTTCCCCCGCAAATATTTGTTTTTATAGTAACAACATTTTAAATATATATTTTGATAGACCAAAGTATCAGCTATCACACCATGTAAAGAAACAACCACATTTTTATTTCATTTTTATGAAATGCAACTAACTTTCATTTTTCAATTAGTGTCCAACAAGAGATACAAATCTGAGGCAGTTGATGCTTTACAGAGTTGACAAAAATTGCATTTTTTTATTCATTCAAGTGGCGTACACAGAAGCAATTTTGTTTTTCCTCAGTTGCTTTATGACTCTAAAACCTAATTAAATGTAACGTATTTGAATCAAAATTCATATTCTATCTTAGCTATCAGGAAGAAATATCTGGAAGAGTTGACCGTTTATGGTTGTGACCATGGTTATTGCAATATTCTTTGTTTTAATCTTCGAAAAGTACAGAACTTTACAGACAATGAGTGCCATGAGACCATGAGTGCCCTACATGTAATGAAGACATGAATAAGGGGTCCTTATGGTATAGTTGACCCTGCTCATTCCTGATTCATTTTAGAGTTTACCAAATCTCCGGATACATCTTTTAATCACAGTTTTCAGAGAAATATTATTTAAAGTCACAAAGGGCTATTGCAAGTAACTACATTAGATAATTTCCCAGTTAATATCCACTATTGCCAGTTTTTAGAATTGTAGACACTTTTTTTGGAAAGTTTGAAATGGGGACATTTTGCTACAGACAAGGGCATTCGAAAATTCCATAAATGTAAATTTTACAACCACTTCTCACAGTCTCACATCAGAATTGGACAGTCATCCATGTTTCTCAAATTTCGAAGTTGTTCCAAAAATCACATTTTACGTTTAGGCATTAACTCCACATTTTTAAGGTTAGGGTTAAGTTTGACCTCTAAATTCATAAGGTTAGGCATTAACTCCACATTTTTAAGGTTAGGGTGAAGTTTGACCTCTAAATTCATAAGGTTAGGCATTAACTCTGAATGGTTAAGGTAGGGTTAAGGTGTGGGACAGGCTTAAAACAAAAATATAAAAAAACAACTTTCTATGCTAGATTCAAACATGCAACCTCTGGAATCAGAGGCAGATGCTTACAATGGTTGCTAAAATTGTAATAGTTGTAATAGTTCACCTAATTTCAGTTTATGTGACAAAACAAGCAGGTATAGTGTAGCGAATCATTGTAACAGCTGTGAAATATATTTTCCATAACCAATAATGTTGTGTTTTCAGCTGTTTGAAGCTGGTGTACAAAACCAAAAGTAATTCATGCAAAAACGAAACTTAAGCACGGGAAGCATACATAATGCAGCTTTAAGGTAAGGACTAAGGTCTGGGATAGGCTTAAAACAACATTATGAAAAACAATTTTATATTCCTATGGAACCAGAGGCGGATGCGTACGCCAAAACCCACTTTAAGGTAACAGCGCTCACTTTTGCCCCTAGTGGCCGCTTTGCACGTTGTCTCTCGATATCCTTGGATATGGATGTACGTCAAATACTGACTTGTATCAAGGTGACCTGCCTGACATTTTTGTTTCCCTGTCAGACAAGGATTGTACCGACTTTCAAGAATCCTTGATCTAATTTCCTGCTGTTCTACAGATTTTCCATGAGGTTGTTTTGCAGTTTTAAAGCTAATTTCCTGTCATTCAAAAATTAATAAAATAATGGATTCTGATATGTTCATATGCTATCTGGGGGGCCGACCTCCCGCGGACCCCCCCCCCCCCCCCCCCCGCCATACAATCCTTTTATCATCCAGTAGGGGCGCAAACAACTATTCCCCTCTTATCCTTCGGCCCCTCCCCTCTCTCTCTCTCTCTTTCTCCCCCTCTCTCTCTCTCTCTCTCTCTGTTACAGGTTTTTCAATTGCTTTGGTACTTTTTAAAAACCCTTAGTACAAAACTCCAAACTGGTAACACGTGTAATCCGCTAAGTCTTATCTTCAAAAACATTTTATTGTGCTTTCATTTTGTTTGGAGACATCTTTCACCACACACCCATTGATCCAAAATATAAGTTTAATGTGAAATACCATTAGAACATTGATTTAATCCCCGAAACACAACATAATGATATCTTCTCAATTGAGTTGTTTTAACAACAAGAGTCTGTGCTGCGTGTTAACAACATGACACCAATCCTCCCCTCCTGAAACCAGGAGCATAAGGATCAGGAGTAGTCAGATGATATAAATAGGACATCTATATTGATATTACCAAGATGGCGTAGCAGTAAGTCGTCCTGTCGTTTCGTCTCTCTGTATATATATGGTCTCTTTTTCGTTTTAGATATTTTTCTTCGCATATCTTTAAAAACATTTTGCTAAACCTAAGCTTCCAAATACTCTCCTGTAACCCGTCTCAGCCAATGTAGCTACTTTTCCTAAAGTATTTATATTTACTTCGGTACCGGAACCCCTCAACTGAAGCTAGCCAGCTAACCACCAGCTATGCTAGCGGTCTTCAGCTAACCGGTCATCAGCTAACCTTTAGCTCGGAAAGCTCTCGTCAGTTTGAACAACGCGACGCTAACCAGAGCATAACGGACCTATTTATTTTTTTATCCCCGGATTCCCACCGCAAACGGAACATTTTTCAGCTGGATCTTCACAACTAGCTATCGAGCTAAACCGCAACCCTGGTTGATTACTCCTGGCTAGCGTTTCCACCCACGTAGCTTGAAGCTAGCCTGGCCAGAGCTCCTGTGCTGCCACACACCGTAGCATACTCCTGGGCTACAATACCCGGACCCACGACCGGTCTATCGATGTCACCGCATGAAGAGGAATAAACAGACTCACCCCATCGCGACGTCCCCCAAAGGCTAACTCTCTAGCCCTCGCTATCTCCTTGCTTGCTAATTCGGCATGCTAACTGCTAGCTTGTTTAGCCCAGGTCCGCTAACTACTACCTTGTTTACCCCGGCCTGCTAATCTGTTAGCTTGTTAGCACAGGCCTGCTAACCGTCTGCATCGCCGCGTCCCAAACACACAGTGGCCCATATGTACTTTCTATCTCTTCCCGATTTAAAAACATTTTTGTTTATACCTTCCGGAAACCTGACTCACCCAATGTGATACGGAATCGCTAATATTTTTATTTTTAGAACACACTCAAGAACCTCCAGAAGCTAACCAGCTAACTAGCTACAAGCTATTTAGTCATTGCTAGTTTTTTAACCTGGATAACACTCGCCAGTCCAGCCCCCTGCCCCATCCACCGCTGCCCCCTGGACTCTGATCACTTGCCTACATAGCTGATGCACGCTGGACTGTCCATTAATCACGGTACTCCATTCTGCTTGTTTGTTTTATCTGTCGGCCCCGTTGTCTAGTCAACGCCATTTTACCTGCTGTTGTTGTGCTAGCTGATTAGCTGTGGTCTCACCCACTGCTTTAGCTAGCTTTCCCAATTCAACACCTGTGATTACTGTATGCCTCGCTGTATGTCTCTCTCAAATATCAATATGCCTTGTATACTGTTGCTCAGGTTAGTTATAATTTTTTAAATATTTTTATTTATTTTACCTTTATTTAACCAGGCAAGTCAGTTAAGAACATATTCTTATTTTCAATGACGGCCTGGGAACAGTGGGTTAACTGCCTGTTCAGGGGCAGAATGACAGATTTGTACCTTGTCAGCTCGGGGTTTTGAACTCGCAACCTTCCGGTTACTAGTCCAACGCTCTAACCACTAGGCTACCCTGCCTTTTAGTTCACAATGGAGCCCCTAGTCCCACTCCTCATACCCGTGATACCTCCTTTGTCCCACCTCCCACATATGCGGTGACCTCACCCATTACAACCAGCATGTCCAGAGATAAAACCTCTCTCATCATCACCCAGTGCCTGGGCTTACCTCCGCTGTACCCGCACCCCACCATACCCCTGTCTGCGCATTATGCCCTGAATATATTCTACCATTCCCAGAAACCTGCTCCTCTTATTCTCTGTCCCCAACGCTCTAGGCGACCAGTTTTGATAGCCTTTAGCCGCACCCTCATACTACTCCTTCTCTGTTCCGCGGGTGATGTGGAGGTAAACCCAGGCCCTGCATGTCCCCAGGAACCCTCATTTGGTGACTTCTGTGATCGAAAAAGCCTTGGTTTCATGCATGTCAACATCAGAAGCCTCCTCCATAAGTTTGTTTTACTCACTGCTTTAGCACACTCTGCTAACCCTGATGTCCTTGCCATGTCTGAATCCTGGCTGAGGAAGGCCACCAAAACTTCAGAGATTTCCATACCCAACTATAACAACTTCCGTCAAGATAGAACTGCCAAAGGGGGAGGAGTTGCAGTCTACTGCAGAGATAGCCTGCAAAGTAATGTCATACTTTCCAGGTCCATACCCAAACAGTTCGAACTACTAATTCTGAAAATTACTCTCTCCAGAAATAAGTCTCTCACTGTTGCCGCCTGCTACCGACCCCCCTCAGCTCCCAGCTGTGCCCTGGACACCATTTGTGAATTGATTGCCCCCCATCTAGCTTCAGAGTTTGTTCTGTTAGGTGACCTAAACTGGGATATGCTTAACACCCCGGCAGTCCTACAATCTAAGCTAGATGCCCTCAATCTCACATAAATCATCAAGGAACCCACCAGGTACAACCCTAACTCTGTAAGCAAGGGCACCCTCATAGACGTCATCCTGACCAACTGGCCCTCCAAAGACGTCTCTGGTGTCTTCAACCAGGATCTCAGCGACCACTGCCTCATTGCCTGTATCCGCTACGGTGCCGCAGTCAAACGACCACCCCTCATCACTGTCAAACGCTCCCTAAAACACTTCTGTGAGCAGGCCTTTGTAATCAACCTGGCCCGGGTATCCTGGAAGGACATTGACCTCATCCCGTCAGTTGAGGATGCCTGGTCATTCTTTAAGAGTAACTTCCT
This sequence comes from Oncorhynchus gorbuscha, assembly GCF_021184085.1. Lineage (NCBI taxonomy): Eukaryota > Metazoa > Chordata > Actinopteri > Salmoniformes > Salmonidae > Oncorhynchus > Oncorhynchus gorbuscha. The sequence continues at coordinate 48,181,586 of NC_060196.1, read as the reverse complement.
CACCATTTTAGATAAGCATGCTCCGTTCAAAAAATGCAGAACTAAGAACAGATACAGCCCTTGGTTCACTTCAGACCTGACTGCCCTCGACCAGCACAACAACATCCTGTGGCAGACTGCAATAGCATCGAATAGTCCCCGCGATATGCAACTGTTCAGGGAAGTCAGGAACCAATACACGCAGTCAGTCAGGAAAGCTAAGGCCAGCTTCTTCAGGCAGAAGTTTGCATCCTGTAGCTCCAACTCCAAAGTTCTGGGACACTGTGAAGTCCATGGAGAACAAGAGCACCTCCTCCCAGCTGCCCACTGTACTGAGGCTAGGGAACACGGTCACCACCGACAAATCCACGATTATCGAAAACTTCAACAAGCATTTCTCAACGGCTGGCCATGCCTTCCTCCTGGCTACTCCAACCTCGGCCAACAGCTCCGCCCCCCCCCGCAGCTCCTCGCCCAAGCCTCTCCAGGTTCTCCTTTACCCAAATCCAGATAGCAGATGTTCTGAAAGAGCTGCAAAACCTGGACCTGTATAAATCAGCTGGGCTTGACAATCTGGACCCTCTATTTCTGAAACTATCCGCCGCCATTGTCGCAACCCCTATTACCAGCCTGTTCAACCTCTCTTTCATATCGTCTGAGATCCCCAAGGATTGGAAAGCTGCAGCAATCATCCCCCTCTTCAAAAGGGGGAGACACCCTGGACCCAAACTGTTACAGACCTATATCCATTCTGCCCTGCCTATCTAAGGTCTTCTAAAGCCAAGTCAACAAACAGGTCACTGACCATCTCGAATCCCACCGTACCTTCTCCGCTATGCAATCTGGTTTCCGAACCGGTCACGGGTGCACCTCAGCCACACTCAAGGTACTAAACGGCATCATAACCGCCATCGATAAAATACAGTACTGTGCAGCCGTCTTCATCAACCTTGCCAAGGCTTTCGACTCTGTAAATCACCATATTCTTATCGGCAGACTCAGTAGCCTCTGTTTTTCGGATGACTGCCTTGCCTGGTTCACCAATTACTTTGCAGACAGAGTTCAGTGTGTCAAATCGGAGGGCATGCTGTCCGGTCCTCTGGCAGTCTCTATGGGGATGCCACAGGGTTCAATTCTCGGGCCGACTCTTTTCTCTGTATATATCAATGATGTTGCTCTTGCTGCGGGCGATTCCCTGATCCACCTCTACGCAGACGACACCATTCTATATACTTTCGGCCCGTCATTGGACACTGTGCTATCTAACCTCCAAACGAGCTTCAATGCCATACAACACTCCTTCCATGGCCTCCAACTGCTCTTAAACGCTAGTAAAACCAAATGCATGCTTTTCAACCGATCGCTGCCTGCACCCGCATGCCCGACTAGCATCACCACACTGGATGGTTCCGACCTTGAATATGTGGACACCTATAAGTACCTAGGTGTCTGGCTAGACTGCAAACTCTCCTTCCAGACCCATATCAAACATCTCCAATCGAAAATCAAATCAAGAGTCGGCTTTCTATTCCGCAACAAAGCCTCCTTCACTCACGCTGCCAAGCTTACCCTAGTAAAACTGACTATCCTACCGATCCTCGACTTCGGCGATGTCATCTACAAAATTGCTTCCAACACTCTACTCAGCAAATTGGATGCAGTTTATCACAGTGCCATCCGTTTTGTCACTAAAGCACCTTATACTACCCACCACTGCGTCTTGTATGCTCTAGTCCGCTGGCCCTCGCTACATATTCGTCGCCATACCCACTGGCTCCAGGTCATCTACAAGTCCATGCTAGGTAAAGCTCCGCCTTATCTCAGTTCACTGGTCACGATGGCAACACCCATCCGTAGCACACGCTCCAGCAGGTGTATCTCACTGATCATCCCTAAAGCCAACACCTCATTCGGCCGCCTTTCGTTCCAGTACTCTGCTGCCTGTGACTGGAACGAATTGCAAAAATCGCTGAAGTTGGAGACTTTTATCTCCCTCACCAACTTCAAAGATCAGCTATCTGAGCAGCTAACCGATCGCTGCAGCTGTACATAATCTGCAATATTGTAATTATTCCCCTACCTCCTCATGCCTTTGCACACATTGTATATAGACTCCCCCTTTTTTCTACTGTGTTATTGACTTGTTAATTGTTTACTCCATGTGTAACTCTGTGTTGTCTGTTCACACTGCTATGCTTTATCTTGGCCAGGTCGCAGTTGCAAATGAGAACTTGTTCTCAACTAGCCTACCTGGTTAAATAAAGATGAAATAAATCAAATTAAAATAATCCAATAGAAAAAAAATGCCCTTTGAATGTAATATGCTACATTACTGGTTTTAACATTAGGAAATACACTTGCTCTACCCATCAAAAATTGACCCATCAAAAATGTCCTATCTAATTTCCATAATTTCTATCCCATGTGTGATAAAAATGGTCATCATTAAAGACATATTTTACAATCACTGATGCAAATATATATTGTTCAGATATAATTACAACATTATCAAACAAATCAAAACAAATTAAATTAATGAAATAAATATACATAACGTTTAGCAGGCACTAGTTTGCATCAAGCCTGTCTTGAGCATTTGGCCATAGGTTCTCATTAACATCGCAGTAAATGTCCTCATTGTTTATGCACATGGGGAAAAACCTTTTGGCATGGCAGATCCAAGCCTCACCTAGGTCTGGAATGATGTCATTGAATGCCTCACCCATGGCCCGGAGGAGGGTGGCACACTCATGGGGATGGCAAATCATATACTTTCCACCTGTATTGTAATCATGTATTGTATATTTTACAGTATTGCATTGTTGTTATGCATTGTAGTGGTCATGTGTTGCTCAGTTAGCAAGAGCATGGCACTAGCAACACCTTGATTCTGGGGTCACACAAACATGTGTGGATTGTTGTATCTTTAGATAAAAGTGTCTGCAATGTAAATAGCCTATATTACGGTACTACAGTCCTGTAATGCCCTATATTACGGTATTAGAGTAGGGTATTGGCCAATGACATGTTAGTACAGCAGTGTGAAGCCCCCCCACAATAAAAACACCCCAGATACTTCACCTTGGATACATGTTGACTCTATAGGAGATGCATTTCTTCTTGTTTGGACCTTCTGAATTATTTGCATATTGGTTTTGTATTGTATTTCTATTGTATTAATGCACTGTTGGATCTATAGAAACACAATAATTTCGCTGCACCTGCTGTAACATCTGCTAATCCGTGTACTTAACCAATAAACATGGATTTGATTTGTTACGTTTCTGAGCTTGTCAATATCAGATTTTTTTTTTTTAATCTGTGAAGTAAAATCATAATTAGTCATCATCATAGTAGTACATTTCAGTACATGTCATACATTTGAGTACATGTCATACATTTGAGTACATGTCATACATTTGCATTATGTAGTTCTCAAAATCTTTGACAAACGTTTAAATGATAATCAATTAAGAGCAGTCGGATTAAATCATAGTAAAATGTACTTTAACAACAGAGAGGAGTATCATACCAAAAGTAATGTGAGCATTGCATTGTGAAAGGAAATGAATTTGTATGAACATATATTGCAATGTGAAACATGTATTTCTAGATTAAACTGATTACGATTGGTAATAAAGTGACTGTGTGATTTTATTTGTTGTACTTAGTCAATAAAAAATGTGCTTAGAGTTTTGAAAAAAATGCCTTTTAGTCTGTTTTGAGTTTTGGACTAAGAGTTCTGAAAATGTAGCCTACCACATACTTGTGAAAATTGCACCAAACCGATTGAAAAAAACCTGTAACGTGTGTGTGATATGTGGCGATGTGTGCCTTTCTGTATAGAAAAATAAATAAAGAGAGCATAACAGAGAGAGAGAGAGAGAAAGAGAAAGGGAGAGCGAGCATTTGGCACCAGGAATGGGAGCACCAGTCCCCCTTTCTCTGCAACATAAAATTTAATCACCATTAATTTCTCAAACGGCCTCATAACAGGATGATCAAGCAGCAATTTCTCCTGAGGCTGCAAGAGCCTTACAACACTGACATCCTGTTATTAAATCAACTGATCATTCTACATAATGAAAAGGAGTGGGCGTAAAATGACACACTGCATGCTGGCTTTTGGCGCAATGCTATTAATATTGTGTCACTGATTCTTTTTGATGGGCCAATTCTTGTGGTCTTCGAATCTCTACATGTGGCTCAGCGAGCCTGCCCCAATGAAATAAAGCCCCTACAATGCCTCTGTCCCTCTATCAATGCAGATAACACTTAAAACGACTTAGATGTGCAGTCCGCAATCGAGTGAAACAACATAATGCACAACATAATGCACGTTGAATCATTCGGTTGTGGTAAGGTGCAGTTGAGAGTGACTGGTGCGCCAGACTCACGTCTCCATGCCAACCAGCTGACCCTATTGACTGACAACTTCACACGCATGCACGCGCAAACACACACGCAATAGTGTTATAGTAAATGGATAGTTATCCCGATCGAGTGTATTTAAGGATTCTTGAAAGGTTGTGCAAAAACTGTGCTAAATATATTTCCTTTATAATGTCGACAAAATGACTGATATTACAGGGAAAGGACTCTATTGATCCTGACATATTGTTAGCAGGGGAACCTAGAACAATTTAACCATGGTCTCTAAGCATAGACTGAGCAACTCTGGATCCTAGACACACACACACACTCTCTCTCTCTCTCTCTCTCTCTCTCTCTCTCTCTCTCTCTCTCTCTCTCTCTCTCTCTCTCTCTCTCTCTCTCTCTCTCTCTCTCTCTTCTCTCTCTTATTCTCTTTCTCAATACATTCAGTTCAATTTTCATGTGCTCCTTTGTTCGTCTTGAAATGCCACATTACTTACTGCACACTGAAATCATATTAGTATATATTTTTTTGTGGAGGGTCGTGGTATATAACTCTTCTCCTGACAGTCATTCGAGCAGGGCAGCTTAGCAGAAGCCTTGTTTGCTGTTCCCCGCTCTACATGGGACCTGAGCGCCATCCACCGTCGTCTGCCTCCCGGCTCATTGTTTGCTCCACCAATAAATTAGTGGTTAAGCACGTCACCTTGATCGACTAATCGGAATTTAAAGACCCACTCAAAATCTGTCACGCTAAGGGGACACGGCCGAGCACCTCACTGGCTGACCCGGGCCACGTGACTTCCCACCGTTTCATTGATAGCAGTAAATGTGATATGTTTACCCAGGGTGAGACAGATAGAAAGTCATCAGAAGACCGGGCCTGTTGTGGACTGTCTCTCAGTCCTGTTGAGACGATACTACAATGAGTATCTCCTTAGATTACTCAGTGAAGAGCGGCGATGGTAGGTCCTGCTCACTGAGGTCATTCCACTCGGATCACAGAATTACAACTTTCCAGTTATGCGCGGTCATTAGAACAACTGTGGGGCAGATGCGAGCTTCATGCCCAGTAGAGATGGTATCCCTCACAGACATGGTCATACCAGACTCCTACCAGCTCTCTGGGTTTAGCCTATGGTGCCCATCCTGCCTGCATCTTGGGTTATGGACGCCAGGGCTTTTGTACCACCCACAACCATTACACACTGAACCATTATGTGGAGTCGGTCACGGGGTTCCCCCAGTGCACATGGTTAATGTATTCCAGGAACATTTCCTCATCCATGCTAACGCAGCATTGCCAAGGTTACGGGGTGCAGCCCTTGGTCAGCTCCATTGCGCTCATTCTACCTCTGGTGGCGAGCACAAGCAGGCCAACCTGTGTCCATTCAATGGGTGCTTGAACCCGCTGTCACCCCTGCACGCGGCCCACCTTGACGCGTGTTGCTCGCCCCTGTCAGAGAGAGCCTCCAACTCACAGACCTTCGACAGGATGAAAGTGAAAAGGAACCCGCCGAAGACAGGTGAGTGTCATGCAGAATGGGACAGGTGAATGCAGATTGATGCAATACCTCTCTGTATTGGGTATGGATAGGAATGTAGCCATAAAGTCATAACTCCAAGTAATATACTGAAAGTACAAATGCTACATACAACAATTTAAATGATTATACTGAGTTACAGTTCAAATAAAGAAATCATTCAATTGAAATAAATGTTTAAAAAAAGTGTCAAACACAATGTAGAAGCCTAGTAGGCTCCTATCTATAGTGGTGAAATGGACAGCACTCTCCAAGGTGAGTCAATGTAGAAGCCAAGTAGGCTCCTATCTATAGTGGTGAAATGGACAGCACTCTCCAAGGTGAGTCAATGTAGAAGCCAAGTAGGCTCCTATCTATAGTGGTGAAATGGACAGCACTCTCCAAGGTAAGTCAATGTAGAAGCCAAGTAGGCTCCTATCTATAGTGGTGAAATGGACAGACAGCACTCTCTATCAAGGTGGACAGTCAATGTCAATGAAGCCAAGTAGGCTCCTATCTATAGTGGTGAAATGGTCAATGTAGAAGCCAAGTAGGCTCCTATCATGGACAGCACTCTCCAAGGTGAGTCAATGTAGAAGCCAAGTAGGCTCCTATCTATAGTGAAATGACTCTCCAATGAGTCAATGACAGCACTCTATGGTGGTGAAATCAGCAAGGTGAGTCAATGTAGAAGCCAAGTAGGCTCCTATCTATAGTGGTGAAATGGACAGCACTCTCCAAGGTGAGTCAATGTAGAAGCCAAGTAGGCTACTATCTATAGTGGTGAAATGGACAGCACTCTCCAAGGTGAGTCAATGTAGAAGCCAAGTAGGCTACTATCTATGGTGGTGAAATGGACAGCACTCTCCAAGGTGAGTCAATGTAGCAGCCAAGTAGGCTACTATCTATGGTGGTGAAATGGACAGCACTCTCCAAGGTGAGTCACTATCTATGGTGTGAAATGGACAGCCAATGTAGGCAAGTAGCCTTTAGTAGACCGGTGACGAGGAAGGCGGCTACTATCTATGGTGGTGAAATGGACAGCACTCTCAAGGTGAGTCATTGTAGAAGCCAAGTAGGCTCCTATCTATGGTGGTGAAATGGACAGCACTCTCCAAGGTGAGTCAATGTAGAAGCCAAGTAGGCTCCTATCTATAGTGGTGAAATGGACAGCACTCTCCAAGGTGAGTCAATGTAGAAGCCAAGTAGGCTCCTATCTATAGTGGTGAAATGGACAGCACTCTCCAAGGTGAGTCAATGTAGAAGCCAAGTAGGCTACTATCTATAGTGGTGAAATGGACAGCACTCTCCAAGGTGAGTCAATGTAGCAGCCAAGTAGGCTCCTATCTATGGTGGTGAAATGGACAGCACTCTCCAAGGTGAGTCATTGTAGAAGCCAAGTAGGCTCCTATCTATCTATGGTGGTAAAATGGACAGCACTCTCCAAGGTGAGTCAATATAGAAGCCAAGTAGGCTTCTATCTATGGTGGTGAAATGGACAGCACTCTCCAAGGTGAGTCAATGTAGAAGCCAAGTAGGCTCCTATCTATGGTGGTGAAATGGACAGCACTCTCCAAGGTGAGTCAATGTAGAAGCCAAGTAGGCTCCTATCTATGGTGGTGAAATGGACAGCACTCTCCAAGGTGAGTCAATGTAGAAGCCAAGTAGGCTCCTATCTATGGTGGTGAAATGGACAGCACTCTCCAAGGTGAGTCAATGTAGCAGCCAAGTAGGCTCCTATCTATGGTGGTGAAATGGACAGCACTCTCCAAGGTGAGTCAATGTAGAAGCCAACGTAGGCTACTATCTATGGTGGTGAAATGGACAGCACTCTCCAGGGTGAGTCAATGTAGCAGCCAAGTAGGCTACTATCTATGGTGGTGAAATGGACAGCACTCTCCAAGGTGAGTCAATGTAGAAGCCAAATAGGCTCCTATCTATGGTGATGAAATGGACAACACTCTCCAAGGTGAGTCAATGTAGCAGCCAAGTAGGCTACTATCTATGGTGGTGAAATGGACAGCACCCTCCAGGGTGAGTCAATGTAGCAACCAAGTAGGCTCCTATCTATAGTGGTGAAATGGACAGCACTCTCCAAGGTGAGTCAATGTAGAAGCCAAGTAGGCTCCTATCTATAGTGGTGAAATGGACAGCACTCTCCAAGGTGAGTCAATGTAGAAGCCAAGTAGGCTACTATCTATGGTGGTGAAATGGACAGCACTCTCCAAGGTGAGTCAATGTAGCAGCCAAGTAGGCTACTATCTATTGTGGTGAAATGGACAGCACTTTCCAGGGCGAGTCAATGTAGCGGTGGAACAAATATAACAATATCGGAATATAACTTCTCCATCTCCGGCTGAATCTGACTCACTAGTGGGCCTACTAGCTAGTGGAGATGCCGGTGGTGATGCTGAACTGGCGTGATTAGCATCACCACCAGGAACAGTTTGCCGCTCACTCCTCTCCTCCGGCAGTGACAGTTCTCTGACTCATTCTGGGTTTGATTCACCATCTCTGGATTGTTGGACATGAAAAATGTCTAACTCGATTGTCTTTACTTCTACATTGTTATTTGTCTTTCCCACAATTCAAATTCAGTAGGGAGATGACTAGACTAGCCTATGTGACATGATTACGTAGGGACCTCTTCATTAGCTGACCACCACTACCAAGACCTGAGTCAAGATCAGTTACTTACCCCACCGGCCCTCTCCATAACCCCTACGTACAAATAAGAAAGCAGGTTTGGAATCAGTTTGGCAGGATAGGATGATTACACAGAAGGATCACCGTGCTTGAGAAGGAGTTCATCTTCAACAAGTACCACAGCCTTGGGACTGGAGTAACACAGCCTTGGGACTGGAGTAACACAGCCTTGGGACTGGAGTAACACAGCCTTGGGACTGGAGTAACACAGCCTTGGGACTGGAGTAACAGGTGGCGAGAAGTGCACAATATCTGTCTGATCTCCATGTTTCTGGTTTGTAATGCTCCTTAATTTACAGATGTACTATAAGACATAATTTAACGTTTGTGTCAATTTGAATAATTAATGCTATAGCTTTTGAAATGTATGAAAATGAACCATGTCTCAACATTCAGTGTTGCGCAACCACAATATTTTGCATGACAATATTAATCAGACTAAAATGGGTCACATAGTAGAAATTTGAACCGTACTTTTCTCATCTCACTTATAATGGTAATGTAGAAGGATGTCTCTCACCATTTTCAATAACTATTCATACTTAGCCCTAATAATCAGGTGCACTCCAGATGTCCTTGTCACTTGATAAAATAAACATTTTTATTCTCTTCACAAATGGGAAACTCATGAGGCTCATCCCATTTCTATGGCTTGTCGAGGTACTTAACCCCCATATTCATAAAGAGATATATTTTTAACCACTAAACCCGTCGATGAAAGCTTATGTGACAAAACGATCCATCAAGAAAAAATGATTTTGTTTATTTATTTAACCTTTATTTACCTATGCAAGTTAGTCAAGAACAAATTCTTATTTACAATGACGGCCTACCAAAAGGCAAAAGGCCTCCTGCGGAGACGGGGGCCTGGGATTCAAATAAATATATATATATATAAATATAGGACAACACAACATGACAACAACATGGTAGCAACACAAAACATGGTACAACATTATTGGGCACAGACAACAGCACAAAGGGTCAAATAGGTAGAGACAACAATACATCACGCAAAGCAGCAACAACTGTCAGTAAGAGTGTCCATGATGGGGTCTTTGAATGAAGAGATTGAGATAAAACTGACCAGTTTGAGTGTTTGATGCAGCTCGTTCCAGTCGTTAGATGCAGCGAACTGAAAAGATGAGTGACCCAGTGATGTGTGTGCTTTCGGGGCCTTTAACAGAATGTGACTGGCAGAATGGATGTGGTATGTGGAGGATGAGGGCTGCAGTAGACATCTCAGATAGGGGTGAGTGAGGCCTAAGAGGGTTTTATAAATAAGCATCAACCAGTGGGTCTTGCGACGGGTATACAGCGATGACCAGTTTACAGAGGAGTATAGAGTCCTATAAAGAGCATTGGTGGCAAATCTGATGGTCGATTGGTAAAGAACATCTAGCTACTCAAGAGCACCCTTACCTGTCGATCTATAAATTATGTCTCTGTAATCTAGATGGTCATCTGAATCAGGGTTAGTTTGGCAGCTGGGGTGAAAGAGGAGCGATTACGATAGAGGAAACCAAGTCTAGATTTAACTTCAGCCTGTAGCTTTGATATGTGCTGAGAGAAGGACAGTGTACCATCTAGCCATACTACCAAGTACTTGTATGAGGTGACTACCCCAGGCTCTAAACCATAAGAGGTATTAATCACACCTGTGGGGAGAGGACCATTCTTCTTACCAAACCACATGACCTTTGTTTTGGAGGTGTTCAGAACAAGGTTAAGGGTAGAGAAAGCTTGCTGGACACTAAGAAAGCCTTGTTGTAGAGCATTTAACACAAAATCTGGGGAGGGGCCAGCTGAATATAAGACTGTATAATCTGCATATAAATGGATGAGAGAGATTCCTACTGCCTCAGCTATGTTGTTGATGTAAGTTGAGAAGAGCGTGGGCCCTAGGATCGAGCATTGGGGTACTCCCTTGGTGACAGGCAGTGGCTGAGACAGCAGATTTTCTGATTTTATACACTGCACTCTTTGAGAGAGGTAGTTAGCAAACCAGGTCATAGACCCCTCAGAGACACAAAAACTCCTTAGCCAACAAGAATGAGAGAATACTATAGACATCAAGAAAGCCAGTTAGTTGATTATTGAAAAGTTTTTCCAACACTTGATAAACAGGGCAAAATAGAAATAGGCCTATAACAGTTAGGATCAGCTTGATCTCCCCCTTTAAATAAAGGAAGAACCGTGGCTGACTTCCAAGCAATGGGAACCTCCCCAGAAAGGAGAGACATGTTAAAAAGGTTGGAGATAGCCTTGGCGATGATAGGGGCAGCAACATTAAAGAGGAAAGGGTCTAAACCGTCTGACCCAGAGGGTTTTTTGGGGTCAAGTTTCAGGAGCTCCTTTAGGACCTCAGACTCAGTGACGGCCTGCAGGGAGAAACTTTGTTGCGGGGCAGGGGAAAAATATGGAGAAGCATTGGGGATAGTCACATTAGAAGGGGTGGGAGATGAGGAAATGTTGGACGGGCAAGGAGGCATGGCTGAGTGAAATAGGAATCCTGACTTAATGAAGTGGTGATTAAAGAGCTCAGCCATGTGTTTCTTGTCATTAACAATCACATCATCAACTTTAAGGGACATGAGGAGGGTTTATTCTCCAGGTCTTTAACTGTTTCCAGAACGTCTTGGGGTTAGACCCACAGAGAGAGAACTGCTCCTTAAAGTAACTAAGTTTGGCATTCCAGATAGCCAGAGTGCACTTTTTTCTCATTTGCCTGAACGAGAGCCAGTCAGCCTGAGTATGCGTGTGCCGAGCCTTTTGCCAAATGCAATTCCCGAGGTGGAGTAACTCTCCAAGATCACGGTTGAACCAGGAGCTCAACCTGTTTTTAATTCAAATTTGAATTCAAATTTAACAATACCACTGAAAATACCAAAAAAGAAGGTCCAAGCATCTTCGACAGAGGGGATCAAGCTGATTCTATACCATTTTACAGAGGCCAGTTCATGAAGGAAGGATTGCTCATTAAAGTTTTTCAGCAAGCATCTATGACAAATCAGAACAAGTCGTTTCACTGAGCAGCCATTATGAACACAGGCTGTAAAACAGTGATCACTAAGGTCATTACAGAAAACACCAGACTGATACCTATCAGGAGTGTTTGTGAGGATAACATCGAGGAGAGTAGCCTTTTCTGGCTACTTGAATACAAAGCCAGCAAGAGGTGGTTAGAATGAGATGGGAGGCCAAAAGACTGTGTAACCAATAGAGAGTCACAGTCCTGAGTGTGGGAACAAGCATAGTCTGTCCCACAGTCAGGTAAAGAAAGTTTGTAGTCAACAAAGCAGGCAAATAGTGAAATAGAAAAATACACAAGATTAAAAATATATATATAACGACTTGGGGCTAGCCATTGAATGTTCAGAGTCACTCGCCCCAACAGTGCCTGTGTGCTGGAGGCGAGCAAAAGCTCAGGAGAGAGGAAGGGGGGGGGGGTGTGAAGGTAGGGGGAGACAACCAGGGCAGACGTTGAACAGATCACCAGGTGGAATCCAAGCAGCAGTGCAGCAGGCAAAGGGAGTAGGTGTCACATCCACTTGGGAGAAGCTTTTATTTCTGGAGAGAGATTTCTTGTAGAAAATGCCATTCTAGTGATGTCATATATAATTTTTAAACATTCAGTCACTTGTTGATATTTTGCTAACAGTATACAAGCAATATGAACTGGAGGAGACATTGGCCTGTCGCTTAAACTTATATTTTATTTTATTCCAGGTCATCAGTTATCATTGTGCTATTTTCGTCCCATCCGTCTCTTCTCCCAGACAAACACCCACGACTAGCCAGCATGATACTTATAACCTACGCTGTCATTTAGTCACTAGATGGGGTAAGAAAATGACCTGATTGTAACCTTAAACAACTAAACAAAGCTCAACAACAGAAAAACACTTCTGGGTCCGTTTAAAAAAAAAAACTTACTGTACATCGCTCAAAACCATAACTGGGAGGAACATGGTGGGACTGGGCTGTGTTTTTGCAGGGAGCTTGTCTTCCGCATTAGGAACATGCTGACTTCACTACCTCATTGTAGCTTCTGTCTTATCTGAGAAAATGGGCGTGCTACTTTCACCTCTTGTTACTTTAGTCCTGGCTCTCACCTAATTCTATTACTGCAGTTATGCCATGGGTTGGCGTTGTATTTAGAGATTAGATTGTGTCATTTGTGGTTTGAACAGTGTAGAATATCTAACCAGCCTATGGAGTTGTGAGTTCAAATTTGTCCGACTTGTATTCCACTCGTACGTTCGTGTGTAATGCTATACTCTCCCATGTCAAAAGATGCCGAGTGTACGTACCTTTGTTACGTAACGAGCTGGACTAAACAAATACCTGTGTATCAAATTGATTAATCGAAAAAGACATCACTGACACAGACAGTTGGTTGCACTTTAAGTTGTGTTTTACGTCACAATCAGCGAGGAGAACTCATATGGAATCACTGCTGGTACATTCTTAGAATACCTACTGAATCATGTTCAAACATGTGTTTCTGGCCTGTGTTTGTAGCCTGCTATCCTAGTGTTGTGTGTCAGTCTGAATGTATTGTGTGAGGTTTGCATGATATGCCACACTTTCATGTCGACTATACTTGATTGGACACTGAGTTTTATCAGTTAGGAGGTTGATTATGTATAATATGCTTGTGTCTGTTACTATCTGTTTGAGCAGAGCACATGAAAAGTGTTTTTCAGCATGTTGTTTATGGGTCAGAATACGTGTATTAAAGTGCTTTTGCCTCTACTTAGACAGGTCCGGACTCTGAGCTCTTCATCAGGAGGGAGCAGCACCAGTTAGTTAGACAGGTCCGGACTCTGAGCTCTTCATCAGGCAGTTCAGAAAGGCTGGGCAGTAGTTTAAGAGGAGGGAGCAGCACCAGATACTTAGACAGGTCCGGACTCGTAGCTCTTCATCAGGCAGTTCAGAAAGGCTGGGCAGTAGTTTAAGAGGAGGGAGCAGCACCAGATACTTAGACAGGTCCGGACTCGTAGCTCTTCATCAGGCAGTTCAGAAAGGCTGGGCAGTAGTTTAAGAGGAGGGAGCAGCACCAGATACTTAGACAGGTCCGGACTCGTAGCTCTTCATCAGGCAGTTCAGAAAGGCTGGGCAGTAGTTTAAGAGGAGGGAGCAGCACCAGATACTTAGACAGGTCCGGACTCGTAGCTCTTCATCAGGCAGTTCAGAAAGGCTGGGCAGTAGTTTAAGAGGAGGGAGCAGCACCAGTTACTTAGACAGGTCTGGACTCTGAGCTCTTCATCAGGCAGTTCAGAAAGGCTGGGCAGTAGTTTAAGAGGAGGGAGCAGCACCAGTTACTTAGACAGGTCCGGACTCTGAGCTCTTCATCAGGCAGTTCAGAAAGGCTGGGCAGTAGTTTAAGAGGAGGGAGCAGCACCAGATACGTAGACAGGTCCGGACTCTGAGCTCTTCATCAGGCAGTTCAGAAAGGCTGGGCAGTAGTTTAAGAGGAGGGAGCAGCACCAGTTAGTTAGACAGGTCCGGACTCTGAGCTCTTCATCAGGAGGGAGCAGCACCAGTTACGTAGACAGGTCCGGACTCTGAGCTCTTTATCAGGCAGTTCAGAAAGGCTGGGCAGTAGTTTAAGAGGAGGGAGCAGCACCAGTTAGTTAGACAGGTCCGGACTCTGGGCTCTTCATCAGGAGGGAGCAGCACCAGTTACTTAGACAGGTCCGGACTCTGAGCTCTTCATCAGGAGGGAGCAGCACCAGTTAGTTAGACAGGTCCGGACTCTGAGCTCTTCATCAGGAGGGAGCAGCACCAGTTACTTAGACAGGTCTGGACTCTGAGCTCTTCATCAGGCAGTTCAGAAAGGCTGGGCAGTAGTTTAAGAGGAGGGAGCAGCACCAGATACGTAGACAGGTCCGGACTCTGAGCTCTTCATCAGGCAGTTCAGAAAGGCTGGGCAGTAGTTTAAGAGGAGGGAGCAGCACCAGATACGTAGACAGGTCCGGTCTCTGAGCTCTTCATTAGGCACCTCATATGTTGTCTCCTCCTCTGTAGTTAGGCTGGATAGTCCCCTACTCAAGTGTAGCACCCATCTGAGTGATGCTTCGGCAGCTATAAGCGCCAGAAAGACCGCTACACCTCGGCAGTAGTCAGGAAACAGTCCACTATGAGGCAGGCCTCTCTCAACCCCTCACATCACAGTCCACATCAGTCATGAAACCAGGATCAGCCTGGTCTCATAGACTAGACATAACATAGTAAACCTAAATCTGGGACACTCAAAATTAGTATGATATATTTTGTTTGGAATGCCGAAATAAGACATATGGTTAATTAAGTCAGAAACAAAAGTAGGGTAGTTGGTCGGGATCGATGGGTGGGTTTATAACATGAACGTCTAGCAACCCAAAAGTTGCGAATTTGAATGTCATCACGGACAACTTTAGCATTTTAGATAATTAGCAACTTTTCAACTACTTACTACTTTTCAACTACTTAGCATGTTAGCTAAGACTTCCCTAAACCTAACCTTAACCATAATCCTTTCAGCTAACCCTTCCCCTAACCCTGAACCTAACTTTAACCGTTAAACCTAACTCCTAAACTTAACCCTAACCCCTAACCCTAAGCTCAGACTAGCTAACGCTAGCCACCTAGCTAAAATTCATAACATATCATATATTTAGTAAATTCATAACATAATGTACACTAGCATCCAAAAGTTTGGGGTCACTTAGAGATTTCCTTTTGTCCATTAAAATAACATCAAATTGATCAGAAATACAGTGTAGACATTGTTAATGATGTAAATGACTATTGTAGCTGGAAACGGCAGATTTGTTTATGGAAGATCACCAGATATTGTAGCTCAGAAACACTCAAGAAGTCAATAAAAAAAAGTTTGTTAAAGAAATATGACTCAGAGAAGATTTTTAATGACAAAGGAGACCAGTGGAAAGTAAGACACAAGGGCTCATAGAGGCTTGTACAATAGTGATTTTTTTTATATAAGATCATTGCAAGTTTATAAACCTATGAGAATGACCCGACCATAAGAATAGGCTACACTAAAATACACTCTTAGAAAAAAGGTTTTAGATAAAACCAAAAAGGGTTATATATACTTGCTTCAAATTTGAATACCTAAAGGTTCTATATAGAACCCTTTTTTAGGGGGGCTCTTTAATCAGAACCCCAGGGGTGCATCTTCACTGAACCAACATTGGTTCCGTATATAACCCTTGGATATGGAACCAATTTTGGATCAATAAAGAGGTGCCATATATGGAGCAAGCATAGAACCCTTTTTAGTTCAATCTATAACCTTTTGTTCAACGAGTGTAGCTTAACCAACTGGGCACAGACGTCAATTCAACTTCTATTCCACATTTGGTCAACGTAACTGAATTGAAATGACTTGCAAACAACGTTGATTCATCCAGTGTGTGCCTAGTGGGAAGGTTTTTCAGTCCAACGGTAGTATGTCTCCAGCATAGGGCTTTAAGCGTTCCACTAAAACGCTCTCAATGCATGCAGCAGTGATTGCATTGCCCATGTCTCATGTGGTAAACATTATTGGCATAATAAAGGCAGGTTTATCCATGGAGGGGATGAGAGCGCTAACATCATTGTCATTTGCGATGACAACCCTATCGAGCTGCTGGCTCATTGAATGGACAAAAAGAAAGGCCATTGATTAAAACATCGAGAGGATGATATTGACACAAATGCACCCTTGACCCTGTCATTGTCATTGTGTCTGTCAGGCTCCTCAAGGTACCAGAGAGGTGTGTCATCTCGATCTGATGACAGAGTGCTGGTAGAAGACAAGTCAGAAAGGATGCTCCGGATCCAAGGTTGAACATGAGCAGTGACTTGGTTGTGGCAATACACATACAAGTCAATCAATCAAATTTTATTTATATAGCCCTTCGTACATCAGCTGATATCTGAAAGTGATGTACAGAAACCCAGCCTAAAACCCCAAACAGCAAGCAATGCAGGTGTAGAAGCACGGTGGCTAGGAAAAACTCCCTAGAAAGGCCAAAACCTAGGAAGAAACCTAGAGAGGAACCAGGCTATGTGGGGTGGCCAGTCCTCTTCTGGCTGTGCCGGGTGGAGATTATAACAGAACATGGCCAAGATGTTCAAATGTTCAGAAATGACCAGCATGGTCGAATAATAACAAGGCAGAACAGTTGAAACTGGAGCAGCAGCACAGTCAGGTGGACTGGGGACAGCAAGGAGTCATCATGTCAGGTCATCCTGGGGCACGGTCCTTGGGCTCAGGTCCTCAGAGAGAGAGAGAGAAAGAAAGAGAGAATTAGAGAGAGCATATGTGGGGTGGCCAGTCCTCTTCTGGCTGTGCCGGGTGGAGATTATAACAGAACAGGGCCAAGATGTTCAAATGTTCATAAATGACCAGCATGGTCAAATAATAGTAAGGCAGAACAGTTGAAACTGGAGCAGCAGCATGGCCAGGTGGACTGGGGACAGCGAGGAGCCATCATGTCAGGTAGTCCTGGGGCATGGTCCTAGGGCTCAGGTCCTCCGAGAGAGAGAAAGAAAGAAGGAGAGAATTAGAGAACGCACACTTAGATTCACACAGGACACCGAATAGGACAGGAGAAGTACTCCAGATATAACAAACTGACCCTAGCTCCCCGACACAAACTACTGCAGCATAAATACTGGAGGCTGAGACAGGAGGGTTCAGGAGACACTGTGGCCCCATTCGAGGACACCCCTGGACAGGGCCAAACAGGAAGGATATAACCCCACCCACTTTGCCAAAGCACAGCCCGCACACCACTAGAGGGATATCTTCAACCACCAACTTACCATCCTGAGACAAGGCTGAGTATAGCCCACAAAGATCTCCGCACAACCCAAGGGGGGGCCAACCCAGACAGGATGACCACAACAGTGAATCAACCCACTCAGGTGACGCACCCCCTGCAGGGACGGCATGAGAGAGCCCCAGTAAGCCAGTGACTCAGCCCCTGTAATAGGGTTAGAGGCAGAGAATCCCAGTGGAAAGAGGGGAACTGGCCAGGCAGAGACAGCAAGGGCGGTTCGTTGCTCCAGAGCCTTTCCGTTCACCTTCCCACTCCTGGGCCAGACTACACTCAATCATATGACCAACTGAAGAGATGAGTCTTCAGTAAAGACTAAAAGGTTGAGACCGAGTTTGCGTCTCTGACATGGGTAGGCAGACCGTTCCATAAAAATGGAGCTCTATAGGAGAGAGCCCTGCCTCCAGCTGTTTGCTTAGAAATTCTAGGGACAATTAGGAGGCCTGCGTCTTGTGACCGTAGCGTACGTGTAGGTATGTACGGCAGGACCAAATCAGAGAGATAGGTAGGAGCAAGCCCATGTAATGCTTTGTAGGTTAGCAGTAAAACCTTGAAATCAGCCCTTGCTTTGACAAGTATTGCAATGTTCATTGCTGTTCTGGTTAGTGTTAATTGGTTTATTTCACTGTAGAGCCTCTAGCCCTGCTCATTACACCTTATCCAATCTTTCAGTTCCACCACCCACACATGCGATGACATCACCAGGTTTCAATGATGTTTCTAGAGACAATATCTCTCTCATCATCACTCAATACCTTGGTTTACCTCCACTGTATTCACATCCTACCATACCTTTGTCTGTACATTATACCTTGAAGCTATTTTATCTCCCCAAGAAACCTCCTTTTACTCTCGGTTCCGGACGTTCTAGACGACGAAATCTCATAGCTTTTAGCCGTACCCTTATCCTACTCCTCCTCTGTTCCACTGGTGATATAGAGGTGAATCCAGGCCATGCAGTGCCTAGCTCCACTCCTAGTCCCGAGGCGCTCCCTTTTGATGACTTCTGTAACCGTAATAGCCTTGGTTTCATGCATGTTAACATTAGAAGCATCCTCCCTAAGCTTGTTTTATTCACTGCTTTAGCACACTCTGCCAACCCAGATGTTCTAGCCATGTCTGAATCTTGGCTTAGGAAGACCACCAAAAATTCGGACATTTTCATCCCTGACTACAACATTTTCAGACAAGATGGAACGGCCAAAGGGGGCGGTGTTGCAATCTACTGCAGAGATAGCCTGCAGAGTTCTGTCCTACTATCCAGGTCTGTACCCAAACAATTTGAAATACTACTTTTAAAAATCCACCTCTCTAAAAACAAGTCTCTTACTGTTGCCACCTGCTATAGACCACCCTTCGCCCCCAGCTGTGCTCTGGACACCATATGTGAACTGATTGCCCCCCATCTATCTTCAGAGCTCGTGCTGCTAGGCGACCTAAACTGGAACATGCTTAGCACCCCAGCCATCCTACAATCTAAGCTTGATGCCCTCAATCTCACACAAATTAACAATGAACCTGCCAGGTACCACCCCAAAGCCGTAAACACGGGCACCCTCATAGATATCATCCTAACCAACTTGCCCTCTAAATATACCTCTGCTTTTTTCAACCAAGATCTCACGATCACTGCCTCATAGCCTATATCCGTAACGGGTCAGCGGTCAAACGACCTCCACTCATCACTGTCAAACGCTCCTTGAAACATTTCAGCGAGCAGGCCTTTCTAATCGACCTGGCCTGGGGTATCCTGGAAGGATATTGACCTCATCCCGTCAGTAGAGGATGCCTGTTTAAAAAAAGAATTGCCTTCCACACCATCTTAAATAAGCATGGCCCTTTCAAGAAATTTAGAACCAGGAACAGATATAGCCCCTGGTTCTCTCCAGACCTGACTGCCCTTAACCAACACAAAAACATCCTATGGTGATCTGCATTAGCATCGAACAGCCCCCGTGATATGCAACTTTTCAGGGAAGCTAGAAACCAATACACACAGGCAGTTAGAAAAGCCAAGGCTAGCTTTTTCAAGCAGAAATTTGCTTCCTGCAACACAAACTCAAAAAAGTTCTGGGACACTGTAAAGTCCATGGAGAGTAAGAACACCTCCTCCCAGCTGCCCACTGCACTGAGGATAGGAAACACTGTCACCACCGATAAATCCACTATAATTGAGAATTTCAATAAGCATTTTTCTACGGCTGGCCATGCTTTCCACATGACTACCCCTACCCCGGTCAACAGCACTGCACCCCCCACAGCAATTCGCCCAAGCCTTCCCCATTTCTCCTTCTCCCAAATCCAGTCAGCTGATGTTCTGAAAGAGCTGAAGAATCTGGACCCCAACTAATCAGCCGGGCTAGACAATCTGGACCCTTTCTTTCTAAAATGATCTGCCGAAATTGTTGCAATCCCTATTACTAGCCTGTTCAACCTCTCTTTCGTGTCGTCTGAGATTCCCAAAGATTGGAAAGCAGCTGCGGTCATCCCCCTCTTCAAAGGGGGGGACACTCTTGACCCAAACTGCTACAGACCTATATCTATCCTACCCTGCCTTTCTAAGGCCTTCGAAATCCAAGTCAACAAACAGATTACCGACTATTTTGAATCCCACCATACCTTCTCCGCTATGCAATCTGGTTTCAGAGCTGGTCATGGGTGCACCTCAGCCACGCTCAAGGTCCTAAACGATATCTTAACCGCCATCGATATGAAACAATACTGTGCAGTCGTATTCATTGACCTAGCCAAGGCTTTCGACTCTGTCAATGACCACATCCTCATCGGCAGACTCGATAGCCTTGGTTTCTCAAATGATTGCCTCGCCTGGTCCCCCAGCTATTTATCTGATAGAGTTCAGTGTGTCAAATCGGAGGGCCTGTTGTCCGGGCAGTTTCTATGGGGGTGCCACAGGGTTCAATTCTTGGACCGACTCTCTTGTCTGTATACATCAATGATGTCGCTCTTGCTGCTGGTGAGTCTCTGATCCACCTCTACGCAGTCGACACCATTCTGTATACATCTGGCCAATCTTTGGACTCTGTGTTAACAACCCTCCAGACGAGCTTCAATGCCATACAACTCTCCTTCCGTGGCCTCCAATTGCTCTTAAGTACAAGTAAAACTAAATGCATGCTCTTCAACCGATCGCTGCTTGCACCTGCCCACCCTTCCAACATCACTACTCTGGACGGTTCTGACTTAGAATATGTGGACAACTACAAATACCTAGGTGTCTGGTTATACTGTAAACTCTCCTTCCAGACACACATCAAACATCTCCAATACAAAGTTAAATCTACAATTCCCTTCCTATTTCGCAACAAAGCCTCCTTCACTACTCATGCTGCCAAACTTACCCTTGTAAAACTGACCATCCTACTGATCCTCGACTTCGGCGACGTCATTTACATAATAGCCTCTAATACCCTACTCAATAAATTGGATGCAGTCTATCACAGTGCCATCCGTTTTGTCACCAAAGCCCCATATACTACCCACCACTGCGACCTGTACGCTCTCGTTGGCTGGCCCTCGCTTCAAACTCATCGCCAAACCCACTGGCTCCAGGTCATCTACAAGACCCTGCTAGGTCACCCCTTATCTCACCTCACTGGTCACCATAGCAGCACCCACCTGTAGCACGCGCTCCAGCAGGTATATCTCTCTGGTCACCCCCAAAACCAATTCTTACTTTGGCCGCCTCTCCTTCCAGTTCTCTGCTGCCAATGACTGGAAAGAATTTCAAAAATCTCTGAAACTGGAAACACTTATCCCCCTCACTAGCTTAAAGCACCAGCTGTCAGAGCAGCTCACAGATTACTGCACCTGTACATAGCCCATCTATAATTTAGCCCAAACAACTACCTCTCCCCATACTGTATTTGTTTATTTATTTTGCTCCTTTTTACCCCCATTAGTTCTCTCTACTTTGCACATTCTTCCACTGCAAATCTACCATTCCAGTGTTTAATTTTTATTTCAGTTATTTTTTACCTGTTGTATTGTATTTACTTCGCCACCATGGCCTTTTTTGCCTTTACCTCCCAAATCTCACCTCATTTGCTCACATTCTATATAGACTTATCTTTCTACTTTATTATTGACTGTATGTTTGCTTTACTCCATGTGTAACTCTGTGTTGTTGTACCTGTCGAACTGCTTTGCTTTATCTTGGCCAGGTCACAAGTGTAAATGAGAACTTGTTCTCAACTTGCCTACCTGGTTAAATAAAGGTGAAATAAAAAAATAAAAAAATGTAAATATTGCAATATAAACACTCCAATGTGCCAAGTGCCAACGGTGTACAATCGGAGTCATGTTCTTACAGCTCTCCTGTCCACATTGAGCAGAAAGAATACAGGACAGATGTAGGCCTGTGTCCAATATATGACCTGCAGAGAAATGTAAATATTTTGAGGTAATTCCTAACGTGCCGTTATAACACAAGAAGTGTCTGTCATAATTACTGGAGTGAATAAAGTCAGCAATAAAGTCAAGTGCTGAAACACACACACACACACACACACACACACACACACACACACACACACACACACACACACACACACACACACACACACACACACACACACACACACACACACACACACACACACACACACACACACACACACACACACACACACACACACACACAAATGCAGTGTGTTTCAACAAGCAACAGACCTAGGCCTACTTGTGCTCAGCCTCCCAAAGCATTTTTAGGGCCTTCCTCTGACACCGCCTGGTATTGATGTCCTGGGTGGCAGGAGCTTGGCCCCAGTGAGGTACTGGGCCTTACACATTACCCTCTGTAGTGCCTTGCGGTCGGAGGCCGAGCATTTGCCATACCAGGCAGTGATACAACCAGTCAGGATGCTCTCGATGGTGCAGCTGTCAAACCTTTTGAGGATCTGAGGACCCATGCCAAATATTTTCAGTCTCCCGAGGGAGAAAAGGTTTTGTCGTGCCCTCTTCACGACTATCTTGGTGTGCTTAGACCATGTTAGTTTGTTGGTGATGTTGACACCAAGGAACTTGAAGCTGTCAACCTGCTTATCAACAGCCCCATCGATGAGAATGGGGGTGTGATCGGTCCTCCTTTTCCTGTAGTCTACAATCATCTCCTTTGTATAGATCACGCTGAGGGAGATGTTGTTGTCCTGGCGATAGAGATCTGTGGATCTGTTAGGGCGGAGTGAAAATTGGAGTGTGTCTAGGGTTTCTGGGATAATGGTGTGTGTTATCATGGTGTTTAATTTTGATACATGTGGGCTGGTACTAACATCTCTATTGTTCCTCATTTCCATAGCTTCTAGAAAATAAATAGAAGAAACATGGGCAGTGACTTGGTTGTGGCAATACACATACCAGTAAATACTGCAATGTAAATATTGCAATGTAAACACTGCAATGTGCCAAGTGCCAACAGTGTACGATGGGAGTCATGTCCTTCTGGATACCCGGTCCACATTCAGGAGGGAAATTACAGGACATATGCAGGCCTATGTCCTTTGATTTATTGGAGACTTAAAGTGCATTCGAAAAGTATTCACACCCCTTGACTTTTTCCACATTCTGTTACGTTACAGCCTTATTCTAAAATGGATCAAATATTTTTTCCCTCATCTATCTACACACAGTACCCCATAATGACAAAGCGGAAACAGGTTTGTAGAAATTTTTATATGTATATATATTTTTTATATATATACAGAGAAAAATAATAGAAATACCTTATTTACATAAGTATTAAGACCCTTTGCTATGATACTCGAAATTGAGCTCAGGTGCATCCTTTTTCCATTGATCATTCTTGAGATGTTTCTACAACATCTGTGGTAAATTCAACTGATTGGACATGATTTGGAAAGGCACACTTGTCTATTTAAGGTCTGACAGTTGGCAGTGCATATTAGAGCAAAAACCAAGCCATGAGATCTGTAGAGCTCCGATACAAGATTGTGTCGAGGCACAGATCTGGGGAAGGGCACCAAAACATTTCTTCAGCATTGAAGGTCCCCAAGAAGACAGTGGCCTACATCATTCTCAAATGGAAGAAGTTTGGAACCACCAAGACTCTTCCTAGAGCTGGCCGTCCAGCCAAACTGAGCAATCAGAGGAGAAGGGCCTTGGTCAGGTAGGTGACAAAGAACCTGATGGTCACTCTGACAGAGCTCCAGAGTTCCTCTATGGAGAAGGTAGAACCTTCCAGAAGGACAGCCGTCTCTGCAGCACTCCACCAATCAGGCATTTATGGTAGGGTGGCCAGAAGGAAGCCACTAAAAGGCAAATGACAGCCCGCTTGGAGTTTGTCAAAAGGCACCTAAAGGACTCTTAGACCATGAGAAACAAGATTCTCTGGCCTGATGAAACCAAGACTGAACTCTTTGGCCTGAATGCCAAGCCTCACGCTTGGAGGAAACCTGGCACCATCCCTATGGTGAAGCATGGTGGAGGTAGCATCATGCTGTGGGGATGTCTTTCAGTGGCAGAGACTGGGAGATTAGTCAGGATCAAGGGAAAGATGAACAGAGAAAAGTACAGAGAGATCCTAGATGAAAACCATCTCCAGAGTGCTCAGGACCTCAGACTGGGGTGAAGGTTCACCTTACAACAGGACAGCTACCCTAAGCACACAGCCAAGACAACGCAGGAGTAGCTTTGGGACAAGTCTCTGAATGTCCTTGAGTGGCCCAGCCAGAACCTGGATTTGAACCCAATCGGAAATCTCTGCAGAGACCTGCAAATTGCTGTGCAGCGGCGCTCCCCATCCAACCTGACAGAGTTTGAGAAGATCTACAGAGAAGAATGAGAGAAACTCCCCAAACACAGGTGTGCCAAGCTTGTAGCGTCATACCCAAGAAGACTCTAGGCTGTAATCGATGCCAAAGGTGCTTCAATAAAATACATATTATTAAAAGGTCTGAATACTTATGTCATATTTCCTTTTTTGTATTTTAATCATTTGAAAAAAAGTATATAAACCTGTTCTTGATTCAGCATTATGGGGTATTGTGTGTAGATTGATGAGAAAAGAAAAACAATTGTATACATTTTAGAATAAGGTTGTAACTTAACAAAGTGTGGAAAAAGTCAAGGGGTCAGAATACTTTCCGAATGCACTGTATGTCCAATAAAAAACACACACACACACACACACACACACACACACACACACACACACACACACACACACACACACACACACACACACACACACACACACACACACACACACACACACACACACACACACACACACACACACACACACACACACACACACACACACACACAAATACAGTGTTTCAACAAGCAAGGGACAGCCTTAGGCCTATTTGTGCTTAGCCTCCCAAATGTTCAGTGTGTGTTATTTTGATACATGTGGGCTGGTACTAACACCTCTATTGTT
Organism: Oncorhynchus gorbuscha; assembly: GCF_021184085.1. Lineage (NCBI taxonomy): Eukaryota > Metazoa > Chordata > Actinopteri > Salmoniformes > Salmonidae > Oncorhynchus > Oncorhynchus gorbuscha. The sequence goes on along the minus strand of NC_060196.1, from coordinate 48,156,753 downwards.
CCTCATTTCAATAGCTTCTAGAAAATAAATAGAAGAAACATGGGCAGTGACTTGGTTGTGGCAATACACATACAAGTACATACTGCAATGTAAATATTGCAATGTAAATATTGCAAGGTAAATACAGCAATGTGCCAAGTGCCAACAGTGTGCGATGGGAGTCATGTCCTTCTGGATGCCCGGTCCACATTGAGGAGGGAAATTACAGGACATATGCAGGCCTATGTCATTTGATCTATTTGAGACTTACAGTGCATTCGGAATGCATTCACACCCCTTGACTTTTCCCCCATTTTGTTACGTTACAGCCTTATTCTAAAATTGATTAAATCATTTCCCCTCGTCAATCTACACACAATACCCCATAATGACAAAGCGGAAACAGGTTTTTTAGAAATGTTAGCAAATTTATAAAAAATATAAACAGAAATTCCTCATTTACATAAGTATTCAGACCCATTGCTATGAGACTATAAATTGAGCTCAGGTGCATCCTGTTTCCATTGATCATCCTTGAGATGTTTCTACAACATCTGTGGTAAATTCAATGGACTGGACATGATTTGGAAAGGCACACACCTGTCTATGTAAGGTCCCACAGTTGACAGTGCATGTCAGAACAAAAACCAAGCCATGAGGTCGAATGAATTGTCTGTAGAGCTCCGAGACAGGATTGTGTTGAGGCAAAGATATAGGGAAGGGTACCAAACATTTCTGCAGCATTGAAAGTCTCCAAGAAGACAGTGGCCTCCATCATTCTTAAATGGAAGAAGTTTGAAACCACCAAGACTCTTCTTGGAGCTGTCCACCTGGCCAAACCGAGCAATACTGTAAGAAGGGCCTTGGTCAGGGAGGTGACCAAGAACCTGATGGTCACTCTGACAGAGCACCAGAGTTCCTCTGTGGAGATGGGAGAACCTTCCAGAAGGACGATCATCTCTGCAGCCAGACGGATGCCACTCCTCAGTAAAAGGCACATGACATCCCCCTTGGAGTATGCCAAAAGGAACCTAAAGGACTCTCAGACCATGAGAAACAAGATTCTCTGGTCTGAAAACCAAGATTGAACTCTTTGGCCTGATGGCCAAGCGTCGAGACTGGTGGAAACCTGGCAACATCCCTACGGTGAAGCATGGTGGTGGCAGCACTATGCTGTGGGGATGTTTTTCAGTGGCAGGGACTGTGAGACTAGTCAGGATTGAGGGAAAGATGAACAGAGAAAAATACAGAGAGATCCTAGATGAAAACCATCTCCAGAGCGCTCAGGACCTCAGACTGGGGGCAAAGGTTCACCTTACAACAGGACAACGACCCAAAGCACACAGCCAAGACAAGACAAGAGTATCTTTTTCTCACCCAATTTCGTGGTATCCAATTGTTGTAGTAGCTACTATCTTGTCTCCTCGCTACAACTCCCGTACGGGCTCGGGAGAGACAAAGGTTGAAAGTCATGTGTCCTCAGATACACAACCCAACCAGCCGTACTGCTTCTTAACACAGCGCGCATCCAACCCGGAAGCCAGCCGCACCAATGTGTCAGAGGGTACACCCTGCACCTGGCAACCTTGGTTAGCGCGCACTGCACCCGGCCCGCCACAGGGGTTGCTGGTGCGCGATGAGACAAGGACATCCCTACCGACCAAGCCCTCCCTAACCCGGAAGACGCTAGGCCAATTGTGTGTTGCGGCCGGTTACGACAGAGCCTGGGTGCGAACCCAGGGACTCTGATGGCACAGCTGGCGCTGCAGTACAGCGCCCTTAACCACTGCGCCACTGTAATTGATCAACATCACAACTCTCAAATCAATCTGACTTTTTGCATGTGTCTTTTGAATTTGGATTGCAACCATGTGTATTTGGTTATCTGCTGTTGTAAAGTTGCTTAGCAAAAGATTGGCATGAATTTGATGAGTTTCAAGCTGTCTTAAAACAGCAAGGGATCCATTAATCATGACTCGATTTCAACCTCGAGCTCTTCTTTTTATGGCAGGATCGACTCTCACCTTGCACACCAGAAATGAAAACATCGAAAGAAATAGAATATACCTATATGCCAGCTAGCAGACAGGTTTTCATTGATAATTGGAAAATTAAGTGTTCAAATGTAGGCAATAGATCTTTAAATTAAAATCTCTATTTTTAGGTCAATGTGTGCATGGCATATGGACATAAGCACCTGCCCCTCATTTCTAAGGGTACAACTTCAAATTCAACAATAGCAACAATAGCAACAACAATTTATTTTAAGCCTATCCCAAACCTTAACCATTCGGAGTTAATTACTAACCCTCTGAAATATGATGTTTGGGACAACTTCGAAATTTGACGTTTGAGAAACATGGATGAAGCTCTAATTTCGATCTGAGACTGTGAGAGCTGGTAGCAGCCCCCAGATTGCATGGGGCCGCTCACTTGCACTCCCAGCAGATAGCAGAGACCAATGAAACTAGATGCATAAGTCATTCTATTGTATTTATTCAGTGGAGTTTGGGTCATCTTTTTGTTATTTCTAATGATAAATGATCTGTTTTTATTTCACATTGTCCGTACTGGTTTGAAATTACGGGAGCATTTAGTCAGTTTTGGACCAAAAAATCTGGATTGTTTGATTTGACATGGGCATTTTGTGGTCCCAAAAAATGCCAGCCCAGTCACGGACCAGGATGTCTTGCTCCCAGGCAGACTAAATAACTTTTTTGCCCGCTTTGAGGACAATACAGTGCCACTGACACGGCCTGCAACGGAAACATGCGGTCTCTCCTTCACTGCAGCCGAGGTGAGTAAGACATTTAAACGTGTTAACCCTCGCAAGGCTGCAGGCCCAGACGGCATCCCCAGCCGCGCCCTCAGAGCATGCGCAGACCAGCTGGCCGGTGTGTTTACGGACATATTCAATCAATCCCTATACCAGTCTGCTGTTCCCACATGCTTCAAGAGGGCCACCATTGTTCCTGTTCCCAAGAAAGCTAAGGTAACTGAGCTAAACGACTACCGCCCGTAGCACTCACTTCCGTCATCATGAAGTGCTTTGAGAGACTAGTCAAGGACCATATCACCTCCACCCTACCTGACACCCTAGACCCACTCCAATTTGCTTACCGCCCAAATAGGTCCACAGACGATGCAATCTCAACCACACTGCACACTGCCCTAACCCACCTGGACAAGAGGAATACCTATGTGAGAATGCTGTTCATCGACTACAGCTCGGCATTCAACACCATAGTACCCTCCAAGCTCGTCATCAAGCTCGAGACCCTGGGTCTCGACCCCGCCCTGTGCAACTGGGTACTGGACTTCCTGACGGGCCGCCCCCAGGTGGTGAGGGTAGGCAACAACATCTCCTCCCCGCTGATCCTCAACACGGGGGGCCCCACAAGGGTGCGTTCTGAGCCCTCTCCTGTACTCCCTGTTCACCCACGACTGCGTGGCCACGCACGCCTCCAACTCAATCATCAAGTTTGCGGACGACACAACAGTGGTAGGCTTGATTACCAACAACGACGAGACGGCCTACAGGGAGGAGGTGAGGGCCCTTGGAGTGTGGTGTCAGGAAAATAACCTCACACTCAACGTCAACAAAACTAAGGAGATGATTGTGGACTTCAGGAAACAGCAGAGGGAACACCCCCTATCCACATCGATGGAACAGTAGTGGAGAGGGTAGCTAGTTTTAAGTTCCTCGGCATACACATCACAGACAAACTGAATTGGTCCACTCACACTGACAGCGTCGTGAAGAAGGCGCAGCAGCGCCTATTCAACCTCAGGAGGCTGAAGAAATTCGGCTTGTCACCAAAAGCACTCACAAACTTCTACAGATGCACAATCGAGAGCATCCTGGCGGGCTGTATCACCGCCTGGTACGGCAACTGCTCCACCCTCAACCGTAAGGCTCTCCAGAGGGTAGTGAGGACTGCACAACGCATCACCGGGGGCAAACTACCTGCCCTCCAGGACACCTACACCACCCGTTGTTACAGGAAGGCCATAAAGATCATCAAGGACATCAACCACCCGAACCACTGCCTGTTCACCCCGCTATCATCCAGAAGGCGAGGTCAGTACAGGTGCATCAAAGCTGGGACCGAGAGACTGAAAAACAGCTTCTATCTCAAGGCCATCAGACTGTTAAATAGCCACCACTAACATTGAGTGGCTGCTGCCAACACACTGTCATTGACACTGACCCAACTCCAGCCATTTTAATAATGGGAATTGATGGGAAATGATGTAAATATATCACTAGCCACTTTAAACAATGCTACCTTATATAATGTTACTTACCCTACATTATTCATCTCATATGCATATGTATATACTGTACTCTACATCATCGACTGCATCCTTATGTAACACATGTATCACTAGCCACTTTAACTATGCCACTTTGTTTACTTTGTCTACACACTCATCTCATATGTATATACTGTACTCGATACCATCTACTGTATGCTGCTCTGTACCATCACTCATTCATATATCCTTATGTACATGTTCCTTATCCCCTTACACTGTGTATAAGACAGTAGTTTTGGAATTGTTAGTTAGATTACTTGTTGGTTATCACTGCATTGTCGGAACTAGAAGCACAAGCATTTCGCTACACTCGCATTAACATCTGCTAACCATGTGTATGTGACAAATAAAATTTGATTTGATTTGATTTATTTGATTTTTAACCTTCTTTTGATGGTAAAATCCATAAAGACACCCTCATTCCTGAATAGTAGGGTTGTTTCTGTGTAAATAATCATAAAAGCCATTAGTGTGGACCCATTGATCCTTTTTGTAAGGTTAAATTCCAAAAAGGACACCCTTATTCCTGAATAGTGTTTCTGTGTAAATAGTCATAAATGTAAAAAGCAGTGTTGATCAGGGGTTTGGTATTTGTGTTGGGTGATAGAGCGTACCAGTCATGTTGGTCGGTTGTCCAGCCTCATTCAAACAGGACAACCAGCTATTTTAGGCCCTAGGCTGTGTACAGTCAAAGTATATACACTGCATGCTATTTAGACCTATACATATAGGCCTATGCTATTTAGACCTATACATATAGGCCTATGCTATTTAGACCTATACATATAGGCCTATGCTATTTAGACCTATACATATAGGCCTATGCTATTTAGACTTATACATATAGGCCTATGCTATTTAGACCTATACATATAGGCCTATGCTATTTAGACCTATACATATAGGCCTATGCTATTTAGACCTATACATATAGGCCTATGCTATTTAGACCTATACATATAGGCCTATGCTATTTAGACCTATACATATAGGCCTATGCTATTTAGACCTATACATATAGGCCTATGCTATTTAGACCTATACATATAGCACACTTTTCCTACAATGGTTCATATTTGTGACCAAAAGTTCCCAATAGTCATTTTTTTCCCCAATACATTTTATTTTTATTTTTATTGAACCTTTATTTAACTAGACAAGTCATTTATGAACAAATTCGTATTTACAATGACGGCCTACATAAAGAACATCCTTTCGATAACATGTTACACCAATGTTTAGCCTGTGACATATGGAAAATAACATAATAGTCTTACATGATTTAAAATACAATTATATTCCTTGCTTCACATTTAAAAAAATAAATAATAGAAATATAATGTATTCAAATATTTACAATATTAGGGACTTTTCTATAATATTAAATTCGACAAATAGCCTTTCGAAATTATTATATTTGTTTTCTTTCTGCCTTGAGGATAGAGACCTCTAGTTTCTATCCTTTGGGTCACGGTTCAGGTCTTTGCGTACGAAATCATTAACGCGATTACTTGTTTGGACTTGTTAAAAATCCCCAAAATGCACGAAGAACAGGGAATTAATGACATATAATAACATAGGCCTATTGGACAATAAATGTATGCCGATGTTGATTGTAAAACATGTCAACGTAATTGTGCATGCCAGAGTGTCCTATAGCTAAAGACAAAGTCGCTTGCAGGGTATTAGTCCACAAACAACGTTTAATTCATTTATTTGTAGTTTGACAATTTGAATCTCAAAATACATGTTATTTATATATTATGATGTTCTAGTTTCATCAAAAATAAGTTTCCAAAATAGAAAATATAATTTCCAATAATATTTGGAATAAAACATTGCTCTTGCAACATTCATTCGGTAGTCTTAATTCTTCACTATTGATCCATGATTAAATTGAAAATGTATATTTTTTTAATGCAATAATGTTTCACAACTAGGACAAACTGTCAGATATTACTATGGTCAGTGTTTCACTAGGCCTACTACTAAGGCCTATACTAGTCAACATATGTTTGGCAACTACTCAACAACTATTATGCATGCTATTATATACATATCAATGTCTGTTCAGGTTATATGTAGGCTATACTTATATGCAATTGAATTCAAAATACTTTTTGAGTGTTCTTTCTTTTGAGTGTTCTTTCCATCTGTCTATAGAGCCCTATCCTCTCCTTTCATTATCTTCATTAATTATGTAACCGGCATGAGCCTTTTGGAACCGCTGAACTTTATCGTGCACTAGCTACAACCCCGTCAGAACCCTCGGTACCAGGGGTGATGCGGATTGGATTAGAAACACACAGTTGACCCCCAAAAGGAAACTCGGGGTCGTTCAACGGTCACCGTTCCTCTCCGAGTTTGTTGTTACAGCAGCCCCGAACCAACACACCAGTTTACAGACCACACTGGGAAAACAACAAAGTCACAGTCTAGCTACAAAGCAATACTCAGTCTCTGTTTTAGCAGGACGCATCTGTTGTATATATAATTCACGTTTTTAAAAGCCTGCCCACTGGGCAAAAACTGGCTGAATCAACATCGTTTCCACATCATTTCAACCCCAAAAATCTATGTGATGACAATGAATTAACGTTTTTCTCACTGCTCTGGCTCTTTTTCCTCTGCTCATACAGGTGTAATAAAGGCCCAGTGCACGAATTTAGTGGGCATTTACATTTTTTATATTACTTTTTAAAATGTAATTCTGTGATCAGGGGGTGCTTTAGCACCCTCAGCACCCCTACTTCCCACTGCTATGCTCAGCTGGTGTTGCAGGTCGACATGATTCCATTATTAGATGGAGATGATGAAAACTAGAACTGTTTCTGCCCTCCAGGACCAACATTAAACAGCCTTGGTATTAGAACCATTTCACTGGCTCGGGCTTGTAGATTCTGCTTACCGGTGTCTTCTTATGCAGTTTGGTACCCATTAGGCTTGCAGATAAATCATTATGGCCTCATGATGAGGGAATCAATGTTTAAAGACTGAAGGAGGTGAATGAAGTAGATTATGAAAATTGAATAAATATTTCATTGTGAATCCCATCTGTATTGGGACCAGGATAGGAAGGGCAACTTGTGCCAAACCATTTGAGTGTTGGAGGACGCAATGCAACAGTTTATTCTCCAAACGTTAAACAACTTTTTGACAATGAGTGCTCACATGAAAGTTTCAAGGGAAATCAAAATATGGCTGGCCTATTTCTATTTTTCTTGAGATATGCTAGGGTATGCCAGGAGATTTTTATGTTCATTTTTTTCTGTACCCATTAGACCAATATAAAAACTCATCTTGTAATGTGCAATTCAGGTAAATCATTTCAAAGTTGTTTTCAATTTGACTCAAAGTACAGTATGAGTTGACGCATAACAGTACCCAGTTGGCACAGACATCAGTTTAACATTTGGTTTTGATTTACACTTGTTGTCACTCAACTCTCTCTGACATTTTGATTTGAGCCTGGTTGAGGCAACTCCCAAACACATTGTTAACAACAAAAATAAATAAGTATTTGTTCAACAGTTTACTTTAGTTTCTAACTATTTTTGAATCTGTTGCACCAGGCAATGGTTTCGGGATCTATGTGGTGTTTGTCTATGTGGTCTGAGCAAGAATGATTGAGTGAGGCCGTCATGAGGAGGTCATTTGGGTTGGCTTGCCCACTTGTTGTGCCTCCAATAAATGCTGCAACAATTTGTAAAACTTAATACGTTCCATTTATAATCCATAACCCTCTCTGAAGTTTGAAACGTTGTTTTTCATGAATCTCTGTCCATTTTGTTTTCTATTCATCAGACTCAGACTGGTTTTACTGAACCTGTTTTCTCTGTCAAGGTATTTTCTTCCTGACACATTTCTCTTTTTTTCTCAACGTAATTCAAAGTTGTGAAAGTGATAGCGTCTCCAAGGGCTATGCCGTAAACGGTTTACAGTTTGGCATTGGTGCTCAATGGCAAGAATAGCAGGAGGTCATGTTTGAACATGCCAAATGTAGCCTACAATTCTGAGACACCCACCGTTGAAGTCAGTGAGCTCTCTCTCTCTCGCTAGCAATGTCTGTCTGTCTGTCTGTCTGTCTGTCTGTCTGTCTGTCTGTCTGTCTGTCTGTCTGTCTGTCTGTCTGTCTGTCTGTCTGTCTGTCTGTCTGTCTGTCTCTTTCTGTCTGTCTCTCGCTAGCAATATCTGTCTGTCTGTCTGTCTGTCTGTCTGTCTGTCTGTCTGTCTGTCTGTCTGTCTGTCTGTCTGTCTGTCTGTCTGTCTGTCTGTCTGTCTGTCTGTCTCTTTCTCTCTCTCTCGCTAGCATTGTCTGTCTGTCTGTCTGTCTGTCTGTCTGTCTGTCTGTCTGTCTGTCTGTCTGTCTGTCTGTCTGTCTGTCTGTCTGTCTGTCTGTCTGTCTGTCTGTCTGTCTGTCTGTCTCTTTCTCTCTCTCTCTCTCTCGCTAGCAATGTCTGTCTGTCTGTCTGTCTGTCTGTCTGTCTGTCTGTCTGTCTGTCTGTCTGTCTGTCTGTCTGTCTGTCTGTCTGTCTGTCTGTCTGTCTGTCTGTCTGTCTGTCTCTTTCTCTCTCTCTCGCTAGCAATGTCTGTCTGTCTGTCTGTCTGTCTGTCTGTCTGTCTGTCTGTCTGTCTGTCTGTCTGTCTGTCTGTCTGTCTGTCTGTCTGTCTGTCTGTCTGTCTGTCTGTCTGTCTGTCTGTCTGTCTGTCTGTCTCAGAACTATTTCACCTTCTATATGTAACCTAGAGACCTAAACATATTATGAAGAAATGCATGATCAAGCAACACTTTCTCTATCTGTGATTAGGTATGACAGATTAGGTATGATTAGGTATCAGTCGTTGGGTAGAGAGCTGCAGAAGACTCATCTGATGGTGAATAGAAGCTGATAAAGAGATGACAGGAGGTCATCGGCAGCCATCAGAGTATCGAAGGGACAGGACACCTGAAGGTACACAGGTATTCGCACACAAATACACACACACACACGCACGCACGCACGCACACACACACACACACACACACACACACACACACACACACACACACACACACACACACACACACACACACACACACACACACACACACACACACACACACACACACACACACACACACACACACACACACACACACACACACACACACACACACACACACACACACACACACACGCACATACACAAAGAACAGATGTCACTGCCGCAGTGTGTTATGGATACCCCTCCTCTCGAAATCCGACATATAGATTTTTGGCTCAGAGGGATGAGTGGAGTATGGGCATACCAGAAAGTGAGAGAGAAAAAGAGGGAGAGGAAGAGAGAAAGACAGAGAGAATTGAAGAGAGTGAAATATAGGGAACACATTTACATACATCTACAGTGAATATTTACAATATGAATTGGCTTACTGACTCTACATTGAAGATGAATTCATAATGACTATTTGCCACATGACATGAAATGTAAATCACTTTCTCTCCACTCTCTCTTGTGATTTTGAAAGCTGTGCCAGGTGTCAGGAAGTAAAGGTATGGATGGGACATGAGATCCCTCTCACTGCAGCTCCTGAGGGCTCCTGGCTGATCAGCATATGTTTTGATCCACAGTACACGTAAACACCCACAGCACAAAGCCCTTAGGGCCCGTGATACAACTGATTGCAGTTATTTCACACACGCACATGCATTTGCACACTATGTTACAAATGCACACACATACCAAATGTAACATATACTATAAAAAATGTGGATCAATTTTGTGTTATTTTAATGGAAAAATATGTGATATTCTTTCAAAAACAAGGAGAGTGAATGGTAGTGTATACTCTACATGACCAAAATTATGTGGACACTATGTAGGCAGGTCAGTTAAGAACACATTCTTATTTACAATGCCTACCGGGGAACAGTGGGTTAACTCCCTGTTCAGGAGCAGAACAACATATTTTTACCTTGTCACCTCTGGGACTTGATCTAGCAACCTTTACGGTTACTGACCAAACACTCTACCCACTAGGCTACCTGTCGCCCCAGCTACAACAGCCTCCATTCCTATGGGAAGGCTTTCCACTCCACTACATATTGGAACATTGCTGTGGGTGCTGGCTTTTATTCAGCCACAAGAGCATTAGTGAGTTCGGGCACTGATGTTGAGCGATTAGGCCTTGCTCGCAGTCAGCGTTCCAATTCATCCCAAAGGTGTTTGATGGGGTTGAGGTCAGGGCTCTGTGCAGGCCAGTCAAGTTCTTCCACACCGATCTCGACAAAGGTTTTCTGTATGGACCTCACTTTGTCATGCTGAAACAGGAATGGGCCTTCCCAAAACTGTTGCCACAAAGTTGGAAGCACAGATTTGTCTAGAATGTCATTGTTCAGAATTACCCTTCACTGGAACTAAGGGGCCTAGCCCGAACCATGAAAAACAGTCCCAGACCCTAATTCCCCCTCCACCAAACTTTACAGTTGGCACTATGCATTCGGGCAGGGAGCACTCTCCTGGCATCTGCCAAACCCAGATTCATCCGATGGACTGCCAGATGGTGAAGAGTGATTAATCATATCAAAAATTAAATTAAATTAAATCAAACTTTATTTGTCACATATGCCAAATACAACAAGTGTAGACCTTACCGTGAAATGCTTACTTAAAAGCCATAACCAACAGTGCAGTTCAATGTCAGGATTTGGCCAGAGTTGTTCCGGTTTCTGGTCACTAGATGCCCCCATTGTGCTTTTTGATCTTTTGTTTTCCCTTGATCCCCATTATTATTTGCACCTGTGCCTCGTTTCCCCTGATTGTATTTAAACCCTTAGTTTTCCTCAGTTCTTTGCTCTGTGTTTGTATGTTAGCACCCAGCCCTAGTATTCTGTGAACTCTTGTTGATCCCGGTTGACTCTCTTGTGGAATTCTGTTTTTTGTTCTTGTTTATTTATTTTTGAGTATCTTTTGAGGCTTTTTATGCTATACCTACCACCTTGTGGATTTTCTTTTTTGTCTTGGAGGATTACCTTTGTTCTTGTAGGATTCTTTTTGAGGTTGTGGAGTTACATGTTTTCCTGAAGAACTTCACTTTTTACTTCATTAAATACACCGTCTCAAGTACTGCTGTGTCTGCCTCATCTTCTGGGTTCTGCCGACTATTCGTGGCTCAGTTGGTTAAGTGACTGTTTCTCACTCCGGAGACCCGGGTTCGTAACCGGGTCTTGACAGTTCAAGAAGAGTTAAGAAAATATATACCAAATTAAATAAATGTAAAATAAAAATATATATAAAAAGTAACACAATAGCATAACAATAAGGAAGCTATGAACAGGGGGTACCGGTACTGAGTCAGTGTGCGGGGGTACAGGTTAGCTGAGGTCATTTGTACATGTAGGTAGGGGTGAAGTGACTATGCATAGAAAATAAACAGCGAGGAGAAGCAGTGTACAAAACAAATGGGGAGAGGGTCAATGTAATAGTCTGGTGGCCATTTGATTAATTGTTCAGCAGTCTTATGGCTTGGGGGTAGAATCTGTTAAGGGGCCTTTGGTCCTAGACTTGGTGCTCCGGTACCGCAAACCGTGCGGTAGTAGAGAAAACAGTCTATGACTTGGGTGACTGGAGTCTCTGACAATTTTATGGGCTTTCCTCTGACACCGCCTATTATATACAGTTGAAATTGGAAATTTACAGACACTTAGGTTGGAGTCATTAAAACTAATTTTTCAACCACTCCACAAATTTCTAGTTAACAAACTATACTTTTGGTAAGTCGGTTAGGACATCTACTTTGTGCATGACACAAGTAATTTTTCCAACAATTGTTTACAGACAGATTATTTCACTTATAATTCACTGTATCACAATTCCAGTGGATCAGAAGTTCATATACACTAAGTTGACTGTGCCTTTAAACAGCTTGGAAAATTCCAGAAAATGATGTCATGGCATTAGAAGCTTCTGATAGGCTAATTAATATAATTTGAGTTGGATGTGTACCTGTGGATGTATTTCATAGCCTACCTTCAAACTCAGTGCCTCTTTGCTTGACATCATGGGAAAATCAAAAGAAATCGTCCAAGACCTCAGAAAAAAATTGTAGACGTCCACAAGTCCGGTTCATCCTTGGGAGGAATTTCCAAATGGCTGGAGGTACCACGTTCATCTGCACAAACAATAGTACGCAAGTATAAACACCATGGGACCATGCAGCCGTCATACCGCTCAGGAAGGAGACGCGTTCTGTCTCCTAGAAATAAACGTACTTTGGCGCATGATGTGGCAGCATCATGTTGTGGGGGTGCTTTGCTTCAGGAGAGACTGGTGTACTTCACAAAATAGATTGTATCATGAGGAGGAAAATTACGTGGATATATTGAAGCAACATCTCAAGACATCAGTCAGGAGGTTAAAGCTGGGTTTCAAATGGGTCTTCCAAATGGACAATTGACAAATGGACAATGGACAAATGGACAATGGAAAAATGGACAATTGACAAATGGACAATGGAAAAATGGACAATGATCCCAATCATTCCAAGGTTGTGGCAAAATGGCTTAAGTACAACAATGTCAAGGTATTGGAGTGGCCATCAAAAAGCCTGACCTCAATCCCAGAAAATTTGTGGGCAGAACTGAAAAAGCATGTGCGGGCAAGGAGGCCTACAAACCTGACTCAGTTACATCAGCTCTGTCAGGAGGAATGGGCCAAAATTCACCCAACTTATTGTGGGAAGCTTGTGGAAGGCTACCCAAAACATTTGACCCTAGTTAAACAATTTAAACGCAATGCTACTAAATACTAATTGAGTGTTTGTAAACTTCTGAACCTCTGGGAATGTGATGAATGAAATAAAAGCTGAAATAAATCATTCTCTCCACAATTATTTTGACATTTCAGTCTTAAAATAAAGAGGTGATCCTAACTGACCTAAGACAGGGAATTTTAACTAAGATTAAATGCCAGAAATGGTGAAAAACTGAGTGTAAATGTATTTGGCTAAGGTGTACGTAAACTTCTGACTCCAACTGTATATCCTAGATGGCAGGAAGCTTGACCCCAGTGATGTACTTGGCCGTACGCACTACCCTCAGTAGCACCTTACTACGGTCAGATGCCGAGCAGTTGCCATACCAGGCGGTGATGCAACCGGTCAGGATGCTCTTGGTGTTGTAGCTGTAGAAAGTTTTGAGGATCTGGGGACCCATGCCAAATCTTTGCAGTCTCCTGAGGGGGAAAAGGTTTTTGTCGTGTCCTCTTCACGACTGTCTTGTTGTGTTTGGACCATGATAGTTCATTGGTGATGTGGACTTCAAGGAACCTGAAACTCTCGACCCGCTCCACTACAGCCCTGTTGATGTTAATGTGGGCCTATTTGGCCCTCCCTTTTCCTGTAGTCCCTAATCAGCTCCTTTGTCTTGTTTACATTGAGGGGAGAGGTTGTTGTCCTGGCACCACACTGCCAGGTCTCTGACCTCCTCCCTACAGACTGTCTTATCGTTGTCGGTGATCAGGGCTACCGCTGTTGTGTCGTCAGCAAACTTAATGATGGTGTTGCAGTCGTGTTTGGCCACGCAGTCATGGGTGAACAGGGAGTACAGGAGGGGTCTAAGTACACACCCCTGAGGGGCCCAATGTTGAGGATCAGCGTGGCAGATGTGTTGTTGTCTACCCTTACCACCTGGGAGGCGGCCCGTCAGGAAGTCCAGGATCCAGTTGCAAAGGGAGGTGTTTTGTCCCAAGGTCCTTAGCTTCGTGAGGAGCTTCGTGGGTACTATGGTGTTGAACGCTGAGCTGTAGTCAATGAACTGCATTCTAACATAGGTGTTCCTTTTGTCCAGGTGGGAAAGGGCAGTGTGGAGTGTGATTGAGATTGCGTCATCTGTGGATCTGTTTGGGCAGTATGCAAATTGGAGTGGGTCTAGGGTGTCCGGGAGGATGCTGTTGATCTGAGCCATGACCAGCCTTTCAAAGCACTTCATGGCTACTGACGTGAGTGCTCCTGGGCATTAATCATTTAGGCAGGTTACCTTCACTTCCTTGGGCGCAGTGACTATGGTGTTCCGCTTGAAACATGTCGGTATTACAGACTCAGTCAGGATGAGCTTGAAAACGTCTGTGAAGACACTTGCCATTTGTTCTGCACATGCTTTGAGTACAGGTCCTGGTAATCCATCTGGCCCACGGCTTTGTGAATGTTGACCTGTTTATAGGTTTTGTTCACATCGGCTACTGAGAGCGTTATCACCAGTCATCCAGAACAGCTTGTGCTCTCGTTCATGCTTCAGTGTTACTTGCCTCGAAGCGAGCATAAAAGGCATTTAGCTCATCTGGTAGGCTTGTGTCACTGGGCAGCTCACATCTGGGATTCCCTTTGCAGTCCATAATAGTTTTCAAGCCCTGCCACATCCGACGAGCGTCAGAGCCGGTGTAGTAGGATTCAAACTTAATCCTGTATTGACGCTTTGTTGTTTGATGTTTCGTCTGAGGACATAGCGAGATTTCTTATAAACATCCATAATAGTGTCCTGCTCCTTGAAAGTGGCAGCTCTAGCCTTTAGCGTCATGTGGATGTTGCCTGTAATCCATGGCTTCTGGTTTGGATATGTACGTACAGTCTCTGTGGGGATGACATCATAGAGGCACTTATTGATGAAGCCGATGACTGAGTTGGTATACTCAGTATACTAGCATTGCATCTGCTTCATCTGACCACTTCTGTATTGAGCGAGTCACTGGTACTTCCTGAATTAGTTTAGCTTGTAAGCAGGAATCAGAAGGATAGAAATATGGTCAGATTTTACAATTGGAGAGTGGGGGAGAGCTTTGTACGCATCCCTGTGTATGGAGTAAAGGTGGTCTAGAGTTTTTTCCCCCTCTGGTTGCCTATTTGGTAAAAATTTGGTAAAACTGATTTAAGTTTGCCTGCCTTAAAGTCCCCACCCACTTTGGCCTATTAGAGTTGGTTGAGTGCGGTCTTAGTGGCAGCATCGGTCTGTGGTGGTAAATAAACAGATATGAAAAATATACATGAGAACTCTCTTGGTAGATAGTGTGGTCTACAACTTATCATAAGGTACTCTACCTTAGGCGAGCAATACCTCGAGACATCTTTAATATTAGACATCTCACACCAGCTGTTATTGATAAAAAGACACACACACCCACCCCTCGTCTTACCAGACGTAGCATCTCTGTTCTGCCGGTGCATGGAATATCCCTCCAGCTCTACAGTGGGGAGAACATGTATTTAATACACTGCTGATTTTGCAGGTTTTCCTACTTACAAAGCATGTAGAGGTCTGTAATTTGTATCATAGGTACACTTCAACTGTGAGAGACGGAATCTAAAACAAAAATCCAGAAAATCACATTGTATGATTTTTAAGTAATTCATTTGCATTTTATTGCATGACTCATTAAAGGAAAAACCTTCTTCCAATTTGTGGTGAATAATCGCTGTTCTGATGTCTAGAAGTTATTTTCGGTCATAAGAGATGGTAGTAGCAACATTATGTACAAAATAAGTTTTAAAAAATAGTTGCAAAAAAACGAACAAAATAGCACAATTGGTGAGGAGCATGTAAAATGCCAGCCATCCTCTTCGGCACCAGAGAACACGTTTCCACTGCTCCAGAGTCCAATGGTGGCAAGCTTAACACCATTCCAGCCGACACTTGCATTACTCATGGTGATCTTAGTCTTGTGAGGCTGCTCAGCAATGGAAACCCATTTCATGAAGCTCCCGACAAACAGTTATTGTGCTGATGTTGCTTCCAGAGGCAGTTTAGAACTTGGTAGTAAGTGTTAGAGCCAAGGACAGACAATTTTTACGGTCTTCAGCACTCTGCGGTCCTGTTCTGTGAGCTTGTGTGGCCTACCACTTTGCCGCTGAGTCGTTGGTGCTCCTAGACATTTCCACTTCACAATAACAGCGCTTACAGATGACCGGGGCAGCTCTAGCAGGGCCAAGATTTTACGAACTGACTTGTTGGAAAGATGGCCTCCTATGACGGTGCCATGTTGAAGTCACTGAGCTCTTTCAGTAAGGCCATTCTACAGCCAATGTTTGTCTATGGAGATTGCATGGCGGTGTGCTCGATTTTATACACCTGTCAGCAACAGGTGTGGCTGAAATAGCTGAATCCACTCATTTGAAGGGGTGTCCACATACTGTTTTAAATATAGTGTATATACACACACAAACATGCACCCACATCCCACATGATTCAATGACGTACGTTGAGATCCTGACAGTCAAACAGACAGACAGAAAGTCAGACAGAGAGGCAGACAGACAGATAGACGGACGGACGGACGGACGGACGGACGGACGGACAGACAGACGGACAGACGGACAGACGGACAGATAGAAAGAGAGACAGACAAAGGCAGACAGACAGACAGACAGACAGACAGACAGACAGACAGACAGACAGACAGACAGACAGACAGACAGACAGACAGACAGACAGACAGACAGACAGACAGATAGAAAGAAAGATGGACAGACAGACGGACGGACGGACGGACGGACGGACAGATAGAAAGATAGAGACAGACAGACAAAGGCAGACAGACAGACAGATAGAAAGAAAGATGGACAGACAGACAGACAGACAGACAGACAGACAGACAGACAGACAGACAGACAGACAGACAGACAGACAGACAGACAGACAGACAGACAGACAGACAGACAGACAGACAGACAGACAGACAGACAGACAGACAGACAGACAGACAAATAGAGATGGAAAGATAGAAAGGCAAAACTCACTTATCAGGCTAGTCTAGTTATTGACACGTCGGCAGCCATTGACCCCTCCCTTTTGAGTGGCAGCCAAAATGAATTCCACCATCGACAGATGTGTGTCTCCCGGTGCCGATAAAGGGATCGAGCCGATGGAGGGATTGACAGTATGATCGAGAAACAAAGAAAGCGAGTTGACGAGAGAGAATGTGAGAGATGACATCATGTCTCTGATGTTGCTAGTAGAAAGTGTGATGTGGTGTCAGGCAGTGAATACAGGAATTTTAAAGTTATTCTAGCTATCTCTAGTCCAGTGGCACCTACTGCTTAACACAGAGTAGGGTTGGAAAATTCTGTTTTTTCAGAAATCCCGATCGGCGTATTCCCAGATTTCCTGCTTATTTATTCCTGATTACGGACATTTTCTGGAAAAACAGGGAACTTGGGGAAAGTTACCAGAATTTTGCAACCCTATGTATATAAGTCAACTAAGCCATTGAAGTGTGTCCATAATGAACTATAGAACATCAGTTTCACTATCACCTAAACAAGGCAAAAGACGTAGCAAGAAAAATGGGGGAATGACACCATTTATTGCCACCAAGGGTGAACTTTAGCTCAATAAACATCAGTAGTGGGCGGTCCCATGACTATTTCATTGGATTAGAAGCAAGTCTCACCTGTAGCTACATGGTAATAATGAGGCTATTACCCTTAGTTTAAACATCCTCTCCTCAGCAGTCTTCATTCCCTCTGATGGAGGCATGAGGGATGGAGATAACAGAGAGAGAGGAGGGATGGAGAGAACAGAGAGAGTGGAGGGATGGAGAGAACAGAGAGAAGTGGGATGGAAAGAACAGAGAGAAGAGGGATGGAGAGAACAGAGAGAAGAGGGATGGAGAGAACAGAGAGAGTGGAGGGATGGAGAGAACAGAGAGAGTGGAGGGATGGAGAGAACAGAGAGAAGAGCGATGGAGAGAACAGAGAGAAGAAGAATGAGAGAACAGAGAGAGTGGAGGGATGGAGAGAACAGAGAGAGTGGAGGGATGGAGAGAACAGAGAGAGTGGAGGGATGGAGAGAACAGAGAGAAGAGCGATGGAGAGAACAGAGAGAAGAAGAATGAGAGAACAGAGAGAAGAGGGATGGAGAGAACAGAGAGAAGAGGGATGAGAGAACAGAGAGAAGAGGGATGGAGAGAACAGAGAGAAGAGGGATGAGAGAACAGAGAGAAGAGGGATGGAGAGAACAGAGAGAGTGGAGGGATGGAGAGAACAGAGAGAAGAGGGATGGAGAGAACAGAGAGAAGAGGGATGAGAGAACAGAGAGAAGAGGGATGGAGAGAACAGAGAGAAGAGGGATGGAGAGAACAGAGAGAAGAGGGATGGAGAGAACAGAGAGAAGAGGGATGGAGAGAACAGAGAGAGTGGAGGGATGGAGAGAACAGAGAGAGTGGAGGGATGGAGAGAACAGAGAGAGTGGAGGGATGGAGAGAACAGTGAGTGGAGGGATGGAGAGAACTAGAGAGTGGAGGGATGGAGAGAACAGTGAGTGGAGGGATGGAGAGAACTAGAGAGTGGAGGGATGGAGAGAACAGTGAGTGGAGATGGATGGAGAACAGTGAGTGGAGGGATGGAGAGAACAGTGGAGTGGAGGGATGGAGAGAACAGTGAGTGGAGGGATGGAGAGAACAGTGAGTGGAGGGATGGAGAGAACAGTGAGTGGAGGGATGGAGAGAACAGTGAGTGGAGGGATGGAGAGAACAGTGAGTGGAGGGATGGAGAGAACTAGAGAGTGGAGGGATGGAGAGAACAGTGAGTGGAGGGTGGAGGGATGGAGAGAACAGTGAGGGTGGAGGGATGGGAGAACAGAGAGTGGGAGGGATGGAGAGAACAGTGAGTGGAGGGATGGAGAGAACTAGAGAGTGGAGGGATGGAGGGATGGAGAACAGTGAGTGGAGTGGAGGGATGGAGAGAACAGAGAGTGGAGGGATGGAGAGAACAGATGAGTGGAGGGATGGAGAGAACATGGGAGAGTGGAGGGATGGAGAGAACAGTGAGTGGGGGGATGGAGAGAACAGTGAGTGGAGGGATGGAGAGAACAGAGAGAGTGGAGGGATGGAGAGAACAGAGAGAGTGGAGGGATGGAGAGAACAGAGAGAGTGGAGGGATGGAGAGAACAGAGAGACAGAGGGATGGAGAGAACAGAGAGAGTGGAGGGATGGAGAGAACAGTGAGTGGAGGGATGGAGAGAACAGTGAGTGGAGGGATGGAGAGAACTAGAGAGTGGAGGGATGGAGGGATGGAGAGAACAGTGAGTGGAGGGATGGAGAGAAGGGATGAGAGAACAGAGTGAGGGTGGAGGGATGGAGAGAACAGTGAGTGGAGGGATGGAGAGAACAGTGAGTGGAGGGATGGAGAGAATGAGTGGAGGGATGGAGAGAACAGTGAGTGGAGGGATGGAGAGAACAGTGAGTGGAGGGATGGAGAGAACAGTGAGTGGAGGGATGGAGAGAACAGTGAGTGGAGGGATGGAGAGAACAGTGAGTGGAGGGATGGAGAGAACAGTGAGTGGAGGGATGGAGAGAACAGTGAGTGGAGGGATGGAGAGAACAGAGAGAGTGGAGGGATGGAGAGAACAGTGGATGGAGAGAACAGTGAGTGGAGGGATGGAGAGAGGGATGGAGAGAACAGTGAGTGGAGGGATGGAGAGAACAGTGAGTGGAGGGATGGAGAGAACAGTGAGTGGAGGGATGGAGAGAACAGGAGTGGAGGGATGGAGAGAACAGTGAGTGGAGGGATGGAGAGAACTAGAGTGGAGTGGAGGGATGGAGAGAACAGAGAGTGGAGGGATGGAGAGAACAGGAGGGATGGAGAGAACAGTGAGTGGAGGGATGGAGAACAGTGAGTGGAGGGATGGAGAGAACAGTGAGTGGAGGGATGGAGAGAATGGAGAGAACAGAGTGAGGGTGGAGGGATGGAGGGAGAGAAGGGATGGAGAGAGTGGAGGGATGGAGAGAACAGAGTGGAGGGATGGAGAGAACAGTGAGTGAGTGGAGGGATGGAGGAGAACAGGAGTGGAGGGATGGAGAGAACAGAGAGTGGAGGGATGGAGAGAACAGAGAGAGTGGAGGGATGGAGAGAACAGAGAGAGTGGAGGGATGGAGAGAACAGAGAGTGGAGGGATGGAGAGAACAGTGAGTGGAGGGATGGAGAGAACAGGGATGGAGGGATGGAGAGAACAGTGAGTGGAGTGGAGGGATGGAGAGAACAGTGAGTGGAGGGATGGAGAGAACAGTGAGTGGAGGGATGGAGAGAGTGAGTGAGTGGAGGGATGGAGAGAACAGAGAGAGTGGAGGGATGGAGAGAACAGAGAGTGAGGGATGGAGAGAACAGTGAGTGGAGGGATGGAGAACAGTGGAGGGAGGAGGGATGGAGAGAACAGAACAGTGAGTGGGGGGATGGAGAGAGAGTGGAGGGATGGAGAGGATGGATGGAGAGAACAGTGAGTGGAGAGGGATGGAGAGAACAGTGAGGGATGGAGAGAACAGGTGGAGGGGAGAGATGGAGAGAACAGTGAGTGGAGGGATGGAGAGAACAGTGAGTGGAGGGATGGAGAGAGTGGTGGAGGGATGGAGAGAACAGTGAGTGGAGGGATGGAGAGAACAGTGAGTGGAGGGATGGAGAGAACAGTGAGTGGAGGAGGGATGGAGAGAACAGTGAGTGGAGGGATGGAGAGAACAGTGAGTGGAGGGATGGAGAGGGATGGAGAGAACAGAGAGTGGAGGGATGGAGGGGATGGAGAGAACAGTGAGTGGAGGGATGGAGAGAACAGTGAGTGGAGGGATGGAGAGAACAGTGAGTGGAGGGATGGAGAGAACAGTGAGTGGAGGGATGGAGGGATGGAGAGAACAGAGTGAGTGGAGGGATGGAGAGAACAGTGAGTGGGGGGATGGAGAACAGGATGGAGGGATGGAGAGAGTGAGTGGGGGAGAGAACAGTGAGTGGAGGGATGGAGAGAACAGTGAGTGGAGGGATGGAGAGAACAGTGAGTGGAGGGATGGAGGGATGGAGAGAACAGAGAGTGGAGGGATGGAGAGAACAGAGAGAAGAGGGATGAGAGGGATGGAGAGAACAGAGAGTGGAGGGATGGAGAGAACAGAGAGAGTGGAGGGATGGAGAGAACAGAGAAGTGGAGGGATGGAGAGAGAGAAGAGAGAAGAGGGATGGAGAGAACAGGATGGAGGGAGAGAAGAGGGATGGAGAGAACAGAGAGGGAGAAGAGGGATGGAGAGAACAGTGAGTGGAGGGAGAGAACAGGGAGTGGAGGGATGGAGAGAACAGAGAGTGAGTGGGGGGAGGGATGGAGAGAACAGAGAGTGGAGGGATGGAGGGATGGAGAGAACAGAGAGAGTGGAGTGGAGTGGAGGGATGGAGAGAACAGTGAGTGGAGGGATGGAGAGAACAGTGAGTGGAGGGATGGAGAGAACAGTGAGTGGAGGGATGGAGAGAACAGAGAGTGGAGGGATCGAGGGAGCAGGGAGAAGAGGGATGGAGAGAACAGTGAGTGGAGGGATGGAGAGAACAGTGAGTGGAGGGATGGAGAGAACAGTGGAGGGATGGAGGGATGGAGAGAGAGTGGAGGGATGGAGAGAACAGTGAGTGGAGATGGAGGGATGGATGGAGAGAACAGTGAGGGATGGAGGGATGGAGAGAACAGTGAGTGGAGGGATGGAGAGAACAGTGAGTGGAGTGGGGGGATGGAGAGAGTGGAGGATGGAGGGATGGAGAGAACAGTGAGTGGAGGGATGGAGAGAACAGTGAGTGGAGGGATGGAGAGAACAGTGAGTGGAGGGATGGAGAGAACAGTGAGTGGAGGGATGGAGAGAACTAGAGAGTGGAGGGATGGAGAGAACAGTGAGTGGAGGGATGGAGAGAACAGTGAGTGGAGGGATGGAGAGAACAGGGGATGGAAGAACAGTGATGGAGGAGAACAGGGAGAAGAGGGATGAGAGGGATGGAGAGAACAGAGAGAGTGGAGGGATGGAGAACAGAAGAGTGGAGGGATGGAGAGAACAGAGAGAGTGGAGGGATGGAGAGAGTGGAGGGATGGAGAGAACAGTGAGTGGAGGGATGGAGAGAACTAGATGAGAGAACAGAGAGAAGAGTGGAGGGATGGAGAGAACAGTGAGTGGAGGGATGAGAGAACAGAGAGTGGAGGGATGGAGAGAACAGAGAGAGAGTGGAGGGATGGAGAGAACAGTGAGTGGAGGGATGGAGAGAACAGAGAGAGTGGAGGGATGGAGAGAGAAGGGATGGAGAGAGTGGTGGAGGGATGGAGAGAACAGAGAGAAGAGGGATGGAGAGAACAGAGAGAAGAGAATGAGGGATGGAGGAAGAGATGAGAGAGAACAGAGAGAGTGGAGGGATGGAGAGAACAGAGAGAGTGGAGGGATGGGAGAGAACAGATGGAGAGAAGTGGAGGGATGGAGAGAACAGTGAGTGGAGGGATGGAGAGAACAGAGAGTGGAGGGATGGGAGAACAGAGAGAGGAGATGGAGGGATGGAGAGAACAGTGAGTGGAGGGATGGAGAGAACAGTGAGGGATGGGAGAACAGGATGGAGAGAACAGTGAGTGGAGGGATGGAGAGAACAGGAGAGGGAGGGATGAGAGAACAGTGAGTGGAGGGATGGAGAGAACAGTGAGTGAGTGGAGGGATGGAGAGAACAGTGAGTGGAGGGATGGAGAGAACAGTGAGTGGAGGGATGGAGAGAACAGAACAGGGAGAGTGGAGGGATGGAGAGAACAGTGAGTGGAGGGATGGAGATGGAGAAGGGATGGAGAGAACAGAGAGAAGAGGGATGGAGAGAACAGAGAGTGGAGGGATGGAGAGAACAGAAGAGTGGAGGGATGGAGAGAACAGAGAGTGGAGGGATGGAGAGAACAGAGAGAGGGATGGAGAGAACAGAGAGTGGAGGGATGGAGAGAACAGTAGAGAGTGGAGGGATGGAGAGAACAGTGAGTGGAGGGATGGAGAGAACAGTGAGTGGAGGGATGGAGAGAACAGTGAGTGGAGGGATGGAGAGAACTAGAGAGTGGAGGGATGGAGAGAACAGTGAGTGGAGGGATGGAGAGAACAGTGAGTGGAGGGATGGAGAGAACAGAGAGAGTGGAGGGATGGAGAGAACAGAGAGAAGAGGAGAGAGTGGAGGGATGGAGAGAACTGGAGAGTGGAGGGATGGAGAGAGTGGAGGGATGGAGAGAACAGAGTGAGTGAGTGGAGGGATGGAGAGAACAGTGAGTGGAGGGATGGAGAGAACAGTGAGTGGAGGGATGGAGAGAACAGTGAGTGGAGGGATGGAGAGAACAGTGGAGTGGAGGAGTGGAGGGATGGAGAGAACAGTGAGTGGAGGGATGGAGAGAACAGTGAGTGGAGTGGAGGGATGGAGAGAACAGTGGAGGGATGGATGGAGAGAATGGAGGAGTGGAGGGATGGAGAGAACAGTGAGTGGAGGGATGGAGAAAGAGAACAGTGAGTGGAGGGATGGAGAGAACAGTGAGTGGAGGGATGGAGAGAACAGTGAGTGGAGGGATGGAGAGAGGGATGGAGAGAGAGAGTGGAGGGATGGAGAGAACAGAGTGGAGGGAGAAGAGGGATGGAGAGAACAGAGAAGAGTGGAGGGATGGAGAGAACAGTGAGTGGAGGGATGGAGAGAACAGTGAGTGGAGGGATGGAGAGAACAGAGAGAGTGGAGGGATGGAGAGAACAGTGAGTGGAGGGATGGAGAGAACAGTGGAGTGGAGGGATGGAGAGAACAGTGAGTGGAGGGATGGAGAGAACAGTGAGTGGAGGGATGGAGAGAATGGAGAGTGAGTGGAGGGATGGAGAGAACAGAGAGGGATGGAGAGAGTGAGTGGGGGATGGTGAGAGGAGTGGAGGGATGGAGAGAACAGTGAGTGGAGGGATGGAGAGAACAGTGAGTGGAGGGATGGAGAGAACAGTGAGTGGAGGGATGGAGAGAACAGTGAGTGGAGGGATGGAGAGAACAGTGAGTGGAGGGATGGAGAGAACAGTGAGAGTGGAGGGATGGAGAGAACAGTGAGTGGAGGGATGGAGAGAACAGTGAGTGGAGGGATGGAGAGAGGGATGGAGAGAGAGAGTGGAGAGGGATGGAGAGAACAGTGAGTGGAGGGATGGAGAGAACAGTGAGTGGAGGGATGGAGAGAACAGTGAGTGGAGGGATGGAGAGAACAGTGAGTGGAGGGATGGAGATGGAGAGAACAGTGAGTGGAGGGAGAACAGTGAGTGGAGGGATGGAGAGAACAGTGAGTGGAGGGATGGATGGAGAGAACAGTGAGTGGAGGGATGGAGAGAACAGTGAGTGGAGGGATGGAGAGAACAGTGAGTGGAGGGATGGAGAGAACAGTGAGTGGAGGGATGGAGAGAACAGTGAGTGGATGGAGAGATGGAGAGAACAGTGAGTGGAGGGATGGAGAGAACAGTGAGTGGAGGGATGGAGAGAACAGGAGAGTGGAGGGATGGAGAGAACAGAGTGGAGGGATGGAGAGAACAGTGAGTGGAGGGATGGAGAGAACAGTGAGTGGAGGGATGGAGAGAACAGGAGTGGAGGGATGGAGAGAACAGAGAACAGTGAGTGGAGGGATGGAGAGAACAGAGTGGAGGGATGGGAGGGATGGAGAGAACAGTGAGTGGAGGGATGGAGAGAACAGAGAGAGTGGAGGGATGGAGAGAACAGAGAGTGGAGGGATGGAGAGAACAGAGAGAGTGGAGGGATGGAGAGAACAGTGAGTGGAGGGATGGAGAGAACAGTGAGTGGAGGGATGGAGAGAACAGTGAGTGGAGGGATGGAGAGAACAGTGAGTGGAGGGATGGAGAGAACAGTGAGTGGGGGGATGGAGAGAACAGTGAGTGGGGGGATGGAGAGAGAGTGAGTGGAGGGATGGAGAGAACAGTGAGTGGAGGGATGGAGAGAACAGAGAGAGTGGAGGGATGGAGAACAGGATGGAGGGATGGAAGAACAGAGTGAGTGGATGGAGGATGGAGAGGGAGAACAGTGAGTGGAGGGATGGAGAGAACAGAGAGTGGAGGGATGGAGAGAACAGAGAGTGGAGGGATGGAGAGAACAGTGAGTGGAGGGATGGAGAGAGAGTGGAGTGGAGGATGGAGAGAGTGAGTGGAGGGATGGAGAGAACAGTGAGTGGAGGGATGGAGAGAACAGTGAGTGGAGGGATGGAGAGAACAGTGAGTGGAGGGATGGAGAGGAGTGGATGGAGAGAACAGTGAGTGGAGGGATGGAGAGAACAGTGAGTGGAGGGATGGAGAGAACAGTGAGTGGAGGGATGGAGAGAACAGTGAGTGGAGGGATGGAGAGAACAGTGAGTGGAGGGATGGAGAGAACAGTGAGTGGAGGGATGGAGGGATGGATGGAGAGAACAGTGAGTGGAGGGATGGAGAGAACAGTGAGTGGAGGGATGGAGAGAACAGTGAGTGGAGGGATGGAGAGAACAGTGAGTGGAGGGATGGAGAGAACAGTGAGTGGAGGGATGGAGAGAACAGATGAGTGGAGGGAGAGAGAGTGGATGGAGGGATGGAGAGAACAGTGAGTGGAGGGATGGAGAGAACAGTGAGTGGAGGGATGGAGAGTGAGTGGGAGGGATGGAGAGAACAGTGAGTGGAGGGATGGAGAGAACAGAGAGTGGAGGGATGGAGAGAACAGTGAGTGGAGGGATGGAGAGAACAGTGAGTGGAGGGATGGAGAGAACAGAGTGGAGATGGAGAGTGGAGGGATGAAGAGGGATGGAGAGAACAGAGAGAAGAGATGGAGAGAACAGAGAGAGTGGAGGGATGGAGAGGATGAGAGAACAGAGAGTGGAGGGATGGAGAGAACAGTGAGTGGAGGGATGGAGAGAACAGAGTGGAGGGATGGAGAGAACAGTGAGTGGAGGGATGGAGAGAACAGTGAGTGGAGGGATGGAGAGAACAGTGAGTGGAGGGATGGAGGGATGGAGAGAATGGAGAGAACAGAGAAGAGGGATGGAGAGAACAGTGAGTGGAGGGAGAGTGGAGGGATGGAGAGAACATGGAGAGAGGGATGAACAGAGGAGGGATGGAGAGAACTAGAGAGTGGAGGGATGGAGAGAACAGTGAGTGGAGGGATGGAGAGAACAGTGAGTGGAGGGATGGAGAGAACAGAGAGAGTGGAGGGATGGAGAGAACTAGAGAGTGGAGGGATGGAGAGAACAGTGAGTGGAGGGATCGAGGGAGCAGGGAGAAGAGGGATGGAGAGAACAGAGAGAGTGGAGGGATGGAGAGAACAGAGAGAGTGGAGGGATGGAGAGAACAGAGAGAGTGGAGGGATGGAGAGAACAGAGAGAAGAGCGATGGAGAGAACAGAGAGAAGAAGAATGAGAGAACAGAGAGAAGAGGGATGGAGAGAACAGAGAGAAGAGGGATGAGAGAACAGAGAGAAGAGGGATGAGAGAACAGAGAGAAGAGCGATGGAGAGAACAGAGAGAAGAAGAATGAGAGAACAGAGAGAGTGGAGGGATGGAGAGAACAGAGAGAGTGGAGGGATGGAGAGAACAGTGAGTGGAGGGAGAGAGAACAGAGAGAAGAATGAGAGAACAGAGAGAAGAGGGATGGAGAGAACAGAGAGTGGAGGAGGGAGAAGAACAGAAGAGGGATGGAGAGAACAGAGAGAAGAGCGATGGAGAGAACAGAGGGAAGGAGAGAACAGAGAGAAGAGGGATGGAGAGAACAGAGAGGAGGGATGAGAGAACAGAGAGAAGAGGGATGGAGAGAACAGAGAGAAGAGGGATGAGAGAACAGAGAGAAGAGGGATGGAGAGAACAGAGAGAGTGGAGGGATGGAGAGAACAGAGAGAGTGGAGGGATGGAGAGAACAGAGAGAAGAGGGATGGAGAGAACAGAGAGAAGAGGGATGAGAGAACAGAGAGAAGAGGGATGGAGAGAACAGAGAGAAGAGGGATGGAGAGAACAGAGAGAAGAGGGATGGAGAGAACAGAGAGAGTGGAGGGATAGAGAGAACAGAGAGAGTGGAGGGATGGAGAGAACAGTGAGTGGGGGGATGGAGAGAACAGAGAGAGTGGAGGGATGGAGAGAACAGAGAGAAGAGCGATGGAGAGAACAGTGAGTGGAGGGATGGAGAGAACTGGAGAGTGGAGGGATGGAGAGAACAGAGAGAAGAGGGATGGAGAGAACAGAGAGAAGAGGGATGGAGAG
>NC_060196.1:48091954-48124454 GCF_021184085.1 Oncorhynchus gorbuscha | reverse complement strand
AGGGTCACTGCTCAGCTGCGTGAACGTGCCTTAGGCATGCTGCAAGGAAGCATGAGGACAGCAGATGTGGCAAGGGCAATAAATTGCGATGTCCGTACTGTGAGACACCTAAGACAGCGCTACAGGGAGACAGGATGCATAGCTGATTGTCCTCGCAGTGGCAGACCACGTGTAACAACACCTGCACAGGATCGGTACGTCGGAACATCACACCTGCAGGACAGGTACAGTGTCATGACGTTGGCCTGGGGGTAGGTTTATGACAGTCATAAATACCTCTTCCCCCCTTTTTCCTCTCTCTACCCTACTGATGTTACATTTTCAAACCCCTTGGTTAACATAGAGATTCTGGGAACATCAGAAGGTGGGGGGAAATGAACTATATTCTGGTAAGCCGACCAATTGAACATATGCGGAGGTACTTAATGAATATGATGTCAGTTCGGTTGTCATCTGAGACATTCTCATCAATGATAAGATGACATAAACTCTACAGTGGAAAGTCTACACATCAGAGTTATCGGATTCACATGGAATTGTTGTTCAATTTAAATGTTTGAATATGAAATTATTCGTGATGGGATGAAATGTGATTTTTGCTTCTAAAATTTGAGATTTGGGTTTTCATAAGGTTAGGGCTCTGCTCAATCAGTGGCCCGCCACTGTGAAGGGACATAGGTTATAAAGCTTTTCAAACACGTCCTCCTCTCCCTTCCTATATAAAGCCTTGACGACAATATAACCTCCTGTTCCGAGGATGTAAGGACGACGGTCCGATGTCAGAATGGTTCAGATAATAACTACAGAACAAAGCCAACATCAGCGTGAGCTTTGGTTGCGAATGGTATGAACTTTGAACTCTTATTCACTACAGAAGTGATACGTACTAGCCGTTGAGTTAGCAACAGCAGCTGTAAACGAGGGTTAGGAAGGAACAGACAGAGTATCCCGGCTATCACACAACGACGCTACTACAACGTATCCAATTGACCACCAGAGACATTCTTCAAAGGACAAAGGACTCGGTTTGGCAACCCAGCCTTCCATCTACCTGAAACCTACCGAAGCGCAACTCAGAGTAAATATTTATTGCATTTTCCTTTTCCAAATGGCCGGTAATTTAGAATGCATAAGCTCCTGTATTTACGATAGCACAGCTTCTTCCTTTTTTACTCAGTCTTCCCTCTCTTTCACTCAAACCCAGCCCCCTTTCTTTTGTGTAACAAGCTGTCATATCTGTTCCGCCCGCTAGGGACGTTTTCCTTTATGACGTAATTTGTAATAAAGTTATGATTAATGATGTGAATGTGTAATTATGTGTGATTAGTTAGGCATTTAGTAAATAAATAAATAAACCCAATTGTATATTGCTGATTCAACTTGTTAGCCAGCGTTCGTGCAGATAACCAAGAATTTACAACTTTCAGATGAGACTGAATTAAGGTGATGATTAATATCGACTGCTATTGATGTAAAATATTATTAGGTCTTTAAGAGTTTATTCGGACGATAACAGCTCTATAAATATTATTTTGTGGTGCCCCGACTCTCTAGTTAATTACATTGACATGATTATCTCAATCAGGTAATATTAATTACGGATAAATTATTTTATAGAATAGCATGTCATATCATCCGGCATAGCCAAAGACACGACAACAGCATGACAACAACAACTGCCCGAGTTACACCAGGAATGCACAATCCCTCCATCAGTGCTCAGACGGTCCCCAATAGGATAAGAGAGGCTGGACTGAGGGCTTGTAGGCCTGTTGTAAGGCAGGTCCTAACCAGACATCACCGGCAACAGAGTCGTCTATGGGCACAAACCCACCGTCGCTGGACCGAGGCGCGGTTTGTCTCACCAGGGGTGATGGTCTGATTTGCGTATATCGTCGAAGGAGTGAGTGTTACACCAAGGCCTGTACTCTGGAACGAGATCGATTTAGAGGGTCCGTCATGGTCTGGGGTGGTGTGTTACAGCATCATCAGACTGAGCTTGTTGTCGTTGCAGGCAATCTCAACGCTGTGCGTTACAGGGAACACATTCTCCTCCCTCATGTGGTACCCTTCCTGCAGGCTCATCCTGACATGACCCTCCAGCATGATAATGCCACCAGCCATACTGCTCTTTCTGTGTGTGATTTCCTGCAAGACATGAATGTCAGTGTTCTACCATGGCCAGCGAAGAGCCTGGATCTCAATCCCATTGAGAACGTCTGGGACCTGTTGGATCGGAGGGTGAGGGCTAGGGCCGTTCCCCCCAGAAATATCTGGGAACTTGCAGATGCCTTGGTGGAAGAGTGGGGTAACATCTCAAAGCAAGAACTGGCAAAGCTGGTGCAGTCCATGAAGAGGATATGCACTGAAGTACGTAATGCAGCTGGTGGCCACACCAGATACTGACTGTTACTTTTGAGTTTGACCCTCCCCCTTTGTTCAGGGACACATGATTCCATTTCTGTTAGTCACATGTCTGTGGAACTTGTTCAGTTTTTGTCTCAGTTGTTGAATCTTGTTATGTTCATGCAAATATTTACCCATGTTAAATTTGCTGAAAATAAATGCAGTTGACAGTGAGAGGACATTTATTTTTAGTAGTTTAGTAGAAAGAGTAGTGGTAGTTGTAATGAATTTCCTCCTCTTCTTCCGAAGAGGAGAAGCGAAATGGATCAGAGGACCAATACGCGGCGTGGTAAGTGTCCATGGTTCTTTTTAATACGTTAAGGTACACATGAACAACTGACTACAAAAAAACAAGAAATGTGAAAACTCAAAACAGTCCTATCTGGTGCAAAGACAGAGACAGGAACAATCACCCCCAAACACACAGTGAAACCCAGGCTACCTAAGTATGATTCTCAATCAGAGACAACTAATGACACCTGCCTCTGATTGAGAACCATATTAGGCCGAAACATAGAAATACCCAAATCATAGAAAAACAAACATAGACTGCCCACCCAACTCACGCCCTGACCATACTAACTAAATACAAAACACAGGAAATAAAGGTCAGAACGTGACAGTACCCCCCTCCAAAGGTGCGGACTCCGGCCGCAAAACCTTGACCTATAGGGGAGGGTCTGGGTGGGCGTCTGTCCGCGGTGGCAGTTCTGGCGCGGGACGCGGACCCCACTTCACAATAGTCTTAGTCCGCCTTATTGTCCGCCTCCGTGGCTTTCTCACCATGGCCACCCTTATCAATGACCCCACTGGACAGAGGGGCAGCTCTGGACAGAGGGGGACTGGCGCCTCTGGGCAGAGGGGGACTGGCGCCTCTGGGCAGAGGTGGACTGGCGCCTCTGGGCAGAGGGGCTCTGGCGCCTCTGGGCAGAGGGGCTATGGCGCCTCAGACTCCGGCAGATAAACTTGGATTAGTTTATACAACGTGACATTGGAACACAGGAGTGATGGTTGCTGATAATGGGCCTCTGTATGCCTATGTAGAAATTCCATTGAAAATCCACAGTTTCCAGCTACAATAGTCATTTACAACATTAACAATGTCTACACTGTATTTCTGATCAATTTGATGTTATTTTAATGGACAAAATGTGCTTTTCTTTCAAAAACAAGGACATTTCTAAGTGACCCCAAACTTTTGAACGGTAGCGTACACCCTGTCCACATCCCTCCATCTTCCTAGAGCAAAACAACAGACGTACGTATTCATGAGAGTCTTGCCATTCCACAGAGGGGTCATATTAGTGTGTAGCCCAAACTGTTGTGACTCTACAGACAGAAGTTGGCAGATCGGTTGTACAGACTTCATACTAGTCTCAAGACGCTTGTGGGGGGTCATAGAGCAGAATGGAGGACACCAATGTGTTCGTGAGAGTATAATCCTTCCACAGAGGGGGTCATAGTATATAGGTCAAACCGTTCAGATGCGTTTTTGTGAGAAGACGGATTTTCAGGACATCTCATGGTCTCACAAACATTGCTTTAGCTCTGTCACCTTTCACCACAGATTCAGTGGATTAAGAAAAAACCAATTCAACATACCTTGCTTAAAGTGACAGAGGAGGTTAAGTACAATAGACCAACATAGGCTACTGTATTACGTCAAAGCTGTGTGCTGGAAAACCTTGGTAGAGCATGGGTAGAGTAGGCACTGTGGTGCTGAATTACCTTGGTAGAGCATGGGTGGAGTAGGCACTGTGGTGCTGAATTACCTTGGTAGAGCATGGGTAGAGTAGGCACTGTGGTGCTGAATTACCTTGGTAGAGCATGGGTGGTGTAGGCACTGTGGTGCTGAATTACCTTGGTAGAGCATGGGTGGAGTAGGCACTGTGGTGCTGAATTACCTTGGTAGAGCATGGGTGGAGTAGGCACTGTGGTGCTGAATTACCTTGGTAGAGCATGGGTGGAGTAGGCACTGTGGTGCTGAATTACCTTGGTAGAGCATGGGTGGAGTAGGCACTGTGGTGCTGAATTACCTTGGTAGAGCATGGGTGGAGTAGGCACTGTGGTGCTGAATTACCTTGGTAGAGCATGGGTGGAGTAGGCACTGTGGTGCTGAATTACCTTGGTAGAGCATGGGTGGAGTAGGCACTGTGGTGCTGAATTACCTTGGTAGAGCATGGGTGGAGTAGGCACTGTGGTGCTGAATTACCTTGCTTTTTCCGCTACAGACCAATGCCTACTTACTTAAAACATGTTTTTTTGTTTTTAATTAGTCTAATAGTTTATACCCAGGAATAAGAGTGTTTGTTAACTCCGAGAACGATGGAAATATTTGTGTGACTTTAATTAATTTCGTTCAGTGTGTGATTCTGATTGACAGACAGAGACAGAGAGAAAGAAAATATGCAGCGATAACCGATATGTCCCTGTCCCTTCAGGCAAAAAGTAATTTAGTTGTCAGCCGTGTGTCTTCACCCCTGTATTGTTATAATGTAAGCCTGATAAGAAATGCAAGAAAATATCTTTCAGTGTGTGTACTGCATTCTCTATTTGCAGTGGTGTAAAGTGCTTCATTAAAAATACTTTAAAGTACCACTTAAGTATGCATGCAACCACCATCTGGTTAGCTTAATATAAGGAAATTGAAATTATTTTTACTTTTACTTTGATACTTAAGTATATTTTAAACCAAATACTTTTATACTTTTACTCAAGAAGAATTTTACTGACTGACTTGTACTTTTACTTGAGTCCTTTTCGATTGGTATCTTTACTTTTACTCAAGTATGCTAGTTGGGTTCTTTTTCCATCACTGTCTATTTGTTTGTATGTGTGTGTGTCAGATGCCTGTTGACCTCTCCAGGTCCACAGTCTCACCTGCAGGCAACTGGAAAGTCAACCACCTCCTCCACCTCCCCCTATCCCTTCCTTCATCCCTTTGTCCTTCCTCACTTTCCTCTCTCCCAAGCACTCATTATCATGTGAGCCATGAGGGCTCGATCCTAAGGACCGCAGGGACAATTCTTATGACTGCACTATGCTGTAACATCATTGTCAGACAGTGTGTGTGTGAGTGTCTAGGTGTGTCTGTGTATGCACACATACCAACGTGTGTGTGTCTTAATGACAGTGCCTGTTTTTAACTCCTCTGTCAGTCCCCCTCACCCCTCTTTCGTCCTGGCAGGGATCATCAGTACCCCTCTGTCAGTCCCCCTCACCCCTCTTTCGTCCTGGCAGGGATCATCAGTACCCCTCTGTCAGTCCCCCTCACCCCTCTCTCGTCCTGGCAGGGATCATCAGTACCCCTCTGCCCGTCGTGTCACCTGTGTCCTGCCGTCTTCAGTATCCTCTCCGATCTATAGACCTTCATTTAGCTCCTTGGCTGCTCGCGCCTCTGACATGCCCGCCGCAGCTGATATCCCAATTGGGAAGTTAATGCCACCGCGTGCAATATTAAGACAGGCAGGCAGATTCCAGCCTGTACTGAAGTGGCAGTTAGTCACTGGTGTCAGAGTGTTGGTGCGAATAGGGACAGGGGCTGTGTGTGTGTGGGTCGGTGTGTGTGTGTGGGTGAGTTGGTGCAGGCATGTGTGTTTGTGTGCTGTCTACACAAAGATAAGTGACAGGGAAAGACAGAGGCAGTGGGTTTGACATTCAGAGGTCAGTTTGTTAGGCTTGTGTGTATGAAAATGGACAAGTAGGAATACGTTTATTTTCAGTAAACTATCTGCCTCTGTCGGTCTAACATGAGTGTTGTCTGTGTAGTCATTTTTTTCTTTCTTCATATTGCTCATTTGACATTAAACGGTTGTACAGATACAGTAGCTTTAACTCACAGTTATCCGTACACAGATAAGCCTAGTCCTGGACTCAAAAGGACTTTCAGTAGAGATTCTCCATTGAGCATGCTTTTGGGTCCAGGACTAGGTTTAATCTTAGTTCGAGAAACAAACCCAAGTACTTTCATTATAGAGTACCTTACTACGGAAGTCCAGAGAGGACATAAATAAAACAAGAAGATCACAACATTTGTTTTGTCGAGATCACGAGAGAAACTCTATAAATAGGATTGGACGTATTGATGATAGATTGACAGTATGGCTGAGGTGGCAGAGCCCACGGTGGATAAGCGCATATGTTTTTATGGATTGTTAAACTAAAGGATGGTACATTTCATGCTAACATTTGTGTTTGGAGCTCATTGTCAGTTTCTAAGTTAGAATGTTAGCAAGCTAAATGTCCCTTACCTTGAGCTAAGAGTTTGTTGGGCACTGACAGCTAATCTGCCTTCAAGTAGCTTTACCCATGAAACAGCCTACAAGGCAGCGTCCTGACTTGTCAGCCCGAGGCTGAAATTGAATCTGATCAGAGTCACAAACCGGCGCATAGCCTGTAACGAAAAGGGAGACAGCGTAGAGATCAAGGAATAACTCAAATATATGTATTAACTGAACTACATACAATTAACAATAGTGTATGTAGTTAGTAGTGTAAGTGAGTGGTTGCGTGCATTGATGTGATAGTGAGGGGTGTTGAAAGGTGCCAACGCAAACAAATAAAACAGCCACAAAAATGCCACAACCAGATTCCAACAGTGTGTCTGCATGGAGAGAGTCTCCTCAATGAATGGGGGAGAGGTGTATTTATCCCGGGACACACCCGGGCCCAGGTGTGTCCCATTTCACCAAACTCTAAATTTAACTAGGCAAGTCAGAACAAATTCTTATTTACAATGACGGCCTAGGAACAGTGGGTTAACTGCCTTGTTCAGGGGCAGAACAATCCATTTTTTACCTTGTCAGATCAGGGATTAGTTCTAGCAATCTTTCAGTTACTGGCCCAACACTCTAACCTGCCACCTCTACACTCTAACCACCAGGCTACCTGCCGCACCAAATCATGGGAGACAGGGCTGCCTGCCAGGCATCGGTCAGGGCTTAAATGCCCCACAAGTGCATCAGATCAATGCAGCTCCTTGATGAGGTGGTTATTGTGCATGGTGCAACTGAACAAATGAATGGATGGTGCATGGTGCTTCTGATTATCTTGTGATCTCGACAAAACTACTTTTTTATGTTGTGATCATTTTATAGCTATCTTGTGATCAAGAAAAAACAACATGTAGTGATCATGAGATAAAAAAAGTTGTGATCTCTGGATTTTTATTAATGTATTCATATGTCCTCACTGGACTTCTGTACTGTCACGGTCGTCATAAGGAGGAGACCAAGGCGCGTACATTCTAATTTATTAAACGAATGCAACACTGAACAAAACTATACAAAATAACAGAACAAACCGTGAAGCAATATGACTAGTTCAAACAGGCAACTAAACATATAATAATAACCCACAAAACCAAAATGGAAAATGGCAACCTAAATAGGATCCCCAATCAGAGACAACGATAAACAGCTACCTCTGATTTGGAACCAATTCAGGCCACCATAGACCTACATATACCTAGACATACTGAAACCCCATAGATATACAAAAACCCTAGACGGGGCATAAACACCTAGACAATACAAACACTAAACCATCCACCCTTATCACACTGACCTAACCAAAATAATAAAGAAATCTAAGATAACTAAGGTCAGGGCGTGACAGTACCCCCCCCCCCCCCCCAAAGGTGCGGACTCCCGGCCGCAAACCTAAACCTATATGGGAGGGTCTGGGTGGGCATCTAACCTCGGTGCCGGCTCTGGTTCTGGATGCCGCCCCCCTTCTTTACACTGAGTCCGCTTTTGTAGCACTGACCCGTGGATCATCGCCGGAGGCTCTGGACTGCAGATCCTCGCCGTAGGCCCCGGACTGGGGACCCTCGCTGCGTGGATCATCGCCGGATGTTCTGAACTGTGGACCGTCGCTGGAGACCCCGGGCTGGGGACCGTCGCTGGAGACCCCGGACTGGGGACCGTCGCTGGAGACCCCGGGCTGGGGACCATCGCTGGAGACCCCGGGCTGGGGACCGTCGCTGGAGACCCCGGACTGGGGACCGTCGCTGGAGACCCCGGGCTGGGGACCGTCGCTGGAGACCCCGGGCTGGGGACCGTCGCTGGAGACCCCGGGCTGGGGACCGTCACTGGAGACACCGGGCTGGGGACCGTCACTGGAGACCCAGGACTGTGGCCCGTCGTTGGAGGTTCCGGACTGTGGCACGTCGCTGGAGATTCCGGTCTGCGGCCCGTCGTTGGAGGTTCCGGTCTGCGGCCCGTCGCCGGACGCTCTGGACTGGGTACTGTCGCCGGTTGCTCTGGACTGGGTACTGTCGCCGGTTGCTCTGGACTGGGTACTGTCGGCGGACACTCTGGACTGGGTACTGTCGCCGGTTGCTCTGGACTGGGTACTGTCGCCGGACACTCTGGACTGGGTACTGTCGCCGGTTGCTCTGGACTGGGTACTGTCGCCGGACACTCTGGACTGGGTACTGTCGCCGGTTTCTCTGGACTGGGTACTGTCGCCGGACACTCTGGACTGGGTACTGTCGCCGGACGCTCTGGACTGGGTACTGTCGCCGGACACCCTGGACTGGGTACTGTCGCCGGACACTCTGGACTGGGTACTGTCGCCGGACGCTCTGGACTGGGTACTGTCGCCGGTTGCTCTGGACTGGGTACTGTCGCAGAATGCTCTGGACTGGGTACTGTCGCCGGACGCTCTGGACTGGGTACTGTCGCCGGACGCTCTGGACTTCCGAGACGCACTGTAGGCCTGGTGCGTGGTGCTGGCACTGGTGGTACCAGGCTGGGGACACGCACCTCAGGGCGAGTGCGAGGAGCAAAAACAGGGCGTACTGGACCCTGGAGGCATACTGGAGGCCTGGTGCGTGGTGCCGGCACTGGTGCTACTGGGCTGGTGACACACCTCAGGGCGAGTGCGGGGGGCAGGCACAGGACGTATTGGACTGTGGAGGTGTACTGGAAGTACTGGAGGTCTGGAGTGTAGAGCTGACACAACCCGTCCTGGCTGGATGTTTATTTTCACCCTGCAAATGCAGGGCGCCGGCACAGGACGCACTGGACTGTGCAGACTCACCGGAGACACAGTACGCAGAGCCGGTGCAGGATATCCTGGTCCAAAGAGGTATACTGGAGACCAGGAGCGCTGAGCCTGCACCCTCCTTCCCGGCTGGATGCCCATTCTACTGGAGACACAGTGCGCTCTACCGCATAACACGGTGCCTGACCAGTAACACACTTCCCACAGTAAGCACGAGGAGTTGGCTCAGGTCTCCAACCTGACTCATGCAATATCCTCGTGTGTCCCCCCCTCCCCCCCGCCTCTCGGTCTTCCGTGCTAGCCGTGTACCTTCATATCATCGCCGTTCCTCTATTCTCCGGTATTTATCCTCGTAGTTTCGCCGTTCCACTTTCGCTGCCTCTAGCTCCTCCTTAGGACGGCGATACTCCCCCGGCTGTGTCCAGGGTCCTGCTCCATCTAATATCTCCTCCCAGGTCCATTTCCCCATTAAGCGCTGTTCCTCCTTTTCACGCTGCTTGGTCCTGGTTTGGTGGGTTATTCTGTCACGGTCGTCATAAGGAGGAGACCAAGGCACAGCGTGATAAGCATACATTCTGACTAGTGTGAACAGGCAAATAAACATAGAATAATAACCCACAAAACCAAAATGGAAAATGGCAACCTAAATAGGATCCCCAATCAGAGACAACGATAAACAGCTACCTCTGATTGGGAACCAATTCAGGCCACCATAGACCTACATATACCTAGACATAATAAAACCCCATAGATATACGAAACCCTAGACAGGTGGAAAATGTACCTTACTGAGTGTCTGTGCAGGAGAGGTCAGGATGAGAGGGAGTCTAGATTTTGACCTTCGGTTGACAAGTTAGCTTTTCGACTCAATGTGTGTGTGTGTGCTGTCTCCATGGCCACATGGTCCTGTGGGACCGCTTGTGTCCACTCCTGCATTGATGTGATTACACACTCATCTGCATACCTGACAGCATAGCCTGTCTATCTTCCTGGACTGATCCCCCTCCTCTCTCTCTCGCTGTCTCTCTCTCTCTCTCTCTCTTGCTCTCTCTCTCTCTCTCTCTCTCTCTCTCTCTCTCTCTCTCTCTCTCTCTCTCTCTCTCTCTCTCTCTCTCTCTCTCTGGGTCAATAGTGTGTGTTTGGGATTCAGGTGTCCTGGTTGTAAATAAACACCCTGTTAGAAAGATTAGCTCGATGTTGTCCTATCAATGTAAACCTGAGATTAAGCCTAGCTCTCAGGAGACACACCATGTTAGCCCTGTTGTCCTATCAGTGTAAACCTGAGATTAAGCCTAGCTCTCAGGAGACACACCATGTTAGCCCTGTTGTCCTATCAGTGTAAACCTGGGATTAAGCCTAGCTCTCAGGAGACACACCATGTTAGCCCTGTTGTTCTATCAGTGTAAACCTGGGATTAAGCCTAGCTCTCAGGGGACACACCATGTTAGCCCTGTTGTTCTATCAGTGTAAACCTGGGATTAAGCCCAGCTCTCAGGAGACACACACATTAGCAAGGATATTTCTCTCTGTGGATTTCTATACGTGCCCGTTTGTGTCCTAGCTATGATGTCTTTTGTATCCTTTCTGCAGTACTTCATCTTTACCCCTACTTACCATGGAATATTCTGATGGTTTACCCCTACTATGCAGAATACACAAAATCTTCTACTGCCCTGTCTGTTCTGTGTGAAATGACGCAGTTTAAACCGTGAACCACAAGAGGGAATATGGCAGGTGAAGGGAGAGAGAAAGAGAAAGAGAGAGACAGCAACTGAGCGAGAGCAACCAGGGGAAAAGGGGAGCAGGGGGTATATGGAGGTTGTGATGAGTGGTCCAGTGTCAAAGGTCAGGCCCCCCCTTTTGTTTCTCCTGCTTTGGGAGCCAGTCATGACCCGGTCAGCCCTGGTCAGTGGAGGTTCAGGTGTCACTGAAACACAGCTGAGTGACGAGACCTCTCCTCCTCTACCCCACTTGGAACCTTTATCTGTCTCCCCTGCACCCCTCTGTTCCACCCTCTCTCTGCCACACCCTCTCTTTCATCAACCCTACTTGGATCCCCCCCTCTCCTCAACCCTACTTAGAGCCCCCCTCTCCTCTACCCTACTGGGAGCTCCCCTCTCCTCTACCCTACTTGGAGCCCCCCTCTCCTCTACCCTACTGGGAGCCCCCCTCTCCTCACCCTACTTGGAGCCCCCCTCTCCTCAACCCTACTTAGAGCCCCCCTCTCCTCTACCCTACTGGGAGCCCCCTCTCCTCAACCCTACTTGGAGCCCCCTCTCCTCTACCCTACTGGGAGCCCCCTCTCCTCACCCTACTTGGAGCCCCCACTCCTCAACCCTACTTGGAGCCCCCCTCTCCTCAACCGTACTTGGAGCCCCCTCTCCTCTACCCTACTTGGAGCCCCCTCTCCTCTACCCTACTTGGAGCCCCCCCTCTCCTCAACCCTACTTGGAGCCCCCTCTCCTCAACCCTACTTGGAGCCCCCCTCCTCCACCCTACTTGGAGCCCCCCTCTCCTCCACCCTACTTGAAGCCCCCTCTCCTCTACCCTACTTGAAGCCCCCCCTCTCCTCTACCCTACTTGGAACCTTCATCTGCCCCTCTCACCTTCCTGCTCTGCCTCTACCTCAACCTGTCCACCCTCTGTCTGGCTCTTGTCTACACCACTTGAACCCCTCATTTCCTCTTCTTTCTTTCCCTTATCTGCTCGTCCGCCCCCGCCCCCCGCCCCCGCCCCCTGCCCCCTGCCCCCTGACTCTTCCTCACCCTCTCTCCCCTCCCCTCTTACCTTCCACCGTCCGTTTCCTCACTCTCTCTCATCTTCATCTCCTCCCCAGCATCCCCAGCATCCCCAATCTAAACATGACTACAGTGTTTCACTCAGCAGGCTGGCTGACTGGGGCAGCTCTCTGGGGTCTCATGCCTTCAGTCTGCATTCACACACAGTTTGTCTGCTTCCCTCTACACTTACATGCACACCGGATACATACCTCAACATACTCACGCACACACACATATACACACACACACTCACGCATACAGAAAACCCACACCCACACACATACTCAAACATGCACACACGCTCTCCCTCTCCATTTCTCTCTGTCTCACACACACACACACGTGCATGCATTGACGCACACACACACACACACACACACACACACACACACACACACACACACACACACACACACACACACACACACACACACACACACACACACACACACACACACACACACACACACACACACACACACACACACACACACACACACACACACACACACACACACACACACACACACACACACACACACACACACACACACACACATCAAAAGGCATGGTTGTGGTTGGGTGATATCTGAAAGTTGTTTGAGTTAGACCGTGTTATAATGCTCTTAGGTTGACAGAGTTGACCAGGCCAGTTGTAGTACTTTGTGAGCATGTTTGACTATGTCATAGGGATCCTTATTGATAGAGCAACCATGGTAGCAACACAACATGGTAGCATCACTAAACATTGTCATGTTTGTCATTTATTATCATGTCTTGTCCCTGTGCTCCCCATGCTATTCGTTTCCCTCTGCTGGTCTTATTTGGTTCTTTCCCTCCTTCTATCCCTCTCTCTCCCCCTCCCTCTCTCACTCTCTCGCTCTCTCTTCTCTCTATCGTTCCGTTCCTGCTCCCAGCTGTTCCTATTCCCCTAATCATCATTTAGTCTTCCCACACCTGTTCCCGATCCTTTCCCCTGATTAGAGTCCCTATTTATTCCTTTGTGATCCGTTCCTGTCCCGTCGGTTCCTTGTATTGTATTCACCATGCTGTGATTGCGTTTCGCCCTGTCCTGTCGTGTTTTTGCCGTGATTGTGTATCGCCCTGTCCTGTCGTGTTTTTTGCCTTCATCAGATGCTGCGTGTGAGCAGGTGTCTCTGGCGACTACGGCCTGCGCCTACCCGAAGCGACCTGCAGTCTGTGGCCGCTTCTCCAGTTGTTTCCCCTCTACAAGTCTAGAGGATTTCTGTTATTCCGTTTTGGACTTAAATAAACTCTGTTTCTGTTAAGTCGCTTTTGGGTCCTCTTTCACCTGCATGACAAACATGGTACAAACATTATTGGGCACAGACAACAGCACAAAGGGCAAGAAGGTAGCGACAACAATACATCACACAAGCAACCACAACTGTCAGTAAGACTGTCCATGATTGAGTCTTTGAATGAAGAGATTGATATAAAACAGTCCAGTTTGAGTGTTTGTTGCAGCTTGTTCAAGTCGTTAACTGCAGCGAACTGAAAAGACGAGCGACCCAGGGATGTGTATGCTTTGGGGACCTTTAACAGAATGTGACTGGCAGAATGTTTGTTGTATTTGAAGGATGAGGGCTGCAGTAGATATCTCAGATAGGGGTGAGTGAGGCCTAAGAGGGTTTTATAAATAAGCATCAACCAGTGTGTCTTGCGACGGGTATACAGCGATGACCAGTTTACAGAGAAGTATAGAGTGCAGTGATGTGTCCTATAAAGAACATTGGTGGCAAATCTGATGGCCAAATGGTAAAAAACATCTAGCTGCTCGAGAGCACCCTTACCTGCCGATCTATAAATGACGTCCCCGTAATCTAGCATGGGTAGGATGGTCATCTGAATCAGGGTTAGTTTGGCAGCTGGGGTGAAAGAGGAGCGATTATGATAGTCTAGATTTAGCTTTAGCCTGTAGCTTTTATATGTGCTGAGAGAAGAACATATGAGGTGACTACCTCAAGCTCTAACCCCTCAGAGGTAGTAATAACACCTGTGAGAAGAGGGGCATTCTTCTTACCAAACCACATGACCTTTGTTTTGGAAGTGTTCAGAACAAGGTTAAGGGTGGAGAAAGCTTGTTGGACACTAAGAAAGCTTTGCTGGAGAGCATTTAACACAAAATCTGGGGAGGGGCCAGCTGAATATAAGACTGTATAATCTGCATATAAATGGATGAGAGAGCTTCCTACTGACTGAGCTATGTTGTTGATGTAAATTGAGAAGAGCGTGGGGCCTAGGATTGAGCCTTGGGGTACTCTCTTGGTGACAGGCAGTGGCTGAGACAACAGATATTCTGACTTTATACACTGCAATCTTTGAGAAAGGTAGTTAGCAAACCAGGACAAAGACCCCTCAGAGACACCGATACTCCTTAGCCGACCCACAAGAACGAAATGGTCTACCGTAGCAAAAGCGCTGGCCAAGTCAATAAAAAGAGCAGCACAACATTGCTTAGAATCAAGGGCAATGGTGATGTCATTGAGGACATCAGTGACACATCCATAACCTGAGTGGAAACCAGATTGCATACCAGAGAGAATATTATAGACATCCTGAAAGCCAGTCAGTTGATTATTGACAAGTTTTCCAATACTTTTGATAAACAGGGCAAAATAGTAATAGGCCTTTAACAGTTAGGATCAGCTTGATCTCCCCTTTAAATAAAGGACGAACCTTAACTGCCTTCCAAGCAATGGGAACCTCCAAAATCAAGTATTGATAGGTTAGCATGGTTAATATCTTGTCATATTAAAATGTGGTGGACTCTTATCAAAAGATCGACCGTTGACCATTGAATTTGGCTGACCAGGTCAAAAAACTTAAGTGTCGATGTTGACCATGTCAGGATGTTTTGACCAGGGTTGATGATGCTGTGACTTGCTTTTAGGTTGACCGTTCATGACGATGTCATAACCTGGTCATAATGCTTGGCCATGTCTTACCATGTCATAATGTACTAACATCATCGGTTCCTCTGACTGTATTCAGATGGGACATTCCGTGTACAGACTGTTATGCTTGTTCTAGTACATAAGAGGCATAGGTTTGAAGTCTGTCATAGTCTTAGGTTGTCTCAAATAGCACACTATTCCCTATATAATGCCCTCATTTTGACAGGGCTCTGGTCAAACGTCGTGCACTAAATAAGGTATCATTTGGGATGCATATTTATTTTCACCACCTGTTGACTGGTTGGATTGCCTGGGGAAACTGTGAACACACACTCGCTGCCCATACCTACAGAGTCAGGTGTACGCCTCAAGTGATAGGCCTGACAGTAGTTTGTTCTGTTGTGCTTTTAACTGAACAAGTCCTCTAGATTTAAAGCCTGTCAGCCAGAGGGCTGG
Source organism: Oncorhynchus gorbuscha (assembly GCF_021184085.1). Taxonomy (NCBI): domain Eukaryota; kingdom Metazoa; phylum Chordata; class Actinopteri; order Salmoniformes; family Salmonidae; genus Oncorhynchus; species Oncorhynchus gorbuscha. Next base: position 48,108,886 of record NC_060196.1, on the reverse strand, counting down.
AGAGAGAGAGAGAGAGAGAGAGAGAGAGAGAGAGAGAGAGAGAGAGAGAGAGAGAGAGAGAGAGAGAGAGAGAGAGAGAGAGAGAGAGAGAGAGAGAGAGAGAGAGAGAGAGAGAGAGAGAGAGAGAGAGAGAGAGAGAGAGAGAGAGAGAGAGAGAGAGAGAGAGAGAGAGAGAGAGAGAGAGAGAGAGAGAGAGAGAGAGAGAGACAGAGAGAGAGAGAGAGAGAGAGAGAGAGAGAGAGAGAGAGAGACAGAGAGAGAGAGAGAGAGAGAGAGAGAGACAGACAGAGAGAGAGCGAGAGCGAGAGAGAGAGAGAGAGAGAGGACAGACAGAGAGAGAGAGAGAGCGAGAGAGATATGGGAGAAAGGAGAGAGAGAGAGAGAGAGAGCGAGAGAGAGAGAGAGAGAGAGAGAGAGAGAGAGAGAGAGAGAGGGAGAGAGAGAGAGAGAGAGAGAGAGAGAGAGAGAGAGAGAGAGAGAGAGAGAGAGAGAGAGAGAGAGAGAGAGAGAGAGAGAGAGAGAGAGAGAGAGAGAGAGATAGGGGAGAAAGAGATAGGGGAGAAAGAGTTCCCAGAATTTTTCCCAGACATATCTTTGTTCCCGCAGTTACATCTAAAAATAAACTTGCGTTTCTCACCCTTTCTGATCACATTCTGTGCTTTGCGTGTGAGTGTATCTTTTGTTGTGTTGTAGTAGCTATACCCCAGACTGATTTTAGAGGAGTAGGAGTGCTTCAAACCAAGCCCACAAATACTAACCCACTGCTACCAAAAGTTCCAGTTCCAGAATGCACCGTCTTCAGAAGACATACAGGGAGTTCTAAGAGAGAGATGCCACCACTGTTTCACTTTAACAACAGAATATGTTGATCTTGTTGCATAAACCAATGGTTGTTCCCGAGGCACGTCAGTCCCATAAAGGTTCAAGGGAAACTATTCTAATCAGAGCTTCTTCATAAAACAGCAACTCAGTAAGGTCATCTAGTGTCACAACATTCACAACAGGGAGATGGGGAGTGTGTGTGTGGTGTGTGTGCGTGTGTGCGTGTATGTGTGGTGTGTGTGCGTGTGTGCGTGCGTGTGGTGTGTGTGCGTGTGTGCGTGTGTGTGTGGTGTGTGTGTGTGTGGTGTGTGTGCGTGTGTGTGTGGTGTGTGTGCGTGTTTGTGGTGTGTGTGTGTGTGGTGTGTGTGCGTGTGTGTGTGGTGTGTGTGCGTGTGTGTGTGGTGTGTGTGCGTGTGTGCGTGCGTATGGTGTGTGAGCGTGTGTGCGTGTGTGTGTGTGTGTGTGTGTGTGTGTGTGTGGTGTGTGTGCGTGTGTGCGTGTGTGTGTGGTGTGTGTGGTGTGTGTGCGTGTGTGCGTGTGTGTGTGGTGTGTGTGCATGTGTGTGTGGTGTGTGTGCGTGTGTGTGGTGGGGTGGGGTGGGGTGGGGTGGGTGTGGGTGTGTGGTGGGGTGGGGTGGGGTGGGGTGTGGTCGGGTGTGGTGGGGTGGGGTGTGGTGGGGTGGGGGGGTTGGGGTGGGGTGGGGTGGGGTGGGTGTGGTGGGGTGGGGGTGGTGGGGGTGGTGTGGTGGGGTGTGGTGGGGTGGGGTGGGGTGTGGGGGTGGGGTGTGGTGGGGTGTGGTGGGGTGGGTGGTGGGGTGTGGTGGGGTGGGGTGGGGTGTGGTGGGGTGGGGGTGGTGGGGTGTGGTGGGGTGTGGTGGGGTGGGGTGTGGTGGGGTGGGGTGGGGTGTGGTGGGGTGGGGTGGGGTGGGGTGTGGTGGGGTGTGGTGTGGTGGGGTGTGGTGGGGTGTGGTGGGGTGTGGTGTGGTGGGGTGTGGTGGGGTGGGGTGGGGTGGGGTGGGGTGGGGTGTGGTGGGCTCAATCTCTTGACTACCTGCATTCTCTCCTTTCTCTATCGCTTTCTTTCTCTGTCATCTCATTTTGTCTCATTTGTGTGCTAGTTTAACACACACACATACTCAAACATATACACACACTCTCTCTCTCTCTCTCTCTCTCTCTCTCTCTCTCTCTCTCTCTCTCTCTCTCTCTCTCTCTCTCTCTCTCTCTCTCTCTCTCTCTGTCTCACACACACACACACACACACACACACACACACACACACACACACACACACACACACACACACACACACACACACACACACACACACACACACACACACACACACACACACACACACACACACACACACACACACACACACACAGGGGGAGAGAGGCCATGATAGACAGGGTCCATACAGATACTTGTTATTCTCACACTAATAATAACTACACATTCACATTGAGTTTTTCTGTTTTTAGTCTATAGCTAATACGTACGTCCCTTTTCAAGGTATAGAGCGCCACCATACTGTGTCTTATGTGAATTTCTGTCTCTCTACCCCCCTCTCTCTTCCTCTCTCGGTCTGCAGAATGAGATAGGTTCACAGCCTGAAGTCCAGGGTCAGAGTGTTTCTGAGAAGGTGGAGGCCTCCAGAGTGTAACCTGGATAAACATCTCTGACAGAGGGAACTGAACCATGCCTTACTTTTTCTTTTGTCTATCTTCTCATTTTTTCTCCCCTGTAGAATTAGTGTGCAGAGGGAAGTCATGTTCTCCTCACTCACTGTTGATGTTGATGTTGATGTTGATGGGGAAGCTGTTTGAATTATACTGCCTGGTTCCTTTTGGTGTACTGCAATATGTACAATAATGTAATGAAAGATGTCAATATATTTATGATGAACTGTATGGTAATCTTTTATAAAAATGTTTACTGTTTAATCATTAATATTCTACCTTCTATGTTATGGCTATACCTGGAGGCAAATAAAGGATAACTGAATTATATACAGACTAGATTGTGTATTACTTGATTGCATGTCAGTTCTTAACCATCATCAGATCATCCGAATGTGAGTAAGACAGGGAGAGGGAGCTCAGTAATTGTGCAGTGCTGCAGCATTCTTAGTGGTGAGATCATACAAGTGTCTCAGAACTTATCCTGGCAGAAATGGCAGACGAGGAGAAACTTGTGGGTTGTGGAGATAAGGAGTATCAAAATATATATTTATTAACTAAAGCAACTAAGTATAATATACAATGGTGTGTGTAATCAGTAATCAGTAGTGTAAGTGAGTGTTTTGCATGAATGTGATAATGCAGGGTGATGAAAGGTGCCAAAGCAAACAAAAGGCCACCAAGAACCACAACACAATCCATAAAGGTGTCTGCATGGAGAGAGTCTCCTCCATGAATGTGGAAGAGGTATATTTATCCTGGGAGACACCTGGCCCAGGTGTTTCCCATGTAGCTGACGACCCTCCCAACTCCGCCCACCGGCATCCTAATAAGGAAACAAGAACAAAGAGAGAATACGGCAGACAGAGTGGGAGGGTCGTCACAATAGTCTCTGAATTTGCCCAAATAAATGCTTAACAGAGATAAAGTAACAGACACATCTCAACATCAACTGTTCAGAGGAGACTGTGTGAATCAGGCCTTCATGGTCAAATTGCTGCAAAGAAACAACTAATAAAGGACACCAATAATAAGAAGAGACTTGCTTGGGCCAAGAAACACAAGCAAATGACATTAGACCAGTGAAAATCTGTCCTTTCGCCTGATGAGTCCAAATGTTTTATTTTTGGTTCCAACTGCCGTGTCTTGTTGAGACGCATGGTAGGTGAATGAATGATCTCCGCATGTGTGGTTCCCACCGTGAAGCATGGAAGAGGAGGTGTGATGATGTGGTGGTGCATTGCTGGTGACACTGTCTGTGATTTATTTAGAATGGAAGGCACACTTAAACAGCATGGCTACCACAGCATTCTGAAGTGATACACCATCCCATCTTTGTTTTTCAACAGGACAATGACCCAAACCACACCTCCGGGCTGTGTAAGGGCTATTTGACTAAGAAGAGTGATGGAGTGCAGCGTCAGATGACCTGTCCTCCACAATCACCCGACCTCAACCCAGATGGTTTGGGATGAGTTGGACCTCAGAGTGAAGGAAAAGTAGCCAACAAGTGCTCAGCATATGTGGGAACACCGTCAAGACTGTTGGAAAAGCATTCCTCATGAAGCTGGTTGAGAGAATACCAAGAGAGAATGTCAAGGCAAAGGGTGGCATCTTTGAATAATATATTTAGATTAGTTTAACACTTTTGTAGTTACTACCTGATTTCATATGATGTAGTAAATGTAGAAAATAAAGAAATACTCTGCAGTGAGTAGGTGTGTCCAAACTTTTGACTGGTACTGTACATGTGCATGTGTGTGTGCATGCACGTGCTCACATCCCTACATGGGTTGTTTTTAAACGGTTGTATTTGACCTCTCCAAGTGTGTATATTGTCTGTAAATGTCAGTGAAGATGCCAAGAAACAAAGACAAGGAGAAGTGTATTGGTCTGCTGCCTGTGGAAATGACTAAAAGGCGACAGAGCTGGGATCCAAACAGGTAAGGGCCAAATAAACAGCGATTCACTTCCATCAGCCAAAACCAGCCTCAACAAGCCACAACAAGCCACAACCAGCCAAAACCAGCCACAACCAGCCACAACAAGCCACATCCAGCCACAACTAGCCACAACAAGCCACCACCAGCCAAAACCAGCCACAACCAGCCACAACAAGCCACAACCAGCCACAACTAGCCACAACAAGCCACAACAAGCCACCACCAGCCACCACTAGCCACAACAGGCCACAACAAGCCACCACCAGCCACAACAAGCCACGCTCAGCCACAACTAGCCACAACCAGCCAAAATCCAGAGAGGGGTGAAGTTGTCCCTAGACACTGATCTAAGGTCAGTCTGCTATTTTGGTTTCAATGGTTATGAGATTTAGTTAAAGGAAGCTGATCTCAGATCTGTGCCTAAAGGCAAATTCTACTTGGAGGTCAAAACTTTCCTGTCGCAACTCTCCTCCCCGTTTGTTTTCACAGTGTGACGAGATAGAGCCACACAAAAACACAAATAAAGGAAGCACACTGTTTGGAGCGTAAATGGAACTGGAACAGAAAAGATACATGAAAATAGTACTCCTGTTGTTGTGTAATAGTGAAATATTTATATTTATAGCAGGGTAAGGAAGGTCACCTTGATGCCCCCTGCAAGTGTTGAAAAGTCTGTGTTGTCCTTGGATCACTTTTACAAGTAAATAGAAACAAACAGGCTATATTTCGGTGATTTGATATGTGATTGATTGTAATTATTTGTGAAATGTTTGATTTCGCAGCCCATTCTGCAATTTTCTTTGGAAAATTAGATTTAATGTCAATGGAACAAATCTGGTTATAAATATTAAATGATAAGAATGTCAATATTTGAAAATGTGATCATTTCACTCAAAATGTTTGCTTTTAGATCCAAGGCAATATTCAATTTCCATTTCTTTGTTGCAGTATATCAGTACTGTAGATTATGTTGCCATAGTAGCAGGTTGGTGTGATTTTGTAGAGATTTTGTTATCATGGTATTCATGGTTGCCACAGTCAATAGTTGTGTTAAGATTTTGTTGCCATGGTATCATTAACCTCTCCACATAGCGCCATGAGAGACCCACGATAGACCTAGGATAGACACCCATGGACCCTTTCAGAGGAGCCTATTTGGATTCTACAGGGATCCTGCCTTCCAGAGTTCACTAGGGGTTCAAAAGTATCACCACATACATCACAGCTGGAGCAGAATGGCACACATGGTTGCTATGGCAATCAGCCATTTTTGCTGCACTAAGCCAAACAGTGGTGGGTGGGTGCTGAGACACGAGAAACAGACAGACAAAAAGGATTGTGTGTGTGGTGTGTGTGTGTGTGTGTGTGTGTGGTGTGTGGTGTGTGGTGTGTGGTGTGTGGTGTGTGTGTGTGTGTGTGTGTGTGTGTGTGTGTGTGTGTGTGTGTGTGTGTGTGTGTGTGTGTGTGTGTGTGTGTGTGTGTGTGTGTGTGTGTGTGTGTGTGTGTGTGTGTGTGTGTGTGTGTGTGTGTGTGTGTGTGTGTGTGTGTTTCCCTTCTTGCCAAGGCACCTATGTGTGTCTTCCATTTTTTGGTTTCTGTTAGCTATCTGTGTTCTCAGCTGCTGTCCAACTACACCGGGAAAGGGGAGCTAATATGAGGATGGCGTACGATTAGACCAATGATTGTCCCTGGACCCATTTAGTTTAGCATTATTGCTAGATATAGCTCTCCTCCTCTGTTGCCTTATACAGCAAAACACTAGTGATTTAAATATCCATGGTGAGAATCCTTCATCACCTTGGCAACAAAGCAGCCATGCCCTTCCAACATGTTCCAACATCACCATGGAAAACTGCCTGTTTCCCTGGTAACCAAACCCGCTCACTTTGTCATGGAATGACCTCTAGGTAAGGCCGCTGATTGGTTTCCTGTTCTTCCAGACCAAGCTTTCTGATTGGCTCTCCCCGAGTACAAAGACGAGTTATAAAACGGTAAACGTCAACACTAACTTATACTAAATATAACGCTTTCTATCGAGTATGAAATAGACAGTATGGGGAATCCTTGTTCAAGGTTATTATTGTGTGAGGGTCTGCAGGATGTGTACATACACTGTACACATACTTGAGTGGTAAATGTCCTAACAGAGAAAGTTCTAGGCATGTGTTTTTAGAGACTTGAGGTGCTGTTTCCTTGAATTCCTCAAACACTCACCGTGGTAGACATTCTGACCTGAGAGAGAGAGAGGGGAGAGAGAGAGAGAGAGAGAGAGAGAGAGAGAGAGAGAGAGAGAGAGAGAGAGAGAGAGAGAGAGAGAGAGAGAGAGAGAGAGAGAGAGAGAGAGAGAGAGAGAGAGAGAGAGAAAGAGAGAAAGAGAGAGGGAAAGAAAGAAAGAAAGATAAAAAGAGGAAGGGAGAAGAAATGTATGCACAGAGAGATAGGCGATATATTTACTGGGGGCAGAACAGTAAGATGGTGACAAGGTAACAAAGGATAGGGTTGTGGAAAGGAGAGAAATAGGGATTGGTAACAGACTGAAAGCATCAGAAAGAGAGACAGCATAAGAGAAATCACGTAGAGGGAGAAGGACAGACAAGGAATGATAGAGCAAAGAGACAGCGAGAATAGCCCTAGTCCTATGATCCCCTTTTTGAACCAGCTGAGATTCCCATAAGAATTGCTGATGCCTCCTGTAATGCTAACTTAATGCTAAGCTAATGGGATTGGTGACATATGGAACACAGATTGGAGCAGGGAGCACATGGAGGGAGCAGCCTAGCATGAAACCACTACCGCCTCCCTCAGGTCAACCCAGGCACTGCAGTAACAGATGTAGAATAAGTGGCCCAAGAAACTCCACATAGGACCTGGAAGATTATGGAGATGATTGAGTGTACACAGACTGCACTATTCTGAACATACAGTACCAGTCAAAAGTTTGGACACACCTACTTATTCAAGGGTTTTTCGCTATTTGTACTATTTTCTACATTGTAGAATAATAGTGAAGACATCAAAACTATGAAATAACACATATGGGATCATGTAGTAACTACAAAAGTGTTTAAAAAATCAAAATATTTTAGATTTTAGATTCATCAAAGTAAATACCCTTTGCCCTGATGACAGCTTTGCACACTCTTGGCATTCTCTCAACCAGCTTCACCTGGAATGCTTTTCCAACAGTCTTGAAGGAGTTCCCACATATGCTGAGCACTTGTTGGCTACTTTTCCTTCACTCTGCGTTCCAACTCATCCCAAAACATCTCAATTGGTTTGAGGTCGGGTGAAGCCGGGTCATCTGATGCAGCACTCCATCACTCTCCTTCTTAGTCAAATAGCCCTTACACAAACTGGAGGTGTGTTTTGGGTCATTATTCCGTTGAAAAACAAATGATAAATCCACTAAGCACAAACCAGATGGGATGGCGTATCGCTATAGCATGCTATGGTAGCCATGCTGGTTAAATGTGCCATGAATTGTAAATAAATCACAGACAGAGTCACCAGCAAATCTCCCCCATACCATCACACCTCTTCCATGCTTCACGGTGGGAACCACACATGTGGAGATCATCCGTTCATCTACACTGCGTATTACAAAGACACAGCGGTTGGAACCAATAATCTCAAATTTGGACTCATCAGAACAAAGGACAGATTTCCACCAGTCTAATGTCCATTGCTTGTGTTTCATGGCCCAAGCAAGACATTTATTCTTATTGGTGTCCTGTAGTAGTGGTTTCTTCACAGCAATTCGACCATGAAGGCCTGATTCACGTCTCCTCTGAACAGTTGATGTTGAAAATGAATCAACGCCATTTCATTTAAATTTGCTCCTATCACTAGTCGCGTTTGGGTCCTCTTTCACCTGCATGACAGATGTTGAAAATGAATCAACGCCATTTCATTTAAATTTGCTCCTATCACTTGTATCTGTATTTCCTCCAAGCTTTGTTAGTAGTCTGGCAATCATCTGTCTTGGATTCTTATTGATGATATCACAGTCTCTCTTTTGTGTTTATGGAATCAGGCTGATGCTGTTGTGGGTGTAGCCATTTGTGCTCAATAGACCCTGTCAAAATCACGCGATACCATCTAAGTTGATGAAGAGGACGATAGTAGAATCACATGCATTCTTTCAAAGTTTTTGGTCCAGTACACAAATTTGCAGATGTAATCGGAGGTGCGGTGAAATGCTTATTTTTCTAGCTACAACCGTGCAGCAATATCTAGCAGTACAATAACAATACACACAAAAATATTTATCTTCTCCAGAAACATCAGAACAAGCAATATCAGAACGAGCAATGTCAGAATATATATATATATATATACACTACCATTCAAAAGTTTGGGTTCACTTAGAAATGTCCTTATTTTTAAAAGAAAAGTCTGTTTTTTGTCCATTAAAATAACATGAAATTGATCAGAAATACAGGGAAGACACTGTTAATGTTGTAAATTGCTTATCAGAGACTGGCCAATAAAAAGAAAAGATTCAGATGGGCAAAAGAACACAGACACTGGACAGAGGAACTCTGCCTAGAAGGCCAGCATCCCGGAGTCGTCTCTTCACTGTTGACGTTGAGACTGGTGTTCTGCTGGTACTATTTAATGAAGCTGCCAGTTGAGGACTTGTGAGGCGTCTGTTTCTCAGACACTCTTCTTGCTCAGTTGTGCACCGGGGCCTCCCACTTCTCTTCCTATTCTGGTTAGGGCCTGTTTGCGCTCTGCTGTGATGGGAGTAGTACACAGCGTTGTATGAGATCTTCAGTTTCTTGGCAAATTTTCACATGGAATAGCCTTCATTTCTCAGAACAAGAATAAACTGATGAGTTTCAGAAGAAAGTTCTTTGTTTCTGTCCATTGTGAGCCTGTAATCGAACCCACAAATACTGATGCTCCAGATTCTCAACTAGTCTAAAGAAGGCCAGTTGTATTGCTTCTTTAATCAGAACAAGTTTTTAGCTGTGCTAACTTAAGTGCAAAAGGGTTTTCTAATGATCGGTTAACTTTTTATTAAAATTATAAACTTGGATTAGCTAACACAACACAGGAGTGATGGTTGCTGATCATGGGCCTCTGTACACATATGTAGATAATCAGCTGTTTCCAGCTACAATAGTCATTTACAACGTTAACAATGTCTACACTGTATTTCTGATCAATTTGATGTTATTTAAATGGACAAAAAATTAGCTTTTCTTTCAAAAACAAGGACATTTCTTTCTAAGTGACCCCAAACTTCTGAATGGTAGCATATATATATATATATATACAGTGGGGAGAACAAGTATCTGACACATTGCAGATTCTGCTGGTTTTCCTACTTACAAAGCATGTCAGGTCTGTTGTATCATAGGTACACTTCAACTGTGAGAGACGGAATCTAAAACAAAAATCCAGAAAATCACATTGTATGATTTTTAAGTAATTAATTAGCATTTTATTGCATGATATAAGTATTTGATATATCAGAAAAGCAGAACTTAATATTTGGAACAGAATCCTTTGTTTGCAATTACAGAGATTAAACGTTTCCTGTAGTTCTTGACCAGGTTTGCACACACTGCAGCAGGGATTTTGGCCCACTCCTCCATACAGACCTTCTCCAGATCCTTCAGGTTTCGGGGCTGTCGCTGGGTAATACGGACTTTCAGCTCCCTCCAAAGATTTTCTATTAGGTTCAGGTCTGGAGACTGGCTAGGCCACTCCAGGACCTTGAGATGCTTCTTACGGAGCCACTCCTTAGTTGCCCTGGCTGTGTGTTCCGGGTCATTGTCATGCTGGAAGACCAGGCCACGACCCATCTTCAATGCTCTTACTGAGGGAAGGAGTTTGTTGGCCAAGATCTCGCGATACATGGCCCCATTCATCCTCACCTCAATACGGTGCAGTCGTCCTGTCCCCAGAGGAGCCTCTTAAAGAAGAATTTACAGGTCTGTGAGAGCCAGAAATTTTGCTTGTTTGTGGTGACCAAATGCTTATTTTCCATCATAATTTGCAAATAAATTCATTAAATTCATTTTTTTTCTAATTTTGCCTGTCATAGTTGAAGTGTACCTATGATGAAAATTACAGGCCTCTTTCATCTTTTTAAGTGAGAGAACTTGCACAATTGGTGGCTGATTAAATACTTTTTTGCCCCACTGTATATATTTATGGTGTGGACAGTATATGAATATAAAAGTTGTGTACAGCAGCAGTTATATAGGATGAGCCTTGACAGTATATACATATAAAGTGTGTAGAACAGTATGATGGCATGGAGATTGAAGCTGTTTCTCAATCTCCGCCGTCTAGATGGTAGCGGGGTGAACAGGACGTGACTCGGGTGGCTGAGGTCCTTGATGATCTTCTTGCCTCCCTACATTCTTAGAAAAAAAGGTTATACGGAAGAAAAATATAAACGCAACGTGTAAAGTGTTGGTCCCATGTTTCATGAGCTGAAATAACATTTTGTGCACAAATTTGTTTACATCCCTGTTAGTGAGCATTTCTCCTTTGCCAAGATAATCCACCTGTCATGTGTGGCATATCAATAAACTTATTAAACAGCATGATCATTACAGAGGCGCACCTTGTGCTGCCACTGGGACAATAAAAGGCCACTCTAAAATGTGCAGATTTGTCACACAACACAATGCCACAGATGTCTCAAGTTTTGAAGGAGTGTGTAATTGGCATGCTGACTGCAGGAGTATTCAATATTACTTTCTCTATCATAAGCTGCCTCCAATGTCATTTTAGAGAATTTTACAATCTGTCCAATCCTCCTCACAACCGCAGACTAAATGTAACCACGCCAGCCCAGGACCTCCACATCCGGCTTCACAACCGCAGACTAAATGTAACCACGCCAGCCCAGGACCTCCACATCCGGCTTCACAACCGCAGACTAAATGTAACCACGCCAGCCCAGGACCTCCACATCCGGCTTCACAACCGCAGACTAAATGTAACCACGCCAGCCCAGGACCTCCACATCCTCCTCACAACCGCAGACTAAATGTAACCACGCCAGCCCAGGACCTCCACATCCGGCTTCACAACCGCAGACTAAATGTAACCACGCCAGCCCAGGACCTCCACATCCGGCTTCACAACCGCAGACTAAATGTAACCACGCCAGCCCAGGACCTCCACATCCGGCTTCACAACCACAGACTAAATGTAACCACGCCAGCCCAGGACCTCCACATCCGGCTTCACAACCGCAGACTAAATGTAACCACGCCAGCCCAGGACCTCCACATCCGGCTTCACAACCGCAGACTAAATGTAACCACGCCAGCCCAGGACCTCCACATCCGGCTTCACAACCGCAGACTAAATGTAACCACGCCAGCCCAGGACCTCCATATCCGGCTTCACAACCGCAGACTAAATGTAACCACGCCAGCCCAGGACCTCCACATCCGGCTTCACAACCGCAGACTAAATGTAACCACGCCAGCCCAGGACCTCCACATCCTCCTCACAACCGCAGACTAAATGTAACCACGCCAGCCCAGGACCTCCACATCCTCCTCACAACCGCAGACTAAATGTAACCACGCCAGCCCAGGACCTCCACATCCGGCTTCACAACCGCAGACTAAATGTAACCACGCCAGCCCAGGACCTCCACATCCGGCTTCACAACCGCAGACTAAATGTAACCACGCCAGCCCAGGACCTCCACATCCGGCTTCACAACCACAGACTAAATGTAACCACGCCAGCCCAGGACCTCCACATCCGGCTTCACAACCGCAGACTAAATGTAACCACGCCAGCCCAGGACCTCCACATCCGGCTTCACAACCGCAGACTAAATGTAACCACGCCAGCCCAGGACCTCCACATCCTCCTCACAACCGCAGACTAAATGTAACCACGCCAGCCCAGGACCTCCACATCCTCCTCACAACCGCAGACTAAATGTAACCACGTCAGCCCAGGACCTCCACATCCGGCTTCACAACCGCAGACTAAATGTAACCACGCCAGCCCAGGACCTCCACATCCGGCTTCACAACCGCAGACTAAATGTAACCACGCCAGCCCAGGACCTCCACATCCGGCTTCACAACCGCAGACTAAATGTAACCACGCCAGCCCAGGACCTCCACATCCTCCTCACAACCGCAGACTAAATGTAACCACGCCAGCCCAGGACCTCCACATCCGGCTTCACAACCGCAGACTAAATGTAACCACGCCAGCCCAGGACCTCCACATCCGGCTTCACAACCGCAGACTAAATGTAACCACGCCAGCCCAGGACCTCCACATCCGGCTTCACAACCGCAGACTAAATGTAACCACGCCAGCCCAGGACCTCCACATCCGGCTTCACAACCGCAGACTAAATGTAACCACGCCAGCCCAGGACCTCCACATCCGGCTTCACAACCGCAGACTAAATGTAACCACGCCAGCCCAGGACCTCCACATCCGGCTTCACAACCGCAGACTAAATGTAACCACGCCAGCCCAGGACCTCCACATCCGGCTTCACAACCGCAGACTAAATGTAACCACGCCAGCCCAGGACCTCCACATCCTCACAACCTCAGACAACCCAGCCCAGGACCTCCACATCCTCACAACCGCAGACTAAATGTAACCACGCCAGCCCAGGACCTCCACATCCTCCTCACAACCGCAGACTAAATGTAACCACGCCAGCCCAGGACCTCCACATCCGGCTTCACAACCGCAGACTAAATGTAACCACGCCAGCCCAGGACCTCCACATCCGGCTTCACAACCACAGACTAAATGTAACCACGCCAGCCCAGGACCTCCACATCCGGCTTCACAACCGCAGACTAAATGTAACCACGCCAGCCCAGGACCTCCACATCCGGCTTCACAACCGCAGACTAAATGTAACCACGCCAGCCCAGGACCTCCACATCCGGCTTCACAACCGCAGACTAAATGTAACCACGCCAGCCCAGGACCTCCACATCCTCCTCCACATCCTCGCACAACCGCAGACTAAATGTAACCACGCCAGCCCAGGACCTCCACATCCTCCTCACAACCGCAGACTAAATGTAACCACGTCAGCCCAGGACCTCCACATCCTCCTCACAACCGCAGACTAAATGTAACCACGCCAGCCCAGGACCTCCACATCCGGCTTCACAACCGCAGACTAAATGTAACCACGCCAGCCCAGGACCTCCACATCCGGCTTCACAACCGCAGACTAAATGTAACCACGCCAGCCCAGGACCTCCACATCCGGCTTCACAACCGCAGACTAAATGTAACCACGCCAGCCCAGGACCTCCACATCCGGCTTCACAACCGCAGACTAAATGTAACCACACCAGCCCAGGACCTCCACATCCGGCTTCACAACCGCAGACTAAATGTAACCACGCCAGCCCAGGACCTCCACATCCTCCTCACAACCGCAGACTAAATGTAACCACGTCAGCCCAGGACCTCCACATCCTCCTCACAACCGCAGACTAAATGTAACCACGCCAGCCCAGGACCTCCACATCCGGCTTCACAAACGCAGACTAAATGTAACCACGCCAGCCCAGGACCTCCACATCCGGCTTCACAACCGCAGACTAAATGTAACCACGCCAGCCCAGGACCTCCACATCCGGCTTCACAACCGCAGACTAAATGTAACCACGCCAGCCCAGGACCTCCACATCCGGCTTCACAACCGCAGACTAAATGTAACCACGCCAGCCCAGGACCTCCACATCCGGCTTCACAACCGCAGACTAAATGTAACCACGCCAGCCCAGGACCTCCACATCCGGCTTCACAACCGCAGACTAAATGTAACCACGCCAGCCCAGGACCTCCACATCCGGCTTCACAACCGCAGACTAAATGTAACCACGCCAGCCCAGGACCTCCACATCCTCCTCACAACCGCAGACTAAATGTAACCACGCCAGCCCAGGACCTCCACATCCTCCTCACAACCGCAGACTAAATGTAACCACGCCAGCCCAGGACCTCCACATCCGGCTTCACAACCGCAGACTAAATGTAACCACGCCAGCCCAGGACCTCCACATCCGGCTTCACAACCGCAGACTAAATGTAACCACGCCAGCCCAGGACCTCCACATCCGGCTAAATGTAACCACGCCAGCCCAGGACCTCACAACCGCAGACTAAATGTAGGACCTCCCATCCGCCAGCCCAGGACCTCCACATCCTCCCATCTCACAACCGCAGACTAAATGTAACCACGCCAGCCCAGGACCTCCACATCCTCCTCACAACCGCAGACTAAATGTAACCACGTCAGCCCAGGACCTCCACATCCTCCTCACAACCGCAGACTAAATGTAACCACGCCAGCCCAGGACCTCCACATCCGGCTTCACAACCGCAGACTAAATGTAACCACGCCAGCCCAGGACCTCCACATCCGGCTTCACAACCGCAGACTAAATGTAACCACGCCAGCCCAGGACCTCCACATCCGGCTTCACAACCGCAGACTAAATGTAACCACGCCAGCCCAGGACCTCCACATCCGGCTTCACAACCGCAGACTAAATGTAACCACACCAGCCCAGGACCTCCACATCCGGCTTCACAACCGCAGACTAAATGTAACCACGCCAGCCCAGGACCTCCACATCCTCCTCACAACCGCAGACTAAATGTAACCACGTCAGCCCAGGACCTCCACATCCTCCTCACAACCGCAGACTAAATGTAACCACGCCAGCCCAGGACCTCCACATCCGGCTTCACAAACGCAGACTAAATGTAACCACGCCAGCCCAGGACCTCCACATCCGGCTTCACAACCGCAGACTAAATGTAACCACGCCAGCCCAGGACCTCCACATCCGGCTTCACAACCGCAGACTAAATGTAACCACGCCAGCCCAGGACCTCCACATCCGGCTTCACAACCGCAGACTAAATGTAACCACGCCAGCCCAGGACCTCCACATCCGGCTTCACAACCGCAGACTAAATGTAACCACGCCAGCCCAGGACCTCCACATCCGGCTTCACAACCGCAGACTAAATGTAACCACGCCAGCCCAGGACCTCCACATCCGGCTTCACAACCGCAGACTAAATGTAACCACGCCAGCCCAGGACCTCCACATCCTCCTCACAACCGCAGACTAAATGTAACCACGCCAGCCCAGGACCTCCACATCCTCCTCACAACCGCAGACTAAATGTAACCACGCCAGCCCAGGACCTCCACATCCGGCTTCACAACCGCAGACTAAATGTAACCACGCCAGCCCAGGACCTCCACATCCTCCTCACAACCGCAGACTAAATGTAACCACGCCAGCCCAGGACCTCCACATCCTCCTCACAACCGCAGACTAAATGTAACCACGCCAGCCCAGGACCTCCACATCCGGCTTCACAACCGCAGACTAAATGTAACCACGCCAGCCCAGGACCTCCACATCCGGCTTCACAACCGCAGACTAAATGTAACCACGCCAGCCCAGGACCTCCACATCCTCCTCACAACCGCAGACTAAATGTAACCACGCCAGCCCAGGACCTCCACATCCTCCTCACAACCGCAGACTAAATGTAACCACGCCAGCCCAGGACCTCCACATCCGGCTTCACAACCGCAGACTAAATGTAACCACGCCAGCCCAGGACCTCCACATCCTCCTCACAACCGCAGACTAAATGTAACCACGCCAGCCCAGGACCTCCACATCCTCCTCACAACCGCAGACTAAATGTAACCACGCCAGCCCAGGACCTCCACATCCTCCTCACAACCGCAGACTAAATGTAACCACGCCAGCCCAGGACCTCCACATCCTCCTCACAACCGCAGACTAAATGTAACCACGCCAGCCCAGGACCTCCACATCCGGCTTCACAACCGCAGACTAAATGTAACCACGCCAGCCCAGGACCTCCACATCCGGCTTCACAACCGCAGACTAAATGTAACCACGCCAGCCCAGGACCTCCACATCCGGCTTCACAACCGCAGACTAAATGTAACCACGCCAGCCCAGGACCTCCACATCCTCCTCACAACCGCAGACTAAATGTAACCACGCCAGCCCAGGACCTCCACATCCTCCTCACAACCGCAGACTAAATGTAACCACGCCAGCCCAGGACCTCCACATCCGGCTTCACAACCGCAGACTAAATGTAACCACGCCAGCCCAGGACCTCCACATCCTCCTCACAACCGCAGACTAAATGTAACCACGCCAGCCCAGGACCTCCACATCCTCCTCACAACCGCAGACTAAATGTAACCACGCCAGCCCAGGACCTCCACATCCGGCTTCACAACCGCAGACTAAATGTAACCACGCCAGCCCAGGACCTCCACATCCGGCTTCACAACCGCAGACTAAATGTAACCACGCCAGCCCAGGACCTCCACATCCTCCTCACAACCGCAGACTAAATGTAACCACGCCAGCCCAGGACCTCCACATCCTCCTCACAACCGCAGACTAAATGTAACCACGCCAGCCCAGGACC
>NC_060196.1:48071954-48086954 GCF_021184085.1 Oncorhynchus gorbuscha | reverse complement strand
GGCCTATTACAGTATCCTGCATCATGACAGCATCACTGCATCTCCATGGCCTATTACAGTATCCTGCATCACTGTACCTTCCCCAATCAGTTTCTAATTGTCCTCAGAAATCTCTAACCGGCCTACCTCTCACCATCCATCTCACTTCCTCCTTCTCTTCCACAGTCTCAGATCCTAAACCCCCACATCCCTTCTAATGGTCCTCCAAATCTCCACCCCCCACCTTTCACCTCCAGATCTCAGCCCCCAAAGCCCAATACACCCCTTAAATCCAAGAACCCCCCTGCTAACCCCAACCTCATAGTCATCCAATCCCCTTGTGTGCCCCTATATAGAATACAAGGCCTTTTAACAACCTCTCTGTTCCCCTAACAACCATCTTTGCTGCCCCAGGACACAGACTCTACCTCTGATGTCTTCACCTCTCCAATCAACTCCACCCCTTAATCCAGATATCCCACAGTCCCTCCTACCCCACTAGCTCTCCTGCTAGAGAAAGAGAGAAATTATCAACATTCAAAAAATATCCTTTAAATTCTACAACCACCTAAAAATAAGTGATTCCTAAACCTTCCATAACAAAGTCATCACCAACAGAGAGATGAACCCAGAGAAGACTCCTTCAGCTAGATCTGGTGTTCTGTTCACAAACACAAACAGACCCCACAGAGCCGCAGGACAGTAACACAATTAGACCCCACAGAGCCGCAGGACAGTAACACAAACAGACCCCACAGAGCCGCAGGACAGTAACACAAACAGACCCCACAGAGCCGCAGGACAGTAACACAAACAGACCCCACAGAGCCGCAGGACAGTAACACAAACAGACCCCACAGAGCCGCAGGACAGTAACACAAACAGACCCCACAGAGCCGCAGGACAGTAACACAAACAGACCCCACAGAGCCGCAGGACAGTAACACAAACAGACCCCACAGAGCCGCAGGACAGTAACACAAACAGACCCCACAGAGCCGCAGGACAGTAACACAAACAGACCCCACAGAGTCGCAGGACAGTAACACAATTAGACCCCACAGAGCCGCAGGACAGTAACACAATTAGACCCCACAGAGCCGCAGGACAGTAACAAAAACAGACCCCACAGAGCCGCAGGACAGTAACACAAACAGACCCCACAGAGCCGCGGGACAGTAACACAAACAGACCCCACAGAGCCGCAGGACAGTAACACAAACAGACCCCACAGAGCCGCAGGACAGTAACACAAACAGACCCCACAGAGCCGCAGGACAGTAACACAAACAGACCCCACAGAGCCGCAGGACAGTAACACAAACAGACCCCACAGAGCCGCGGGACAGTAACACAAACAGACCCCACAGAGCCGCAGGACAGTAACACAAACAGACCCCACAGAGCCGCAGGACAGTAACACAAACAGACCCCACAGAGCCGCAGGACAGTAACACAAACAGACCCCACAGAGTCGCAGGACAGTAACACAATTAGACCCCACAGAGCCGGAGGACAGTAACACAAACAGACCCCACAGAGCCGCAGGACAGTAACACAAACAGACCCCACAGAGCCGCAGGACAGTAACACAAACAGACCCCACAGAGCCGCAGGACAGTAACACAAACAGACCCCACAGAGCCGCAGGACAGTAACACAAACAGACCCCACAGAGCCGCAGGACAGTAACACAAACAGACCCCACAGAGCCGCAGGACAGTAACACAAACAGACCCCACAGAGCCGCAGGACAGTAACACAATTAGACCCAACCATATAATGCGACAACTAAAAAATAATGACTTGACATATTAGAACGAATCAACAACTAAAAAATAGAGGAAATTTGAATGTTATTTGTCCCTAAACAGAGAATACACAGTGGCAGAATCCCTGATCACCGTGACTGACCCAAACTTAAGAAAAGTTTAGACTTTGTACAGACTCACTGAGCATGGATTTGCTATTGAGAGAGGCTGTGAGCGTGGATTTGCTATTGAGAGAGGCTGCCATAGGCAGACCTGGTTCCCAATAGACGACAGCCCAGTGCCCAGAAAAATAGGTGAAAAACGAGCTGCATTTCCTAACCACCTGCCAAAATGTATGAACATATTAGAGATACATATTTCCCCACGATTACACAGACCCACAAAGATTTTGAAATCAAATCCAATCTTGATAAACTCCCATATCTATTGGGTGAAGTAACACAGTGTGCCATCACAGCAGCAAGATGTGTGACCTGTTTCAACAAGAAAAGTGCAGCAGTGAAGAACAAACACCATTGTAAATACAACCTATCGTGATGCAGGATACTGTAATAGGACATTGTGGTTTATTTATTTTCCCTTTACTACTTTAACTACTGGAACATTGTTACAACACTTTGTATAGCACTAATATAACATTTGAAATGTCTATATTATTTTAAACGTTTGTGTGTAATGTTTACTCTTTGACGTTTACCCCTAAGGTTGATGTCCGTGCCCCTGCTGAAATATAATTAGCATAATTAAAAATCCCCCTAAAATCTGTCACTTTAGGCTATAGATATTGTTTTGCATAGGATTCATCTAATGTAGTAAGAGACTGAGACAGAGACATAGAGACACCTAGTAAGAAACAGAAAGACTGAGAGACTGAGACACAGGGACACCTAGTAGGAGACAGAAAGACTGAGAGACAGAGACACAGGGACACCTAGTAAGAGACAGAAAGACTAAGACAGAGACACGGGGTCACCTAGTAAGAGACAAAGACTGAGAGACAGAGACACAGGGACACCTAGTAAGAGACAGAAAGACTAAGACAGAGACACAGGGTCAACTAGTAAGAGACAAAGACTGAGAGACAGAGACACAGGGACACCTAGTAAGAGACGGAAAGACTGAGAGACAGAGACACAGGGACACCTAGTAAGAGACAGAAAGACTAAGACAGAGACATAGGGACACATAGCAAGAGACAGAAACACTAAGACAGAGACACAGGGACACCTAGTAAGAGACAAAAAGACTGAGATACTGAGACACAGGGACACCTAGTAAGAAACAGAAAGACAGAGACACAGGGACACCTAGTAAGAGACAGAAAGACTGAGATACTGAGACACAGGGACACCTAGTAAGAGACAAAAAGACTGAGATACTGAGACACAGGGACACCTAGTAAGAAACAGAAAGACAGAGACACAGGGACACATTGTAAGAGACAGAAAGACTAAGACAGAGACATAGGGACACATAGCAAGAGACAGAAACACTAAGACAGAGACACAGGGACACCTAGTAAGAGACAAAGCCTGAGAGACAGAGACACAGGGACACCTAGTAAGAGACAAAGACTGAGAGAATGAGACACAGGGACAACTAGTAAGAAACAGAAAGACAGAGACACAGGGACACCTAGTAAGAGACAAAGACTGAGAGACAGAGACACAGGGACACCTAGTAAGAGACAGAAAGACTGAGAGACAGGGACACAGGAACACAATGTAAGAGACAGAAAGACTAAGACAGAGACATAGGGACACATAGCAAGAGACAGAAACACTAAGACAGAGACACAGGGACACCTAGTAAGAGACAAAAAGACAGTGAAGGCCAGAGAAAGAGAGAGCCCGCAAAAGATTGAAAGGAGAGAGGTAGAGAGAGAAGACATGCTGCGTGTCTGTGTGTCCCCTGGCCCTCTCCTCTCTCCACTATGGCATGCGATTCAGGATGAGAGATGATGCGCTCCACTCTACAGCCCAGACCTGGACTGCTGCACCACCATTCCCTGCTGAAACCATTAGTGTGGGCATTAAACACCATTAGAGCACACACACAGGCACATAAAAAACACAAACAGGCGCACACACACATCACACATAAACACACAGGTGCACACACACCTGGGTGCATGCATAAGCTCACGTGCACACACACCCACACAAACACTTAGAGTGCAGAGCGAAGGAGAGAGAGACCGCCAAACAGACGAGATGCTGCTTCAGGAGAGAAGCAGAGAGAGACCGCCAAACAGACAAGATGCTGCTTCAGGAGAGAAGCAGAGAGAGACCGCCAAACAGACAAGATGCTGCTTCAGGAGAGAAGCAGAGAGAGACCGCCAAACAGACGAGATGCTGCTTCAGGAGAGAAGCAGAGAGAGACCGCCAAACAGACAAGATGCTGCTTCAGGAGAGAAGCAGAGAGAGAGACCGCCAAACAGACAAGATGCTGCTTCAGGAAAAACGCAGAGAGAGACCGTCAAACAGATGAGATGCTGCTTCAGGAGAGGAGAGAGAGACCGCCAAACAGACGGGTCCGCTGCTTCAGGAGAGAAGCAGAGAGAGACCGCCAAACAGATAAGATGCTGCTTCAAGAGAGAAGCAGAGAGAGACCGCCAAACAGACGAGATGCTGCTTCAGGAGAGAAGCAGAGAGAGAGACGGCCAAACAGACGAGATGCTGCTTCAGGAGGGAAGCAGAGAGAGACCGCCAAACAGACGAGATGCTGCTTCAGGAGAGAAGCAGAGAGAGACCGCCAAACAGACGATATGCTGCTTCAGGAGAGAAGCAGAGAGAGACCGCCAAACAGACGAGATGCTGCTTCAGGAGAGAAGCAGAGAGAGACAATCAAACAGACGAGATGCTGCTTCAAGAGAGAAGGAGAGAGAGACCGCTAAACAGACGAGATGCTGCTTCAGGAGAGAAGCAGAGAGAGACAATCAAACAGACGAGATGCTGCTTCAAGAGAGAAGGAGAGAGAGACCGCCAAACAGACGAGATGCTGTTTCAGGAGAGAAGCAGAGAGAGACCGCCAAACAGATGAGATGCTGCTTCAGGAGAGAAGCAGAGAGAGACAATCAAACAGACGAGATGCTGCTTCAAGAGAGAAGGAGAGAGAGACCGCCAAACAGACGGGCCGCTGCTTCAGGAGTGAAGGCTGTAGTAGTACACCATTCAGTTATTCTGATCAATAAATAGATTCGGGAGCTATACTGTAACTGATATCTTCATTCTCTCTGCAGTGAAACTTGGCCTGACAAGGTGTGTCTGTGTGCTTGTTTGTGTGTGTGCATGAATGTTTGCTTACTCCTTGTTCCAGTTGTAACTGGGTTAGTGACAAGCAGGACAATGTGACACCTGGAAGAGGACTCACCTGCACTGGTCTCTAGTGTACCGGATTTATGTGGATTTGGCTGGACTAGTCTCCAACAGAGCTACAGTGTGTGTGTGTGTACAGTAGAGAGAGAGTTTGGCCAACAGGCTGGATGCGATGTTGCTGCCTTTGAGCATCAGACATTAGGTCACCTACATGACGCAGGTTTTAGTTTTATTATTTTGACCGACAGTCTAACGTCCTGTCCAGAGACAAGAGATTGGCTCCTGCCCTATTGCTGGAGAAAGTGGGACGGCACTGTTGTTCATCTGAAGTGCTTTTTTCTGATTGGTATGATTCAAAATGACATTTTAGTTCATTCAACCTATTCCTTCTTTAAATTCTACCACCAATTTCTCCCCAGTTTCGATCTTGTCTCATCGCTGAAACTCTCCAGCTGGCTCAGGAGGCGAAGGTCGAGTCATGCGTCCTCCGAAACATGACCCTTCCCCTGAACCCGGAAGCCAGCCACAACTACGTGTTGGAGGAAACACAATTCAACTGACGACCGAGGTCAGCCTGCAGGTAATGAAACAGTTCAACTGACGACCGAGGTCAGCCTGCAAGTAATGAAACAGTTCAACTGACGACCGAGGTCAGCCTGCAGGTAATGAAACAGTTCAACTGACGACCGAGGTCAGCCTGCAGGTAATGAAACAGTTCAACTGACGACCGAGGTCAGCCTGCAGGTAATGAAACAGTTCAACTGACGACCGAGGTCAGCCTGCAAGTAATGAAACAGTTCAACTGACGACCGAGGTCAGCCTGCAAGTAATGAAACACAGTTCAACTGACGACCGAGGTCAGCCTGCAAGTAATGAAACAGTTCAACTGACGACCGGGGTCAGCCTGCAAGTAATGAAACAGTTCAACTGACGACCGGGGTCAGCCTGCAAGTAATGAAACACAGTTCAACTGACGACCGAGGTCAGCCTGCAAGTAATGAAACACAGTTCAACTGACGACCGAGGTCAGCCTGCAAGTAATGAAACAGTTCAACTGACGACCGAGGTCAGCCTGCAAGTAATGAAACAGTTCAACTGACGACCGAGGTCAGCCTGCAAGTAATGAAACAGTTCAACTGACGACTGAGGTCAGCCTGCAAGTAATGAAACAGTTCAACTGAAGACCGAGGTCAGCCTGCAAGTAATGAAACAGTTCAACTGACGACTGAGTTCAGCCTGCAAGTAATGAAACAGTTGAACTGAAGACCGAGGTCAGCCTGCAAGTAATGAAACACTGTTCAACTGACGACCGGGGTCAGCCTGCAGCAATGAAACACAATTCAACTGACGACCGAGGTCAGCCTGCAAGTAATGAAACACAATTCAACTGACGACCAAGGTCAGCCTGCAAGTAAATGAAACAGTTCAACTGACGACCGAGGTCAGCCTGCAAGTAATGAAACAGTTCAACTGACGACTGAGGTCAGCCTGCAAGTAATGAAACAGTTCAACTGAAGACCGAGGTCAGCCTGCAAGTAATGAAACAGTTCAACTGACGACTGAGTTCAGCCTGCAAGTAATGAAACAGTTGAACTGAAGACCGAGGTCAGCCTGCAAGTAAAGAAACACTGTTCAACTGACGACCGGGGTCAGCCTGCAGCAATGAAACACAATTCAACTGACGACCGAGGTCAGCCTGCAAGTAATGAAACACAATTCAACTGACGACCGAGGTCAGCCTGCAAGTAATGAAACAGTTCAACTGATGACCGAGGTCAGCCTGCAAGTAATGAAACAGTTCAACTGACGACCGGGGTCAGCCTGCAGTAATGAAACAGTTCAACTGACGACCGGGGTCAGCCTGCAAGTAATGAAACAGTTCAAGTGACGACTGAGGTCAGCCTGCAAGTAATGAAACACTGTTCAACTGACGACCGGGGTCAGCCTGCAGCAATGAAACACAATTCAACTGACGACCGAGGTCAGCCTGCAAGTAATGAAACACAATTCAACTGACGACCGAGGTCAGCCTGCAGCAATGAAACACAATTCAACTGACGACCGAGGTCAGCCTGCAGCAATGAAACACAATTCAACTGACGACCGAGGTCAGCCTGCAAGTAATGAAACAGTTCAACTGACGACCGAGGTCAGCCTGCAAGTAATGAAACACAGTTCAACTGACGACCGAGGTCAGCCTGCAGGTAATGAAACACAGTTCAACTGACGACCGAGGTCAGCCTGCAAGTAATGAAACAGTTCAACTGAAGACCGAGGTCAGCCTGCAAGTAATGAAACAGTTCAACTGAAGACCGAGGTCAGCCTGCAAGTAATGAAACAGTTCAACTGAAGACCGAGGTCAGCCTGCAGCAATGAAACACTGTTCAACTGACGACCGAGGTCAGCCTGCAGCAATGAAACACAATTCAACTGACGACCGAGGTCAGCCTGCAAGTAATGAAACAGTTCAACTGACGACTGAGGTCAGCCTGCAAGTAATGAAACAGTTCAACTGACGACCGAGGTCAGCCTGCAAGTAATGAAACAGTTCAAGTGACGACTGAGGTCAGCCTGCAAGTAATGAAACACTGTTCAACTGACGACTGAGGTCA
Organism: Oncorhynchus gorbuscha; assembly: GCF_021184085.1. Taxonomy (NCBI): domain Eukaryota; kingdom Metazoa; phylum Chordata; class Actinopteri; order Salmoniformes; family Salmonidae; genus Oncorhynchus; species Oncorhynchus gorbuscha. Next base: position 48,079,274 of record NC_060196.1, on the reverse strand, counting down.
GCCTGCAAGTAATGAAACAGTTCAACTGACGACCGAGGTCAGCCTGCAAGTAATGAAACAGTTCAACTGACGACTGAGGTCAGCCTGCAAGTAATGAAACAGTTCAACTGAAGACCGAGGTCAGCCTGCAAGTAATGAAACAGTTCAACTGACGACTGAGGTCAGCCTGCAAGTAATGAAACACTGTTCAACTGACGACTGAGGTCAGCCTGCAAGTAATGAAACAGTTCAACTGACGACTGAGGTCAGCCTGCAAGTAATGAAACAGTTCAACTGACGACTGAGGTCAGCCTGCAAGTAATGAAACAGTTCAACTGAAGACCGAGGTCAGCCTGCAAGTAATGAAACAGTTCAACTGACGACTGAGGTCAGCCTGCAAGTAATGAAACAGTTCAACTGAAGACCGAGGTCAGCCTGCAAGTAATGAAACACTGTTCAACTGACGACCGGGGTCAGCCTGCAGCAATGAAACACAATTCAACTGACGACCGAGGTCAGCCTGCAAGTAATGAAACACAATTCAACTGACGACCGAGGTCAGCCTGCAGCAATGAAACACAATTCAACTGACGACCGAGGTCAGCCTGCAGCAATGAAACACAATTCAACTGACGACCGAGGTCAGCCTGCAAGTAATGAAACAGTTCAACTGACGACGAGGTCAGCCTGCAGGTAATGAAACACAGTTCAACTGACGACTGAGGTCAGCCTGCAAGTAATGAAACAGTTCAACTGAAGACCGAGGTCAGCCTGCAAGTAATGAAACAGTTCAACTGAAGACCGAGGTCAGCCTGCAAGTAATGAAACACAATTCAACTGACGACTGAGGTCAGCCTGCAAGTAATGAAACACAATTCAACTGACGACCGAGGTCAGCCTGCAAGTAATGAAACACAATTCAACTGACGACCGAGGTCAGCCTGCAAGTAATGAAACAGTTCAACTGATGACCGAGGTCAGCCTGCAAGTAATGAAACACAATTCAACTGACGACCGAGGTCAGCCTGCAAGTAATGAAACAGTTCAACTGACGACCGAGGTCAGCCTGCAAGTAATGAAACACAGTTCAACTGACGACCGAGGTCAGCCTGCAAGTAATGAAACACAGTTCAACTGACGACCGAGGTCAGCCTGCAAGTAATGAAACAGTTCAACTGACGACCGAGGTCAGCCTGCAAGTAATGAAACAGTTCAACTGACGACCGAGGTCAGCCTGCAAGTAATGAAACACAATTCAACTGACGACCGGGGTCAGCCTGCAAGTAATGAAACAGTTCAACTGACGACCGGGGTCAGCCTGCAAGTAATGAAACAGTTCAACTGACGACCGAGGTCAGCCTGCAAGTAATGAAACAGTTCAACTGACGACCGAGGTCAGCCTGCAAGTAATGAAACACAATTCAAATGACGACCGAGGTCAGCCTGCAAGTAATGAAACACAGTTCAACTGACGACCGAGATCAGCCTGCAAGTAATGAAACAGTTCAACTGACGACCGAGGTCAGCCTGCAAGTAATGAAACAGTTCAACTGACGACCGAGGTCAGCCTGCAAGTAATGAAACAGTTCAACTGACGACCGGGGTCAGCCTGCAGGTAATGAAACACAGTTCAACTGACGACCGAGGTCAGCCTGCAGGTAATGAAACACAGTTCAACTGACGACCGAGGTCAGCCTGCAGGTAATGAAACACAGTTCAACTGACGACCGAGGTCAGCCTGCAAGTAATGAAACACAGTTCAACTGACGACCGAGGTCAGCCTGCAGGTAATGAAACACAGTTCAACTGACGACCGAGGTCAGCCTGCAGGTAATGAAACACTGTTCAACTGACGACCGAGGTCAGCCTGCAAGTAATGAAACAGTTCAACTGACGACCGAGGTCAGCCTGCAAGTAATGAAACAGTTCAACTGACGACTGAGGTCAGCCTGCAAGTAATGAAACACAGTTCAACTGACGACCGAGGTCAGCCTGCAAGTAATGAAACAGTTCAACTGACGACGAGGTCAGCCTGCAGGTAATGAAACACAGTTCAACTGACGACTGAGGTCAGCCTGCAAGTAATGAAACAGTTCAACTGAAGACCGAGGTCAGCCTGCAAGTAATGAAACAGTTCAACTGAAGACCGAGGTCAGCCTGCAAGTAATGAAACACAATTCAACTGACGACTGAGGTCAGCCTGCAAGTAATGAAACACAATTCAACTGACGACCGAGGTCAGCCTGCAAGTAATGAAACACAATTCAACTGACGACCGAGGTCAGCCTGCAAGTAATGAAACAGTTCAACTGATGACCGAGGTCAGCCTGCAAGTAATGAAACACAATTCAACTGACGACCGAGGTCAGCCTGCAAGTAATGAAACAGTTCAACTGACGACCGAGGTCAGCCTGCAAGTAATGAAACAGTTCAACTGACGACCGAGGTCAGCCTGCAAGTAATGAAACAGTTCAACTGACGACTGAGGTCAGCCTGCAAGTAATGAAACAGTTCAACTGAAGACCGAGGTCAGCCTGCAAGTAATGAAACAGTTCAACTGACGACTGAGTTCAGCCTGCAAGTAATGAAACAGTTGAACTGAAGACCGAGGTCAGCCTGCAAGTAATGAAACACTGTTCAACTGACGACCGGGGTCAGCCTGCAGCAATGAAACACAATTCAACTGACGACCGAGGTCAGCCTGCAAGTAATGAAACACAATTCAACTGACGACCAAGGTCAGCCTGCAAGTAAATGAAACAGTTCAACTGACGACCGAGGTCAGCCTGCAAGTAATGAAACAGTTCAACTGACGACTGAGGTCAGCCTGCAAGTAATGAAACAGTTCAACTGAAGACCGAGGTCAGCCTGCAAGTAATGAAACAGTTCAACTGACGACTGAGTTCAGCCTGCAAGTAATGAAACAGTTCAACTGACGACCGGGGTCAGCCTGCAAGTAAAGAAACACTGTTCAACTGACGACCGAGGTCAGCCTGCAGGTAATGAAACACAGTTCAACTGACGACCGAGGTCAGCCTGCAGGTAATGAAACACAGTTCAACTGACGACCGAGGTCAGCCTGCAAGTAATGAAACACAGTTCAACTGACGACCGAGGTCAGCCTGCAGGTAATGAAACACAGTTCAACTGACGACCGAGGTCAGCCTGCAGGTAATGAAACACTGTTCAACTGACGACCGAGGTCAGCCTGCAAGTAATGAAACAGTTCAACTGACGACCGAGCTCAGCCTGCAAGTAATGAAACAGTTCAACTGACGACCGAGGTCAGCCTGCAAGTAATGAAACACAATTCAACTGATGACCGAGGTCAGCCTGCAAGTAATGAAACAGTTCAACTGATGACCGAGGTCAGCCTGCAAGTAATGAAACAGTTCAACTGATTGTCCTTCTGTAGCTCAGTTGGTAGAGCATGGCGCTTGTAACACCAGGGTAGTGGGTTCAACTCCCAGGACCACCCATACGTAGAATGTATGCACACATGACTGTAAGTTGCTTTGGATAAAAGCGTCTGCTAAATGGCATATATTATTATTATTATTATTATATTATTATATATTATATTATTATATTATTATTATTATTATTATATTACCGAGGTCAGCCTGCAAGTAATGAAACAGTTCAACTGATGACCGAGGTCAGCCTGCAAGTAATGAAACAGTTCAACTGATGACCGAGGTCAGCCTGCAAGTAATGAAACACAATTCAACTGATGACCGAGGTCAGCCTGCAAGTAATGAAACAGTTCAACTGACGACCGAGGTCAGCCTGCAGTAATGAAACACAGTTCAAGTGACGACCGAGGTCAGCCTGCAGGTAATGTGTTCTGTTTTGTTTTTGTTTATGATTATGATTATACAGTTGAAGTTGGAAGGTTACATACACTCCACAAATCTCTTGTTAACAAACTATAGTTTTGGCAAGTCGGTTAGGACAACTACTTTGTGCATTATTTTAACATGTCCTCTGGTCTGATGAAACAAAAATATAACTGTTTTGTCATAATGACCATCGTTATGTTTGGAGGAAAAAGGGGGAGGCTTGCAAGCTTAAGATCACCATCCCAACCGTGAAGCACGGGAGTGACAGCATCATGTTGTTGGGGTGCTTTGCTGCAGGAGGGACTTCACAAAAGGATGGAAAATTATAAGGGAGGAAAATTACGTGGCTATATTGAAGCAACATCTCAAGACATCAGTCAGAAAGTTAAATCTTGGTTGCAAATGGGTCTTCGAAATGGACAATGACCCCAAGTATACTTCCAAAGTTGTGGCAAAATGGCCTAAGGACAACAACACCAAGGTATTGGAGTGGCCATTACAAAGCCCTGACCTCAATCTTATAGAAAATTTGTGGGCAGAACTGAAAAAGCGTGTGCGAGCGAGGAGGCCTACAAACCTGACTCAGTTACACTAGTTTGGTCAGGAGAAATGGGCCAAAATTCACCCAACTTATTGTGGGAAGGTTGTGGAAGGCTAACGAAACATTTTACCCAAGTTAAACAATTTAAAGGCAATGCTACCAAATACTAATTGAGTATATATAAACTTCTGACCCACTGGGGATGTGATGAAAGAAAGAAAAGCTGAAATAAATCATTATCTCTACTATTATTCTGACATTTCACATTCTTACAATAAAGTGGGGATCCTAACTGACCTATAACGCGGATTTTTTGTCAGCAATTGTGAAAAACTGACTTCAACTGTATGTTCACTGACAGGACTGAATCTTAAATCTGTGTAGGTCATGTGACATTAAAGCACCTAGAAAGGTTTTCATTGATGAGATGGTCACCATTTGGTTACTATACTGTAACCAGTTAATGTGAAAGTCTTTATGTAAAGAAGGTGTTTGGAGTCATTATTGTATGTTGTGGAACCAACTTAATATCATGATTAACAGAAATGTATTTAATTGCTTGTAACCCAATTGGCTATGAACCATCTATTTGGTTTCAACGAATGTAGTTTTCATTTAAATTGAGAAAGCTTAACTAATTTACTTGTAGCCAGCTATGCGTTGGCTCTGGGAGCTAACATCATGTCTCAGGCAACATTCACTAATCAAGTAGAAGTGTAGTATCACTGCTCTACTTCCTATCCTGAGTCCCTCTTCTCCTCAGACTGAGCTAGTGATCACCGACAGATATTATCTTGCTGTCAGATCTGATATCCACTACTCAGGTCTGGAGTGTGTCAGTCTCTCAGACTCTGGTGAAGGAAGGAGCGTGGCGTGCTAACCAGCGAGGTGCTATCAGAAGCTAATAAATCATCTGAAGTTTTATTTCACATTTATTCTGGTTGTAATGAAGACGCGATGGCCTCCGGGCCCATAACCGATGGCGACAGGGTGACACTGATGAATGGTTGAAGGTGCGTTCGTTACAGTCGGAGGGAGAGGGAGACGACTGTCAGGCTTCAAGGCTTCAACAGGGATCTGTGTTTGTGTGTGTGTGTGTCAAGTGTGTGTGTCGAGTGTGTATGTGTGCGTCCATCTGTGTGTTTATCTAAAATTAATATCTATATGTAGTTTAGACTACAGTTAGACATTAGTACAGCAGTCTATCAGCAGCTGCTTTTTATGGCAGATCTGAATCTACTCTGTTGTGACACTACACTGAAATCACTCTGCTGCCTTTGTATCTTCCTCATTTCCATATCATCATCATCCTCATCTGGCTATGGGCTGATAAGAATTATATTTGTGGAAGAAAGAAAGAAAGACAGACAGACAGACAGACAGACAGACAGACAGACAGACAGACAGACAGACAGACAGACAGACAGACAGACAGACAGACAGACAGACAGACAGACAGACAGACAGACAGACAGACAGACAGACAGACAGACAGACAGACAGACAGAGAGAGAGACAGAGAGAGAGATACAGAGAGAGAGAGAGAGAGACAGTGAGAGAGAGAGAGAGAGAGAGAGAGAGAGAGAGAGAGAGAGAGAGAGAGAGAGAGAGAGAGACAGAGACAGAGAGAGAGAGTGAGAGAGAGAGTGAGACAGAGAGAGAGTGAGAGAGAGAGAGAGAGATTCCACAGTGTGCCATCACAGCAGCAAGATTTGTGACCCGTTGCCACGAGAAAAGGGTAACCAGTGAAGAACAAACACCATTGTAAATACAACCCATATTTATGCTTATTTATTTTATCTTGTGTCCTAACTATTTGTACATTGTATATATATATATATATATATATATATATATATATATATATATATATATATATATATATATATATATATATATATATATATAATATGATATTTGTAATGTCTTTACTGTTTTGAAACTTCTGTATGTGTAATGTTTACTGTTCATTTTTGTTGTTTTTCACTTTATATATTCACTTTGTATGTTGTGTCTACCTCACTTGCTTTGGCAATGTTAACACATGTTTCCCATGCCAATAAAGCCCTTGAATTGAATTGAATTGAATTTAATTGAGAGAGAGAGAGATTGAGTGAGTGAGTGAGTGAGTGAGTGAGTGAGTGAGTGAGTGAGTGAGTGAGAGATTGAGTGTGAGAGAGAGAGAGAGAGAGAAAGAGACAGTGAGAGAGAGAGACAGAGAGAGAGACAGAGAGTGAGAGTGAGAGTGAGACAGAGAGAGAGAGAGAGATTGAGAGAGATATTGAGTAAGAGAGAATGAGACAGAGAGAGAGAGTGAGAGAGAGAGAGATTGAGTGAAAGAGAGAGAGCGATTGAGTGAGAGAGAGAGAGATTGAGAGAGAGAGAGAGAGAGAGAGAGAGAGAGAGAGACAGAGAGAGAGAGAGAGAGAGAGAGAGAGAGAGAGAGAGAGAGAGAGAGAGAGAGAGAGAGAGAGAGAGAGAGATTGAGAGAGAGAGAGAGAGAGAGAGAGAGAGAGAGAGAGAGAGAGAGAGAGAGAGAGAGAGAGAGAGAGAGAGAGAGAGAGAGAGAGAGAGAGAGAGAGATTGAGTGAGAGAGAGTGATTGAGTGAGAGAGAGATTGTGTGAAAGAGAGAGAGAGAGAGAGAGAGAGAGAGAGAGAGAGAGAGAGAGAGAGAGAGAGAGAGAGAGAGAGAGAGAGAGAGAGCAATTTAGTGAGAGAGAGAGAGATTGAGTGAAAGACAGAGAGAGAGAGAGAGAGAGAGAGAGAGACACAGAGACACAGAGAGAGAGAGACAGTGAGAGAGAGAGAGAGTGATTTAGTGAGAGAGAGATTGAGTGAAAGAGAGAGAGAGAGAGAGATTGAGTGAGAGAGAGAGCGATTTCGTGAGAGAGAGAGATTGAGTGAAAGAGAGAGAGAGAGAGATTGAGTGAGAGAGAGAGAGCGATTTAGTGAGAGAG
>NC_060196.1:48049454-48066954 GCF_021184085.1 Oncorhynchus gorbuscha | reverse complement strand
GAAGACGGCGCAGAGAGAGAGCGGCTGAGTCAGGGTTCAGACCTGAGCCAACTCTCCTTGTTAATCGTGAAGAGCAGTTGCAGTGGGAGAGGCTGCACCACTTGGAGAATTGGACATGGGAGGAGGAATTAGACGGGAAAAGACCCTGGGCTCAGCCTGGAGAATATCGCCGTCCCAAGGAAGAAATAGAAGTCCTCCGGTAGCAGCTCCCCGCATCAGGCTTCCTGTGCGTGTCCTCGATCCAGTACCACCAGTTCCAGCACCACGCACCAGGCCTCCAGTGCGCCTCGCCTGTTCAGCGCAGCCAGCGCTTTTCTCCTCTCCTGCGCTGTCGGAGTCTCCCGCCTGTTTAGCGCAGCCAGAGCCTTTCTCCTCTCCTGCGCTGCCGGAGTCTCCCGTCTGCCCAGCGCCGCCAGTGCTCCCAGTCTGCCCAGCGCCGCCAGTGCTCCCAGTCTGCCCAGCGCCGCCAGTGCTCCCAGTCTGCCCAGCACCGCCAGTGCTCCCAGTCTGCCCAGCGCCGCCAGTGCTCCCAGTCTGCCCAGCGCCGCCAGACAACCAGTCTCTTCCAGATCTCCCAGACAACCAGTCTCTTCCAGATCTGCCAGACAACCAGTCTCTTCCAGATCTGCCAGACAACCAGTCTCTTCCAGATCTGCCAGACAACCAGTCTCTTCCAGATCTGCCAGACAACCAGTCTCTTCCAGATCTGCCAGACAACCAGTCTCTTCCAGATCTGCCCGACAACCAGTCTCTTCCAGATCTGCCCGACAACCAGTCTCTTCCAGATCTGCCAGACAACCAGTCTCTTCCAGATCTGCCAGACAACCAGTCTCTTCCAGATCTGCCAGACAACTAGTCTCTTCCAGATCTGCTTGTCAACCTGAATCTTCCAGTTCCGCCAGCCAGCCAGGATTTACCGGAGCCTACTACCTGCCTGAGCTTCATCTCAGTACTGGGCTTCCTCTCAGTACTGAGCTTCCTCTCAGTACTGGGCTCCCCCTGAGTCCTGGGCAGCCCCTCAGTTCCGGGCTGCTTCTGTCCCGAGCTGCCCCTCTGTCCCGAGCTGCCCATCTGTCCCGAGCTGCCCCTCTGTCCCGAGCTGCCCCTCTGTCCCGAGCTGCCCCTATGTCCCGAGCTGCCCCTCTGTCCCGAGCTGCCCCTCTGTCCCGAGCTGCTCCTCTGTCCCGAGCTGCCCCTCTGTCCCGAGCTGCCCCTCTGTCCCGAGCTGCCCCTCTGTCCCGAGCTGCTCCTCAGTTATGTGGGGATCTGGGTGAGGACTATTAGGCCATGGTCGGCGGAGAGGGTGGATTATCCCAGGACGCGAAGGGGAGGAACAAGGACATTTATGGAGTGGGGTCCACGTCCCGAGCCGGAACCGCCACCATGGACAGACGCCCACCCGGACCCTCCCTATGCTTTTGAGGTGCGTCCGGGAGTCCGCACCTTAGGGGGGGGGGGGTTCGGTCACGCCTTGGTCATTGTATTTTGTGTTTTTGTTATATGTTTGGGTAGGCCAGGGTGTGACATGGGTTTATATGTTGTTTTCGTATTGGGGTTTGTATTATTTGGGATCGCGGCTGATTAGGGGTGTTGTTAGGCTTGGCTGCCTGAGGCGATTCTCAATCAGAGTCAGGTGCTTTTCGTTGTCTCTGATTGGGAACCGTATTTAGGGAGCCATAGTTTCGCTTTGTATTTCGTGGGTGATTGTTCCTGTCTTTGTGTAGTTTCACCAGATAGGCTGTAATTAGGTTTTCGTTCCATTTGTTGTTTTCGTCTTTCGGTTATTTCCTGTACCGCATTTTCATTCATTAAAGTCATGAGTAACCAACACGCTGCATTTCGGTCCGACTCTCTTCTTTCAACAGACGAACGCCGTTACAAGGAATTTGGAGAACTTATTTTGATAATCTATACAAAAACATCCCAGAAAAAGACTTACAACAGAACCAATTAGAAATTAAAGAAAAATTGAACATCCTTGAATCAGTCATTAAAAACAACCAAAATCCATTAGATTACCCAATAACCCAACAAGAACTAAATGAAAAGCTCAAATCTATTAAATCAAAAAAGGCTTGTGGTGTAGACAACATCAGAAATAAAATGCTGAAAAACAGCACACCTGAGTTGCAAAATGCTGAGCTTAAATTGTTCAACATGGTTTTAATTTCTGGCTGCTTCCCTGATGTCTGGAACCAGGGGCTCATCTCCCCTATCCACAAAAGTGGAGACAAATCAGACCCCAATAATTACAGGGGAATTTGCGTCAACAGTAACTTGGGAAAGATTTTCTGTAGCATTTTGAATTCAAGAATTCAAACCTTTCTTCAAGAAAAAATGTAATAAGTAAATGTCAAATTGGCTTTCTTCCTAACCATCGCACTACTGACCATATATACACCTTAAGCACACTAATTAATAAACACGTTCACCAAAAAGAAGAGGGCAAAATCTTTGCTTGCTTTATTGACTTTAAAAAAGCATTTGATTCGATTTGGCACGAAGGGCTATTCCACAAAATTCTACAAAGTGGGCTTGGTGGTAAGGTATATGACTTAATAAAATGAATGTACACAGAATCATAAAACACTGGACGAGATGTTAAAAACTGTCCTTTGTGCCAATAGATGGAATGCACTCGCATGAGATTTGCCGTGATGTTGACAGAGTGGCATGGGAGGTTTATTTCTTAGACTGGGGTAAGATGTCAATTTTTGGGACACATCCTCAGTAGTGTGCCTTCGAATCAGTGGGTGTTTCGGCCTTTAATCACTAAACACCCTCATCAAAGGTGGCCAGCTAAAGGGTGATCAAGCCTTAGCTTATGTCCCATGCCCAATTAAGATGTCCCACAGGACTGTGCAAGGCAGGGGCGTCCTATTCCCTGAGCCAGCCATACAGCTGACCGCATACCTCATATGCCCTCCTCAAGTTGGAGGTATCTGAATTGAGTTCTCAGGTGGGGGTGAGGGGTCATGAAGTTATAGCCCAGCAAGGGTCCTTCCGTTTGATCCAGATCCACTGGCTGCCTCTTTCAGCTGCTTGAGAAACTGCTCTGACGGTCTGCCGCAGAGCCTGTCCATGGATTCCAAGTTCTTTCAGCAACCTGATGATGGAACAAGCCACGAATCCTCTGCATCCCACTTCAACTGGCCAGACTTTTGCATTCCAGCCACGCTGAGTTGCGTCTGCTGCCAACTCTGTGTAACGCAGTTTCTTACGCTCGTAGGCCTCTTCAACAGAGTTTTCCCACGGGACTGTGAGCTCTATGATGTACACAGCCTTTCGTGAAGGGGACCAGAGTACCATGTCTGGCCTAAGGTTGGTAGAAGCAATCTCAGGTGGAAAAATGAGTTGCTGGCCAATATCGACAAGCATCTTCCAGTCCCGGGCCATGGCTAGGTGTCCAGTTTCTGGCTTTGTAGGAGGATACTTGGGCCTTTTCTGTCCCTCCCGGATGAATGTTGTTGTTTTGACGGGATTGCTTGTTTTTGGAGGTAATGAATTAGTTGCACTCCTCTTGGTCTCAAGTGCTGCAGCCAGGCTCTTGAGGACCTGATTGTGCCTCCAGGTGTAGCGGCCTTGTGAGAGGCTGGTCTTGCAACCTGTCATTATATGCCTGAGAGTCGCTGGAGCTGGGCAGAGGGGGCAGGTCGAGTCCTCGCCATACCATTGATGTAGATTTTTTGGTGATGGAAGCACATCATAAACAGCTCTTATGATGAAGCTGATGTTGCTTTCCTCCATTTGCCAAAGCTCACTCCAGTTGATCTTTCTCCTCTCCAGGCCTTCCCACCGCGTCCATTGCCCTTGTTTAGCAAGAGAGACAGCCTTTGCACTTCTTGCAGTCTCCTCCTGTCTGCGCACCTCCTCAACCACCAGCTTCCTGCGTTCAGATGTTGTTGCCTTATGGAACATTGGTTTGCTTGCTGCCAGGCCAAAGCCTCCTCTTCCATGCTGGATATTCCCCACAATGTCTTGGTGTCTCAGGGCTGATGTTGCTTGCTGCACAGCCTTGGATGATGTCCATTTCCGTCCAGTTTGTAGGGGATGTGCAGCCTTGCTAATGGTCTGGTCTTTGGAGTCCTTCAATGTCATCTGAAGTCTTACTTTAGAGCACTTGTACTCCTCCGTTAGACTTGTAAGAGGTAGTTCAACGACCCCTTTGCCATAGAGGCCGATGTTACTCAGGCATCGTGGGACACCCAGCCATTTCTTCACGTATGAGGTAATGGTTCGCTCCATCTTCTCCACTGTTGTTATTGGGACCTCATAGACGGTGAGTGGCCACATTACCCGGGGGAGAAGTCCAAACTGTAGGCACCAGAGCTTGAGCCTCCCAGGCAGTAGGGTCTTGTTGATGTTCTCAAGACCGTCGGCGATGTCCTGCCTTACTTTCTGCACTTGATCTTTATCCCGGAGGCTTTCGTTGTACCAGCTACCCAGGCTCTTGATGGGTTGCTCAGACACCGTTGGTATCGGGTCATCTCCAATGCAGAACCTCACATCTTTAAGCTGTCCCTTGACTATGGAGATGCTTCGAGATTTGCTTGGCTTGATTTTCATCCGTGCCCACTTGATGTTATCCTGCAGTTTTGCAAGTAGCCGCCTGGTGCATGCTGCAGTGGTGGTCAGTGTAGTCATGTCATCCATGTATGCTCGGATAGGTGGGAGACGGAGCCCTTCCTTAGTTCTCTCACCGCCGACCACCCATCTCGATGCCCTGATGATGACTTCCATGGCCATAGTGAAGGCCAGAGGAGAAATTGTACAGCCTGCCATTATGCCTACTTCCAAGCGCTGCCATGTTGTTGTGAAGTCAGGTGTTGTGAAACACAATTGCAGGTCTTGGAAATAGGCCTTTACCAGTGTAGTGATGGGTTCTGGTACGTGGAAAATGTTGAAGGATTCCCAGAGGAGTTCATGGGGAACTGAGCCAACGGCATTGGCCAAGTCGAGGAAGATGACATAGAGGTCTCTCTTGTCCTTCTTAGCTGTTTGGATCTGGTGCCAAATCATACTAGTATGTTCCAGGCAACCAGAGAAACCAGGAATACCTGCTTTCTGTACAGATGTATCAATGTACGTGTTCCTTTCCAGATAAGTGGACAGCCTCTGTGCTATTATACTGAAAAAGATCTTCCCTTCGACGTTGAGAAGGGAGATTGGTCGGAATTGACTGATGTCTGTCGCATCCTTCTCTTTCGGGATTAGCACATCACCAGCCCTTCGCCATGCCTTTGGTATTATTTCCTTCTGCCACACTATCCTCATGAGCCTCCAAAGAAAGTGTAGAACATCCGGGTCGTTCTTGTAGAGCTTGTATGGTACTCCATTAGGCCCAGGAGCCGAGGCCGCTCTTGCTCTTCGGACAACGTTCTCTACTTCCCTCCATTTTGGAGGGTCAGTGTCCAGATTGAATTATGGTGGTTGAATAGGTGGGATGTCATGTGGGATGATTATCTGCTCATGCCTTTTCATGTCCTGGTGGACCTTTTCCAGATGTTCTTCCAGTTCAGGCTTTGTAGTTTTTAGGATTCCGCACTTTTCCTTTGCGAAGAGATCTTTGACAAACTTAAAGGGTTTTTTATAGAACCGTGTTCTTGAGTGTTCCTTCTTCCTACGAAGTTTCCTTAAGTTTTCCGCTCTTCGCAAGGTTGCCAGCCGACATTTAATGTCTGCTTGGAGTAGCATGTGACCTTCTCTCTCTGCATCAGAGGCCTTCTTCCACTGCTACCTCAGCTGCCTTCTCTCTCTGACAAGTATCTCGATCTCCTGCTGTCTCCTAGATTTGGCTGGCGCGGGAGGTGTCTTGCCACTTCTCCTTTCTCTCTCTCTCTCTGTCTCACTCTCTCTCTCTCACTCTCACTCTCACTCTCTCTCTCTCTCTCTCTCTCTCTCTCTCTCTCTCTCTCTCTCTCTCTCTCTCTCTCTCTCTCACACTCTCTCTCTCTTTCTCTCTCTCTGTCTCATTCTCTCTCTTACTCAATCTCTCACTCAATCTCCCTCTCTCTCTGTCTCATTCTCTCTCTTACTCAATCTCTGACTCAATCTCTCTCTCTCTCTGTCTCTCTCTCTGTCTCTCTCTCTCTCTCTCTCTCTCTCTCTCTCTCTCTCTCTCTCTCACTCTCACTCACTCTCACTCACTCTCTCTGTCTCACTCTCACTCTCTGCCTTTCTCTCTCTCTCTCTCTCTCTCTCTCTCTCTCTCTCTCTCTCTCTCTCTCTCTCTCTCTCTCTCTCTCTCTCTCTCTCTCTCTCTCTCTGTCTCTCTCTCTCTCACTATCTCACTCTCACTCTCTGTCTCTCTCTCTGTCTCTCTCTCTCTCTCTGTCTCTCTCTCTCACTGTCTCTCTCTCTCTCTTGGCAGAAGGCCTTCCAAAACCTTGAGGCGAACTGGGGACCTCTGTCAGAAACCATATCTTGAGGAATGCCGAAGACTCGGAACACATGATTAATTACCAACTCAGCCGTTTCCTTGGCAGAAGGTAACTTAGTCAGAGGGACGAACCTGGCCGCCTTTGAAAACCTGTCGATTATGACTAGGATAGTAGTATTGCCATGGGATGGAGGAAGGCCAGTAATAAAGTCCAACGAGATAAAGCCAAGTCAACAAACAGGTCACTGACCATCTCGAATCCCACCGTACCTTCTCCGCTGTGCAATCTGGTTTCCGAGCCGGTCACGGGTGCACCTCAGCTACACTTAAGGTACTAAACGATATCATAACCGCCATCGATAAAAAACAGTACTGTGCAGCCGTCTTCATCGACCTCGCCAAGGCTTTCGACTCTGTCAATCCCCATATTCTTATCGGCAGACTCAATAGCCTCGGTTTTTCGGATGACTGCCTTGCCTGGTTCACCAATTACTTTGCAGACAGAGTTCAGTGTGTCAAATCGGAGGGCATGCTGTCCGGTCCTCTGGCAGTCTCTATGGGGGTGCCACAGGGTTCAATTCTCGGGCCGACTCTTTTCTCTGTATATATCAATGATGTTGCTCTTGCTGCGGGCGATTCCCTGATCCACCTCTACGCAGACGACACCATTCTATATACTTTTGGCCCGTCATTGGACACTGTGCTATCTAACCTTCAAACGAGCTTCAATGCCATACAGCACTCCTTCAGTGGCCTCCAACTGCTCTTAAACGCGAGTAAAACCAAATGCATGCTTTTCATCCGATCACTGCCTGCACCCGCATGCCTGACTAGCATCACCACCCTGGATGGTTCCGACCTTGAATATGTGGACATCTATAAGTACCTAGGTGTCTGGCTAGACTGCAAACTCTCCTTCCAGACTCACATCAAACATCTCCAATCGAAAATCAAATCAAGAGTCGGCTTTCTATTCCGCAACAAAGCCTCCTTCACTCACGCCGCCAAGCTTACCCTAGTAAAACTGACTATCCTACCGATCCTCGACTTCGGCGATGTCATCTACAAAATGGCTTCCAACACTCTACTCAGCAAACTGGATGCAGTCTATCACAGTGCCATCCGTTTTGTCACTAAAGCACCTTATACCACCCACCACTGCGACTTGTATGCTCTAGTCGGCTGGCCCTCACTACATATTCGTCGCCAGACCCACTGGCTCCAGGTCATCTACAAGTCCATGCTAGGTAAAGCTCCGCCTTATCTCAGTTCACTGGTCACGATGGCAACACCCATCCGTAGCACGCGCTCCAGCAGGTGTATCTCACTGATCATCCCTAAAGCCAACACCTCATTTGGCTGCCTTTCGTTCCAGTACTCTTCTGCCTGTGACTGGAACGAACTGCAAAAATCGCTGAAGTTGGAGACTTTTATCTCCCTCACCAACTTCAAACACCAGGTATCCGAGCAGCTAACCGATCGCTGCAGCTGTACATAGTCTATTGGTAAATAGCCCACCCATTTTCACCTACCTCATTCCCATACTGTTTTTATACTGTTTTTTATTTATTTACTTTTCTGCTCTTTTGCACACCAATATCTCTACCTGTACATGACCATCTGATCATTTATCACTCCAGTGTTAATCTGCAAAATTGTATTATTTGCCTACCTCCTCATGCCTTTTGCACACATTGTATATAGACTGCCCATTTTTTTTCTTTTTTTCTACTGTGTTATTGACTTGTTAATTGTTTACTCCATGTGTAACTCTGTGTTGTCTGTTCACACTGCTATGCTTTATTTTGGCCAGGTCGCAGTTGCAAATGAGAACTTGTTCTCAACTAGCCTACCTGGTTAAATAAAGGTGAAATAAAAAAAATAAACCGGGGTCTGTGGGGAACAGGTAAAGGGTGAAGGAGTCCTTGAGGGCAGAGGTGAGAAGATTTGCCCTGGCAGCACACGGGGCAGGCATTGACGAAAGTGGCAACGTCTTCTCTTATGGTAGGCCACCAGAACTCCAAGGTGCGACCTATGCCCGGGTGGCAACAAGGTCCTGGGAACTGGCTGCCTCTGGGTTCATTTTTGGCTCTGTGTTTCTGTCAGGACCCGGTTACGAACCCGGGTCTCCGGAGTGAGAAACAGTCACTTAACCAAGTGAGCCACAAATAGTCGGCAGAAGCCAGAAGATGAGACGGTGTATTTAATGAAGTAAAAAGTGAAGTCCTTCAGGAACACATGTAACTCCACAACCTCAAAAGGAATTCCACAAGAACAAAGGTAATCCTCCAAGACAAAACTAGAAAATCCACAAGGTGGTAGGTATAGCATAAAAAGCCTCAAAAGATACTCAAAAATAAATAAACAAGAACAAAAAACAGAATTCCACAAGAGAGTCCAACGGGATCAACAAGAGTTCACAGAATACTAGGGCTGGGTGCTAACATACAAACACAGAGCAAAGAACTGAGGAAAACTAAGGGTTTAAATACAATCAGGTGAAACGAGGCACAGGTGCAAATAATAATGGGGATCAAGGGAAAACAAAAGGTCAAAAAGCACAATGGGGGCATCTAGTGACCAAAAACCGGAACAACCCTGGCCAAATCCTGACAATATGGCAGTGAATGCACTCAAAGAAAAAGCCCGCAGAGCAATGTATGCAATAAAAATGAAATTATTCAAAATCAACATCCCAATTAAAATCTGGACTAAAATATTTGACAGTGTAATCCTACCAATAGCACTTTATGGAAGTGAGGTTTGGGGGCCACTCAATAAACTGGATTTGAAAATGTGGGACAAACATCCAATTGAAGCCCTACATGCAGAATTGTCGGAAAATCCTACAAGTCCAAAGAAATACACCAACTAATGCATGTAGGGCAGAATTGGGCTGTTTTCCAGTAATAATGAAAATACAGAAAAGATCATTAAAATTTTGGCTACAATCAGCTGCAGCTACAGTCTCAGTCAGCTGGTGTTGGACCTAACCAACCAAGCAGACACCAGCACTGCTTCAAAAGAAAGAATTCCAATAAGCAAAATCATGAGAGTGAGAGTGAGAGAGAGAGAGTGAGACAGAGAGAGAGAGA
This sequence comes from Oncorhynchus gorbuscha, assembly GCF_021184085.1. NCBI lineage: Eukaryota > Metazoa > Chordata > Actinopteri > Salmoniformes > Salmonidae > Oncorhynchus > Oncorhynchus gorbuscha. The sequence goes on along the minus strand of NC_060196.1, from coordinate 48,057,480 downwards.
GAGAGTGAGAGATTGAGTAAGAGAGAGAATGAGACAGAGAGAAAGAGAGAGAGATTGAGAGAGAGAGATTGAGTGAAAGAGAGAGAGAGAGAGATTGAGTGTGAGAGAGAGAGTGATTTAGTGAGAGAGAGAGATTGAGTGAGAGAGAGAGAGAGAGAGAGAGAGAGAGAGAGAGAGAGAGAGAGAGAGAGACAGAGAGAGAGACAGAGAGAGAGACAGAGAGTGAGAGTGAGACAGAGAGAGTGAGAGAGAGAGAGAGAGAGAGAGAGAGAGAGAGAGAGAGAGAGAGAGAGAGAGAGAGAGAGAGAGAGAGAGAGAGAGAGAGAGAGAGAGAGAGAGAGAGAGAGAGAGAGAGAGAGAGAGAGAGAGAGAGAGAGAGAGAGAGAGAGAGAGAGAGAGAGAGAGAGAGAGAGAGAGAGAGAGAGAGAGAGATTGAGTGAGTGAGTGAGTGAGAGCGCGATTGAGTAAGAGAGAGATTGAGTGAGAGAGAGAGAGAGAGAGAGATTGAGTGAGTGAGAGAGAGAGAGACAGAGAGAGAGAGACAGACAGACAGACAGAGAGAGAGAGAGAGAGAGAGAGAGAGAGAGAGAGAGAGAGAGAGAGAGAGAGAGAGAGAGATTGAGTGAGTGAGAGCGCGCGATTGAGTAAGAGAGAGATTGAGTGAGAGAGAGAGAGAGAGAGAGAGAGAGAGAGAGATTGAGTGAGTGAGAGAGAGAGAGACAGAGAGAGAGAGAGACAGACATACAGACAGAGAGAGAGAGAGAGAGAGATGCTCACAGCTACACAGCTACTCAACAGCCCGTGCCTAAACCGCACAGAAACAACATTATGGAACAGAAAACTTTTGCTATCTCATTCTGGAATTTATAAGGTCTGAGCAGGAACCCAGAATAAAATACAGACATTGTCAGGTTACAGAGAGCTGGTAGTCCAATCCACCAAACTACCAAACTACTGCCTCAATACAGCGGGTGAATGCAAGAATTTTGCGAGACTGTGCCTAAAAACCATCAACATGACAGCAGAACATATGCCCAGGTCGTGAGCGGAGCAACAGGCCCAACCCCCACTATTACACCCGCCCAAGCCCCATCCTGCGTTCTAAGAGGTATGTATCAGATGCTCAACATGCTCTGCTAACACCTACTGTGATGGTCCGGGCCTAAACCATACAAAACCAACACTAGACTATGAAACACAAAACTTTTACTATGTCATCCTGGAATATACAAGGTCTGAGGTCATCTGCATTTGGCCTAAAGAGCAGGAACTCAAACTTCATGAAAGAAATTGGAAATACAAACATTGTCTTCCTAGAAGAAACATGGTATAAAGGAGACAGACCCACTGGTTTCCCTCTAGGTTACAGAGAGCTGGTAGTCCGATCTACCAAACTACCAGGTGTGAAACAGGGAAGGGACTCAGGGGGTATGCTAATTTGGTATAGAGCAGACCTAACCCACTCTATTAAATGAGTCAAAACAGGAACATTTTACATCTGGCTAGAAATTAATAAGGAAATGATCTCAACAGAGAAAAATGGCCTCATGTTTGCTACATACCTGTATATCCACCCAATAGAATCCCCATATTTTAACGATGACAGCTTCTCCATCCTAGAGGGGGAGATGAACCATTTCCAGGCCCAGGAACATGTACTAGTCTGTGGCGACCTAAATGACAGAACTGGACAAGAACCTGAAACTCAGCACACAGGGGACAAACACCTTCCTGGAGGTGACAGCATTCCCTCCCCCATATGCCCCTCTAGACACAACAATGACAAAACAACCAACAAAAATAGGTCACAAGTCCTGCAGCTCTGTCGCATGCTGGGTCTGTACATAGTCAATGGTAGGCTTCGAGGGGACTCCTATGGTAGGTACACCTCCAGCTCATCCCTTGGCAGTAGTACTGTACAATACATTATCACTGATCTCAACCCAGTTCTCAGTTCTCTTAGAGCCTTCACAGTCACCCCAAAAACACCCCTATCAGATCACCGCAAAATGCAAAGTCTACTTGAACAGAGCTATACTCAGTTCCTTTGGCATCAAAGCCAAAGGAACTCCACAATATTTAGAAACGCTATAGATGTAAAATAAAATGAGAAAACAATACATTCCATCCCTTTGAGACAACTCCCTGGACTAAATATTTCAAGGTAACGTACACAAACACACATCACTTAACTAAGGACCCTGGAACTAAACACCTCCCTCTGCAACTGGATCCTGGACTTCCTGATGGGCCGCCCCCAGGTGGTAAGGGTAGGCAACAACACATCTGCCACACTGATCCTCAACACTGGGGCCCCTCAGGGGTGTGTACTTAGACCCATCCTGTACTCCCTGTTCACCCACGACTGCGTGGCCAAACACGACTCAACACCATCATTCATTTTGCTGATGACACAACAGCGGTAGGCCTGATCACCGACAACGATGAGAGAGCCTATAGGGAGGAGGTTAGAGACCTGGCAGTGTGTTGCCAGGACAACAACCACTCCCTCAATGTAAGCAAGACAAAGGAGCTGATCGTGGACTACAGGAAAAGGCGGGTTGAACAGGCCCCCATTAACATCGGTGGGTCTGTAGTGGAGTGGGTTGAGAGTTCCAAGTTCCTTGGTGTCCACATCACCAACCAACTATCATGGTCCAAACACACCAAGACATTTGTTAAGAGGGCATGTCAACACCTTTCCCCCCCCCCCAGGATACATAAATGATTTGGCATGGGTCCCCAGATCCTTAAAAAGTTCTATAGATGCAACATCGAGAGCATCCTGATCAGTTGCAACACCGCCTGGTATGTCAACTGCTCGGCATCTGAATGTAAGGCGCTACAGTGGGTAGTGCGTACGAACTGCTCGGCATCTGAATGTAAGGCGCTACAGTGGGTAGTGTGTATGGCTCAGTACGTCACTGGGGCCAAGCTTCCTGCCATCCAGGACGTATATATTGGGCGGTGTCAGAGGAAAGCCCAAAGAATTGTCAAAGACTCCAATCACCTAAGTCATAGACGGTTTTCTCTGCTATCGCAAGGCATGCAGTACCAGAGCACCAAGTCTAGGTTCTTAACATTTTCTACCCCCAAGCCATAAGACTGCTGAACAATTCATCAAATGGCCACCGGACTATTTACATTGAACCCCCCCCCCCCCCCATTTATTTTGTACACTGCTGCTACTCACTGTTTATTATGTATGCATAGTCACTTCACCCCTACCTACATGTACAAATTACCTCAACTAACCTGTACCCCTGCTTTGTTACTGTTTGTTACTGTTATGTTATTGTGTTACTTTTTATTTTTTACATTAGTTTATTTGGTCAATATTCTTTTAACTCTTCTTGAACTGCTCTGTTGGTTAAGGGCTTGTAAGTAAGCATTTCATGATAAGGTCTACACTTGTATTCGGCGTGTGTAACAAATAAAGTTTGATTTGATTTGATTACAGATGTTTGTCCACATCAGGGGAACATGATGACATGACTGTACTGTCTGACACAGCGAGACAAGAAATACTAACACACTGCCAACTCTCTCCCTCTCTCTGAAAAACTCACTCTGTCTCGTGCCCTGATAAACCCAAAACATCCTATGTATACTGGGATATCATACAAACATGACATTTCTATTGAAAAGCATATAGTATGTAGATACTTGCCACTCTCAACTCCAGACACACACAAAAACACCCCCCAGCCCCAACACGCCACACACACACACACACACACACACACACACACACACACACACACACACACACACACACACACACACACACACACACACACACACACACACACACACACACACACACACACACACACACACACACACACAGCCAGCTAATTAGAGCCTAGGGCCTGGTCCGTAACGAATGTGTGTATGTGGGGGGTAATTAACAAGCTCCATGGACGGTGTCTGTGTCTGTGAGCTGCTTTAATTAAACCCAGTTGCTGCTGATTTAGCTAATTACCTAATGCTAGGGCCTCAAATACCAAAGCTTTCCAACGCCAGAACACAGAACACGTGCAACAATACGGTTACAAGGTTGTCCAGACAACTAGTTAATGTCCCGCTTGTTATGTTACCCATGTTACCCATGTTACCCATGTTACCCATGTTACCCATGTTACCCATGTCACCTATGTTACCCATGTTACCCATGTTACCCATGTCACCTATGTTACCCATGTTACCCATGTTACCCATGTTACCTATGTTACCCATGTTACCCATGTTACCCATGTCACCTATGTTACCCATGTTACCCATGTTACCCATGTCACCTATGTTACCCATGTCACCTATGTTACCCATGTTACCCATGTTACCCATGTCACCTATGTTACCCATGTTACCCATGTTACCCATGTCACCTATGTTACCCATGTCACCTATGTTACCCATGTTACCTATGTTACCCATGTTACCCATGTTACCCATGTCACCTATGTTACCCATGTTACCCATGTTACCCATGTCACCTATGTTACCCATGTCACCTATGTTACCCATGTTACCTATGTTACCCATGTCACCTATGTTACCCATGTCACCTATGTTACCCATGTTACCCATGTTTCCCATGTTACCCATGTTGCCCATGTTACCCATGTTGCCCATGTTACCCATGTTACCCATGTTACCCATGTTGCCCATGTTACCCATGTTACCCATGTTACCCATGTTACCCATGTTACCCATGTTATCCACGTTGCCCATGTTGCCCATGTTACCCATGTTACCCATGTTACCCATGTTACCCATGTTGCCCATGTTACCCATGTTACCCATGTTACCCATGTTGACCATGTTACCCGTGTTACCCGTGTTACCCGTGTTACCCGTGTTACCCGTGTTGCCCGTGTTACCCGTGTTGCCCGTGTTACCCGTGTTGCCCGTGTTACCCGTGTTGCCCATGTTGCCCATGTTACCCATGTTGCCCATGTTGCCCATGTTGCCCATGTTGCCCATGTTACCCATGTTGCCCATGTTGCCCATGTTGCCCATGTTACCCATGTTGCCCATGTTACCCATGTTGCCCATGTTGCCCATGTTGCACATGTTACCCATGTTACCCATGTTGCCCATGTTACCCATGTTGCCCATGTTGCCCATGTTACCCATGTTACCCATGTTACCCATGTTACCCATGTTGCCCATGTTACCCATGTTACCCATGTTACCCATGTTACCCATGTTGCCCATGTTACCCATGTTACCCATGTTACCCATGTTGCCCATGTTGCCCATGTTGCCCATGTTACCCATGTTGCCCATGTTACCCATGTTGCCCATGTTGCCCATGTTGCACATGTTGCACATGTTACCCATGTTACCCATGTTGCCCATGTTACCCATGTTGCCCATGTTGCCCATGTTACCCATGTTACCCATGTTACCCATGTTTCCCATGTTACCCATGTTACCCATGTTGCCCATGTTACCCATGTTACCCATGTTACCCATGTTACCCATGTTGCCCATGTTACCCATGTTACCCATGTTACCCATGTTGCACATGTTGCCCATGTTGCCCATGTTACCCATGTTACCCATGTTACCCATGTTGCCATACCCTGGAGGGAGGGAGGGGAGACACTATACATATGTTACAATGGTACAAACACATTTCTTTCAGGTTAAGTTGGCTGAAAGCGTACTCTAGATCTAAACACACATTCACGTACAGAAACACACATTCACGTACACAAACACACATTCACGTACACAAACGCATTCACGTACACAAACGCATTCACGTACACAAACACACATTCACATACACAAACAAGCATTCACGTACACAAACACGCATTCACGTACACAAACACGCATTCACGTACACAAACACACATTCACGTACACAAACACATTCACGTACACAAACACGCATTCACGTACACAAACACACATTCACGTACACAAACACACATTCACGTACACAAACATACATTCACGTACACAAACACACATTCACGTACACAAACACACATTCACGTACACAAACACACATTCACGTACACAAACATACATTCACGTACACAAACACACATTCACGTACACAAACACACATTCACGTACACAAACACATTCACGTACACAAACACGCATTCACGTACACAAACACGCATTCACGTACACAAACACATTCACGTACACAAACACGCATTCACGTATACAAACACATTCACGTACACAAACACACATTCACGTACACAAACACACATTCACGTACACAAACACACGTGCGCACACACGCATGCAGACACACACGCACACACAAACAGACACACACACACACACATACACACTCACACACACAGTAAAGCTTGTGTGGTGCCCAAATGGCCTTGAGAGGAAGCAGTAATTAGTCTCTGTTGAGTCGGCTGCCTTTAAATGTGATATTTACGAGGATGCCCTTCCACCTTTGATTTTCTGCAGAAGCACAGTATAGAAGCAAGGAAAAGTCCTCTCATTGCAAGCACAGAGCAAGGACGTACAGGCAGAACATGCGTAGTGGATGTGGTTCAGAGAACACACATGCATGATGACCAACCTTGTCTGAGAACTGAAGACTTGCATTGGCTCCCCCTAGGTCATACCTAGACTTTAGCTCAGCAAGCTAACACAGTCAGGCTTGGAGACAACCCGTGATCAAACCCAGCCAGTTACACATGGTCAGATAGGAACCTACAATAAGTGTCTATAATGTAAACTCAATGAATGCATCTCAACATGGGTGTCCTCCAAGGGTTCAAATCTCTGAGAGGAAATATCAGAAAGTTGTTTTTATCTCACCTTTCTGTCTGTCTCTCTCTCTCTCTCTCTCTCTCTCTCTCTCTCTCTCTCGCTCTCTCTCGCTCTCGCTCTCGCTCTCGCTCTCTCTCTCTTTCATATCTCTAAAATTCAGCCCTCTTCATAGCTGCAGCATCTGATTCCAGTTCATTTCCTGTGACAATGGGAGACTGTGTTACTCTGGCCTGATCAATCATCATCTACACAGGCTTTATCACAGACAGCCTGTATTAGAGATGGAACGAGACAAAAGAGAGAGAAGAGTGAGAGAGGAGGGTGGAGGGAAGAGGATAGAGCAAAATATATCTGAGAGACAGAGAAAGAGAGAGAGAGCGAGAGAGAGAGAGAGAGAGAGAGAGAGAGAGAGAGAGAGAGAGAGAGAGGGAAGACGGCTTTGATTTGTAGACATGAGCAGATGCGATTGGAACGCGATGGAGAGACAAAAAGAGGACAAACTCTTAGGCTCTCTTCGTTATTAAGAGATTAAATCCCATCTCTGACTGAGTTGTCAGTGCGAGACGGAATCGTGTCACGGCCGGTAATTCCACTAGTTTCATGTCTCTGCACCGCTGAGTTGGCCAGTGACAACCAGGCAGCAGGAAGTTACATACACAAGGCCTCTCTTCTCTCTTTGTTCACTTTCCATCTTTGTGTTGGTTGTCATGGTTACATACACGTATTTGTATTTTACTGACCACAGTAGCCTCGAGTTGAGTAAGATCAGGGAGGGTTGCTGATCGAATCCCAGGTCTGACATGGAGTATGTGAGGGCCTGGGGTTGCTGATCGAATCCCAGGTCTGACATGGAGTATGTGAAGGCCTGGGGTTGCTGATCGAATCCCAGGTCTGACATGGAGTATGTGAGGGCCTGGGGTTGCTGATCGAATCCCAGGTCTGACATGGAGTATGTGAGGGCCTGGGGTTGCTGATCGAATCCCAGGTCTGACATGGAGTATGTGAGGGCCTGGGGTTGCTGACCGAATCCCAGGTCTGACATGGAGTATGTGAGGGCCTGGGGTTGCTGATCGAATCCCAGGTCTGACATGGAGTATGTGAGGGCCTGGGGTTGCTGATCGAATCCCAGGTCTGACATGGAGTATGTGAGGGCCTGGGGTTGCTGATCGAATCCCAGGTCTGACATGGAGTATGTGAAGGCCTGGGGTTGCTGATCGAATCCCAGGTCTGACATGGAGTATGTGAGGGCCTGGGGTTGCTG
>NC_060196.1:47976954-48044454 GCF_021184085.1 Oncorhynchus gorbuscha | reverse complement strand
GCCTGAATGAACACACGTACGTACACACGTACACAAACACAAACAGTTTATCCCGGGTATCCCAGTTTATCCCAGGTATCCCAGGTATCCCATGTAACCCAGTTTATCCCAGGTATCCCAGTTTATCCCAGGTATCCCAGGTATCCCAGGTATCTCAGGTATCCCAGGTATCTCAGGTATCCCAGGTATCCCAGGGATCCCAGTTTATCCCAGGTATCCCAGGTATCCCAGGTAACCCAGTTTATCCCAGGTATCCCAGTTTATCCCAGGTATCCCAGGTATCCCAGGTATCTCAGGTATCCCAGGTATCTCAGGTATCCCAGGTATCCCAGGGATCCCAGTTTATCCCAGGTATCCCAGGTATCCCAGGTAACCCAGTTTATCCCAGGTATCCCAGTTTATCCCAGGTATCCCAGGTATCTCAGGTATCCCAGGTATCTCAGGTATCCCAGGTATCCCAGGTATCCCATGTATCCCAGGTATCCCAGTTTATCCCAGGTAACCCAGTTTATCCCAGGTATCCCCGTCTATCCCAGGTATCCCAGTTTATCCCAGGTATCCCAAGTATCCCAGTTTATTCCAGGTATCCCAGTTTATCCCTGGTATCCAAGTTTAACCCAGGTATCCCGGGTATCCCAGTTTATCCCAGGTATCCCATGTATCCCAGGTATCCCAGTTTATCCCAGGTATCCCATGTATCCCAGGTATCCCAGTTTATCCCAGGTATCCCATGTATCCCAGGTATCCCAGTTTATCCCAGGTATCCCAGTTTATCTCAGTTATCGCATGTATCCCAGTTTATCCCAGGTATCCCAGTTTATCTCAGGTATCCCAGGTATCCCAATTTATCTCAGGTATCCCAGGTATCCCAGTTTATCTCAGGTATCCCAGGTATCCCAGAGAACATGGAGATCCCAGGGGGAGCTTGCTTGCCGGCGTCCCTAAAAAGGTAAACTTGACGCGGGCACAGCCCATCGACCTGCCTCCCCTGTCGGCCCAGTGATAATTGGAGAAGGAAAGGGCGAAATAGGGAGATTTAGACAGAAGGATTAAGCTTTAATCACCAAATGTTGGGAGAGACAGGAAAATGTAATGAGACAAACCATTAGAATTTAATGGTAGAATAAGTTAGTGGACAGCGAGAGGGAGAGGTGAAGAGAAGAGAGGGGAGGACAGGGAGGTGAAGAGGAGAGAGGGGAGGACAGAGAGGTGAAGAGTCTCTGTCTGTCTGTCTGTCTGTCTGTCTGTCTGTCTGTCTGTCTGTCTGTCTGTCTGTCTGTCTGTCTGTCTGTCTGTCTGTCTGTCTGTCTGTCTGTCTGTCTGTCTGGATGCGTGTGTCTGTCTGCTGCCCTCTGCACCCTCCCTACCAGAACACACTTCCCTTCTCTGTCCCTTTCCCTTCATTAGTGATGGACTTTTGCTTTCTCATGTCTTCCTGTATTGGCCTCTCTAAACTAAAATGGCTTTATGGGAATGGTGGAACATATGTAAAAAAAAGCAATTGAAATAGATAAACAAAAGTGAAATTAACAATCAGAAATGTACAGTAAACATTACACTAATTTCAAAAGTTATATTATGTCTAAATACAGTGTTGTAACAATGTGCAAATATTTGAAGTACAAAATAGAATATAAATAAACATAAATATGGGTTGTATTTATAATGGTGTCTGTTCTTCACTGGCAACAGGTCACAAATCTTGCTGCTGTGAAGGAAAAATGTGGTATTTCACCTTCTATCCCTCCTATTATTCTTAATTGTCACGACTTCCTCTGAAGTAGGCTCCTCTCCTTGTTCGGGCGGCGTTCTCCTCTCCTTATTCGGGCGGCGTTCTCCTCTCCTTATTCGGGCGGCGTTTGGCGATCGACGTCACTGGCTTTCTAGCCATCGCCGCTCCTGTCAAGCAGGTGAAAGAGGACCCAAAAGCGACTTGGCGAAAACAGAGTCTTTAATCCAGTAAAGTAAATACAAACAAAAAACACAACTTTCACTCGAAATGACGAGGACAAACTGGAGACTCGATCTTGAACAGCAGGTGAACAGCAGGTTGCCTCGGGAAGGCACTTGAACCAGACAGACTCAGACACCTGCTCACCACGCAGCATCTGAGGAAAACACGACACGACAGGGCGATACACAAACACAGCACGGTGAATTCTAGACAAGGAACCGACAGGACAGGAACGGAACACAAAGGAAGAAATAGGGACTCTAATCAGGGGAAAGGATCGGGAACAGGTGTGGGAAGACTAAATGATTGATTAGGGGAATAGGAACAGCTGGGAGCAGGAACGGAACGATAGAGAGAAGAGAGAGCGAGAGAGTGAGAGAGGGAGGGGGAGAGAGAGGGATAGAAAGAGGGAAAGAACCTAATAAGACCAGCAGAGGGAAACGAATAGAATGGGAAGCACAGGGACAAGACAAGATAATAAATGACAAAACATGACAGTACCCCCCACTCACCGAGCGCCTCCTGGCGCACTCGAGGAGGAATCCTGGCGGCAACGGAGGAAATCATCAATGAGTGAACGGTCCAGCACGCCCCGAGACGGAACCCAACTCCTCTCCTCAGGACCGTAACCCTCCCAATCCACTAAGTATTGGTGACCCCGTCCCCGAGAACGCATGTCCATGATCTTATGTACCTTGTAAATAGGTGCGCTCTCGACAAGGACGGGAGGGGGAGGGAAGACGAACGGGGTGCGAAGAAAGGGCTTGACACAGGAGACATGGAAGACAGGATGGACGCGACGAAGATGTCGCGGAAGAAGCAGTCGCACAGCGACAGGATTGACGACCTGGGAGACACGGAACGGACCAATGAACCGCGGAGTCAACTTACGAGAAGCTGTCGTAAGAGGAAGGTTGCGAGTGGAAAGCCACACTCTCTGGCCGCAACAATACCTAGGACTCTTAATCCTGCGTTTATTGGCGGCTCTCACAGTCTGTGCCCTGTAACGGCAAAGTGCAGACCTCACCCTCCTCCAGGTGCGCTCACAACGTTGGACAAACGCTTGAGCGGAGGGAACGCTGGACTCGGCAAGCTGGGATGAGAACAGAGGAGGCTGGTAACCCAGACTACTCTGAAACGGAGATAACCCGGTAGCAGACGAAGGAAGCGAATTGTGAGCGTATTCTGCCCAGGGGAGCTGTTCTGCCCAAGACGCAGGGTTTCTGAAAGAAAGGCTGCGTAGTATGCGACCAATCGTCTGATTGGCCCTCTCTGCTTGACCGTTAGACTGGGGATGAAACCCGGAAGAGAGACTGACGGACGCACCAATCAAACGACAGAACTCCCTCCAAAACTGTGACGTGAATTGCGGGCCTCTGTCTGAAACGGCGTCTAACGGGAGGCCATGAATTCTGAATACATTCTCGATAATGATTTGTGCCGTCTCCTTAGCGGAAGGAAGTTTAGCGAGGGGAATGAAATGTGCCGCCTTAGAGAACCTATCGACAACCGTAAGAATCACAGTCTTCCCGCAGACAAAGGCAGACCGGTAATGAAGTCTAGGGCGATGTGAGACCATGGTCGAGAAGGAATGGGGAGCGGTCTGAGACGACCGGCAGGAGGAGAGTTACCCGACTTAGTCTGCGCGCAGTCCGAACAAGCAGCCACGAAACGGCGCGTGTCACGCTCCTGAGTCGGCCACCAAAAGCGCTGGCGAATAGACGCAAGAGTGCCTCGAACACCGGGATGACCAGCTAACTTGGCAGAGTGAGCCCACTGAAGAACAGCCAGACGAGTGGAAACAGGAACGAAAAGGAGGTTACTAGGACAAGCGCGCGGCGACGCAGTGTGCGTGAGTGCTTGCTTAACCTGTCTTTCAATTCCCCAGACTGTTAACCCGACAACACGCCCATAAGGAAGAATCCCCTCGGGATCAGTAGAAGCCACAGAAGAACTAAACAGACGGGATAAGGCATCAGGCTTGGTGTTCTTGCTACCCGGACGGTAAGAAATCACAAACTCGAAACGAGCGAAAAACAACGCCCAACGAGCTTGACGGGCATTAAGTCGTTTGGCAGAACGGATGTACTCAAGGTTCTTATGGTCTGTCCAAACGACAAAAGGAACGGTCGCCCTCCAACCACTGTCGCCATTCGCCTAGGGCTAAGCGGATGGCGAGCAGTTCACGGTTACCCACATCATAGTTGCGCTCAGATGGCAACAGGCGATGAGAAAAATAAGCGCAAGGATGAACCTTATCGTCAGACTGGAAGCGCTGGGATAGAATGGCTCCCACGCCTACCTCTGAAGCGTCAACCTCGACAATGAATTGTCTAGTGACGTCAGGAGTAACGAGGATAGGAGCGGACGTAAAACGTTCTTTTAGAAGATCAAAAGCTCCTGGGCGGAACCGGACCACTTAAAACACGTCTTGACAGAAGTAAGAGCTGTGAGAGGGGCAGCAACTTGACCGAAATTACGAATGAAACGCCGATAGAAATTAGCGAAACCTAAAAAGCGCTGCAACTCGACACGTGACCTTGGAACGGGCCAATCACTGACAGCTTGGACCTTAGCGGAATCCATCTGAATGCCTTCAGCGGAAATAACGGAACCGAGAAAAGTAACGGAGGAGACATGAAAAGAGCACTTCTCAGACTTTACGTAGAGACAATTCTCTAAAAGGCGCTGTAGAACACGTCGAACGTGCTGAACATGAATCTCGAGTGACGGAGAAAAAATCAGGATATCGTCAAGATAGACAAAAACAAAGATGTTCAGCATGTCTCTCAGAACATCATTAACTAATGCCTGAAAAACAGCTGGCGCATTGGCGAGACCAAACGGCAGAACCCGGTACTCAAAATGCCCTAACGGAGTGTTAAACGCCGTTTTCCACTCGTCCCCTCTCTGATGCGCACGAGATGGTAAGCGTTACGAAGGTCCAACTTAGTAAAGCACCTGGCTCCCTGCAGAATCTCGAAGGCTGATGACATAAGGGGAAGCGGATAACGATTCTTAACCGTTATGTCATTCAGCCCTCGATAATCCACGCAGGGGCGCAGAGTACCGTCCTTCTTCTTAACAAAAAGAACCCCGCCCCGGCCGGAGAGGAAGAAGGCACTATGGTACCGGCGTCAAGAGACACAGACAAATAATCCTCGAGAGCCTTACGTTCGGGAGCCGACAGAGAGTATAGTCTACCCCGAGGAGGAGTGGTCCCCGGAAGGAGATCAATACTACAATCATACGACCGGTGAGGAGGAAGGGAGTTGGCTCGGGACCGACTGAAGACCGTGCGCAGATCATGATATTCCTCCGGCACTCCTGTCAAATCGCCAGGTTCCTCCTGAGAAGTAGGGACAGAAGAAACGGGAGGGATGGCAGACATTAAACACTTCACATGACAAGAAACGTTCCAGGATAGGATAGAATTACTAGACCAATTAATAGAAGGATTATGACATACTAGCCAGGGATGACCCAAAACAACAGGTGTAAACGGTGAACGAAAAATCAAAAAAGAAATAGTCTCACTGTGGTTACCAGATACTGTGAGGGTTAAAGGTAGTGTCTCAAATCTGATACTGGGAAGATGACTACCATCTAAGGCGAACATGGGCGTAGGCTTCTCTAACTCTCTGAAAGGAATGTCATGTTTCCGAACCCATGCTTCGTCCATGAAACAACCCTCAGCCCCAGAGTCTATCAAGGCACTACATGTAGCACCCGAACCGGTCCAGCGTAGATGGACCGACAAAAGTAGTACAGGATTTTGATGGAGAGACTTGAGTAGTTGCGCTCACCTGTAGCCCTCCGCTTACAGATGAGCTCTGGCTTTTACTGGACATGAATTAACAAAATGTCCAGCAACTCCGCAATAGAGGCACAGGCGGTTGGTGATCCTCCGTTCCCTCTCCTTAGTCGAGATGCGAATCCCTCCCAGCTGCATGGGCTCAGACTCTGAGCCAGAGGAGGGAGATGGTTGCGATGCGGAGCAGGGAAACACCGTTGATGCGAGCTCTCTTCCACGAGCCCGGTGACGAAGATCTACCCGTCGTTCTATGCGGATGGCGAGAGCAATCAAAGAGTCCACATCTGAAGGAACCTCCCGGGAGAGAATCTCATCCTTAACCACTGCGTGGAGTCCCTCCAGAAAACGAGCGAGCAGCGCCGGCTCGTTCCACTCACTAGAGGCAGCAAGAGTGCGAAACTCAATAGAATAATCCGTTATGGACCGTTCACCTTGGCATAAGGAAGCCAGGGCCCTAGAAGCCTCCCTACCAAAAACTGAACGGTCAAAAACCCGAATCATCTCCTCTTTAAAGTTCTGGAACTTGTTAGAGCAATCAGCCCTTGCCTCCCAGATAGCTGTGCCCCATTCTCGAGCCCGGCCAGTAAGGAGTGAAATGACGTAAGCAACCCGAGCTCTCTCTCTAGAGTATGTGTTGGGTTGAGAGAGAACACAATCTCACACTGCGTGAGAAAGGAGCGGCACTCAGTGGGCTGCCCGGAGTAGCAAGGTGGGTTATTAACCCTAGGTTCTGGAGGCTCGGCAGGCCAGGAAGTAACAGGTGGCACGAGACGTAGACTCTGGAACTGTCCAGAGAGGTCGGAAACCTGAGCGGCCAGGTTCTCCACGGCATGGCGAGCAGCAGACAATTCCTGCTCGTGTCTGCCGAGCATGGCTCCTTGGATCTCGACGGCAGTGTAACGAGCGTCTGAAGTCGCTGGGTCCATTCCTTGGTCGGTTCCTTCTGTCAAGCAGGTGAAAGAGGACCCAAAAGCGACTTGGCGAAAACAGAGTCTTTAATCCAGTAAAGTAAATACAAACAAAAAACACAACTTTCACTCGAAATGACGAGGACAAACTGGAGACTCGATCTTGAACAGCAGGTGAACAGCAGGTTGCCTCGGGAAGGCACTTGAACCAGACAGACTCAGACACCTGCTCACCACGCAGCATCTGAGGAAAACACGACACGACAGGGCGATACACAAACACAGCACGGTGAATTCTAGACAAGGAACCGACAGGACAGGAACGGAACACAAAGGAAGAAATAGGGACTCTAATCAGGGGAAAGGATCGGGAACAGGTGTGGGAAGACTAAATGATTGATTAGGGGAATAGGAACAGCTGGGAGCAGGAACGGAACGATAGAGAGAAGAGAGAGCGAGAGAGTGAGAGAGGGAGGGGGAGAGAGAGGGATAGAAAGAGGGAAAGAACCTAATAAGACCAGCAGAGGGAAACGAATAGAATGGGAAGCACAGGGACAAGACAAGATAATAAATGACAAAACATGACAGCTCCATTTTTCATATTCCATTTGTTTTGTCTTGTTCCATTACACACCTGGTTTACTAATAACACTGAATGTATTTAGTCCTCTGTTCCCCTCCAGGTCTTTGTGTGAAATTGTTTTGATGTCACCACCTTCCGGAGACACCTGAAACCCCACCTCTTTAAGGAATACCTAGGATAGGATAAAGTAATCCTTCTCACCCCCCCCCCTTAAAAGATTTAGATGCACTATTGTAAAGTGGCTGCTCCACTGGATGTCATAAGGTGAACGCACCAATTTGTATGTCGCTCTGGACAAGAGCGTCTGCTAAGTGACTTAAATGTACATGTAAATGTTATGTGGGTATTGTTACGCGCCAGACATTTGTTTATGTTCTGTGTTTTGGGCACGTTTTATATACTTATGTGCTTTGTTTGGACCGGAATAGAAAAAGTGTGCCTGTTAACTACACTCTTCTCTCCTGCACCTGACTTCGCCTCCAGTACACACCCTTAAAACTAATAGTCTCTCTCTCTCTCTCTCTCTCTCTCTCTCTCTCTCTCTCTCTCTCTCTCTCTCTCTCTCTCTCTCTCTCTCTCTCTCTCTCTCTCTCTCTCTCTCTCTCTCTCTCTCTCTCTCTCTCTCTCTCTCTCTCTCTCTCTCGAATTCAAACTGCTTAATTGGCATGAAAATCATTATGTCAATATTGCCAAAGCAACAATGTATAAAATATACATTGGAATAAAATTATAAACAATGACAAATAATATAAAATATAATAAATATATACAAAATTACATACAAAAATAACAACAATATAGCAGAAATGTAATAAATATAAAAAGCTAAACATGTCAAATGAAACTATAACTAACTTATAACTAAATAACTGTCATCTTCACCATTACATCAGTACTACAACTACTATCATTATTACTACTACTACCACCACCATCATTACATTGCTATCATTACCATTATCACCCATACCATTACTATTTGGAATGATAACAACAATAATAATAGTAATAACAATAATAGTAATAACATTAATACTAATAATAAGTAAGTTACTGTTTACTATACAGACGTTATTATTCAGTGTCCCTCAGGCTATGGCAGGCAAATGCATATTTGGCTGCAAGAGGAGCCATTGCTCCTTCGCCCATGAGTATATTTTGTTTTTCCTCTGGGTTTAAAGTAAACATTTGGAATAAATGTAGTCATTTCTGTGAATAATGAATCTCTTGGTGAGGAATATTTCTCACAGTAAAGGAGAAAGTGCATCTCTGTTCCTACCTCCCTTGTGGTGCAGTGACCACGTCCACGCTCCTCTTTGGGTAGCCAGGTCTTTTAATGTCTGCTGGTTTCTATTGCCAATCGGTGCTCACTCAGCCTGTACTTGGTAAGGATCTGTCTGACAGAGTAGAGATAATCAGCCAATTCATATTCTCTGTTTAGGTTCAGACAGCAATTTAGTCGGCTTTGGGATTTTGTTTAGTTTTTCTAATGTTGTAAATATGAGTCCTTTTATTGGTTCATGATTTTGTTTATTGGAATTATTTATTTTGAAGCAGAGCTGGTGTCAGCTTGGTTGGTTAGGTCCAACAGCAGCTGACTGAGAGGGCTTGTTTCTGGGCTCAGCTCTTGGGTGTGAAGTTCTTTAAATTGCAGACTTGAATTTGGACTTAGATGTAACCAAAATGTTTAGGATCTTTTCTGTATTTTCATTACCACTGAAAAGCGGCCTAATTCTGCCCTACATGCATTAGTTGATGTATTTCGATGGACTTCTAGAATTTTCCTGACAGAATTCTGCATGTAGGGCTTCAATTGGATGTTTGTCCAACATATTAAAGTCCAGTTTATTCAGTGGCCCCCAAACCTCACTTCCATAAAGAGCTATTGGGAGGATTACAATGTCAAATATTTTGGTCCAAATTCTAATTGGGATGTTGATTTTTAATAATTTAATTTTTATTGCATACATTGCTCTGCGGGCTTTATCTTTGAGTGCATTCACTGCCATATTAAAGTTTCCCGGTGCAGATATGGTCAGACCAAGGAAGGTGTAATTTTTAGTGTGTTAAATTATGGTGTTGTTCAGGGTGAATTTATATTTGTGTTTCTGACATCTGTTTTTTTTTTTGAAAATCATGATTTTATTTGTATTATTTTTTTACTGCCAGGGCCCAATTATGGCAATATTGCTCTAGAATATTAAGGTTCTGTTAAAGACCTTTGGTTGGTGATAGAAGTACCAAGTCATCAGCATATAGCAGGTATTTTACCTCTGTGTCAAATAGTGTGAGTCCTGGGGCTGGAGAATGGTCCAACATGTCTGCTAATTCAATGATATAAATGTTGAAAAGATTTGGACTCAAACTGCAGCCCTGTCTCACACCTCAACGTTGTGAAAGGAATTCTGTTCTTTGGTTTTTGATTTTTATTGCACACTTGTTTTCTGTGTACATACATTTTATTAAGTCATACACCTTACCACCAAGCCCACTTTGGACAATTTTGTAGAATAGCCCTTTGAGCCAAATAGAATCAAATGCTTCTTAAAGACAATAAAGCAAGCAAAGATTTTTCATTCACCCAAATAGCCTCCAACACTCTACTCAGCAAACAGGATGCAGTCTATCACAGTGTCATCTGTTTTGTCACCAAAGCTCCATATACCACCCACCACTGCGACCTGTATGCTCTCGTCAGCTGGCCCTCGCTACATATTCGTCGCCAGACCCACTGACTCCAGGTTATCTATAGGTCTTTGCTAGAAAGCCCCACCTTATCTCAGCTCACTGGTCACCATAGCAGCACCCACTCGTAGCACGTGCTCCAGCAGGTATATCTCACTTGTAATGCTCCGGGTGTCGTGGGTGTGGAGTCAAATGCAGGAGACAGAGTTCAATGCTGTGCGTCTTTTAATAGCACCAACGCACCACAGGGTACTCACAAATGTTACGTTCCCAAAACACAGGGAATCAAAAAATACAATGGAAAAATACACGACCAGGCACTAACACGTACCTTTACAACAGAGCCGAAGGTTACAATGAAATTATCCCGCACAACAACCAGGAGGGCCGGCTGTCTAATAAAGTCAAACTAATTAACATAAACAGGTGCTATCACTAAACATACAAGAAGGGGGAGGAAAAACAATCAGTGGCAGCTAATAGGCCGGTGACGACGACCGCCGAGCTCCACCCGCCCGGGAAGGGGAAACACCCTCGGTCGGACTCGTGACAGTACCCCCCCCCCTTGACGCGCGGCTCCCGCTGCGCGCCGACACCGGCCTCGAGGTCGCCCCGGAGGACGAGGTGCAGGCCGATCCGGATGGAGGCGATGGAAATCCCTCAACATGGATGGATCCAAGAGGTCCCTCACCGGTACCCAGCACCTCTCATCCGGACCGTACCCCTCCCAGTCCACGAGGTACTGCAGGTCCCTCACCCAGCGTCTCGAGTACAGAATGGCCCGGATCGTGTATGCCGGGGACCCCTCAATGTCCAGAGGGGGGGGGGGACCTCCGGCACCTCACTGTCCTGCAGGGGACCAGCTACCACCGGCCTGAGGAGAGACACATGAAACGAGGGGTTAATACGATAATAGGAAGGGAGTTGTAATCGATAACACACCTCGTTTATTCTCCTCAGGACTTTAAAGGGCCCTACACACTGTGGACCCAGCTTCCGGCAGGGCAAGCGGAGAGGTAGGTTTCGGGTCGAGAGCCAGACCCTGTCCCCCGGTACAAACAAGGGGGGCCTCACTGCGGTGGCGGTCAGCACTCCTCTTCTGCCGTCCACTCGCTTGTCGTAGAGATTCCTGGACGGCCCTCCAGGTCTCCTTGGAGCGCTGTACCCACTCCTCCACCGCAGGAGCCTCGGTCTGGCTCGGATGCCATGGTGCCCGGACCGGCTGGTACCCCAACACACACTGAAAAGGGGACACGTTAGTAGAGGAGTGGCGTAGTGAGTTCTGAGCCATTTCAGCCCAGGGAATGTATCGTGCCCACTCCCCTGGCCGATCCTGGCAATACGACTGCAGAAACCTACCCACCTCCTGGTTCATTCTCTCCACCTGCCCATTACTCTCGGGGTGATAACCAGAGGTCAGGCTGACAGAGACCCCCAAGCGTTCCATGGACGCTCTCCATACCCGAGACGTGAATTGGGGGCCCCGATCAGAAACGATGTCCTCCGGCACCCCGTAGTGCCGAAGGACATGGGTGAATAATGCCTCCGCAGTCTGTAGGGCTGTAGGGATACCGGGCAACGGGAGGAGACGGCAGGACTTAGAGAACCGATCCACAATCACTAGAACCATGGTGTTCCCCTGAGACGGCGGAAGATCGGTCAGGAAATCTATGGACAGGCGTGACCATGGCCGCTGTGGAACGGGGAGGGGTTGTAGCTTCCCTCTAGGAAGGTGCCTCGGAGCCTTACTCTGAGCGCACACTGAACAGGAGAAGACAAAACCCTTAACGTCCTTAGCCAACGTAGGCCACCAATACCTCCCCTGAAGACTCCCCACTGTCCTCGTCACCCCAGGGTGACCCGAGGAGGGTAGGACATGAGCCCACCGAATCAGTTTGCCCCGAACACCAAGCGGCACGTACCTTCGCCCCGCTGGACACTGAGGAGGCGTGGGTTCAGACCGTAACGCCCGCTCGATGTCCGAGTCCACCTCCCATACCACTGGGGCTACCAGCTTTGAGGCGGGAAGGATGGGAGTAGGTTTGGTGGACCCATCCTCCTTGTAGTAAAGGCGGGACAGTGCGTCAGCCTTCACGTTCTGGGAGCCCGGTCTATAAGACAAAGTAAACCGGAAACGGGTGAAGAACATGGCCCATCTTGCCTGACGTGGGTTAAGTCTCCTAGCTGCCCAAATATACTCCAGATTCTGGTGGTCAGTCCAGATGAGAAAAGGGTGCTTAGCCCCCTCAAGCCAGTAGGTTAGAGCCTTCAGAGCTCTAACCACCGCTAGCAACTCCCGGTCCCCCACATCATAGTTACGCTCCTCTGGGCTGAGCTTCCTTGAGAAGAAAGCGCAGGGGCGGAGTTTTGGTGGCGTACCCGAGCGCTGTGATAGCACGGCACCCACCCCAGCCTCGGACGTGTCCATCCACACTATGAATGCTAGAGAGGGGTCCGGATGCGCCAACACGGGCGCATCAGTGAACAGTGCCTTCAACTTGTTGAATGCTCCGTCCGCCTCTGCTGACCACTGCAACCGCACCGGCCCCCCCTTCAGCAGTGAGGTAATGGGAGCCGCTATCTGACCAAAACCCCGGATAAACCTCCGGTAGTAGTTGGCAAAACCCAAAAACCGCTGCACCTCCTTTACCGTGGTCGGAGTCGGCCAATTACGCACGGCCCTAATGCGGTCACCCTCCATCACTACCCCCGAGGTGGAAATGCGATATCCCAGAAAAGAGACGGCTCATTTAGAGAACACGCATTTCTCAGCCTTGACGTATAGGTCATGCTCCAGCAGTCTACCAAGCACCTTGCGCACAAAAGACACATGCGCGGTGTGAGTGGCCGAGTAGATCAGAATGTCATCGATATAAACAACCACTCCCTGCCCGCACAGGTCCCTGAGAATCTCATCTACAAAAGATTGAAAAACGTGTGGAGCATTTTTTAACCCATACGGCATGACGAGGTACTCATAGTGGCCGGATGTAGTACTAAATGCGGTTTTCCACTCGTCTCCCTTCAGAATACGCACCAGACTATACGCGCTCCTGAGATCCAGTTTTGTGAAGAACTGCGCTCTGTGGAACGATTCCACCGCCATAGCAATGAGAGGTAGAGGGTAACTATACCCCACCGTGATGGCGTTTAGACCTCTATAATCGATACACAGATGCAAACCTCCCTCCTTTTTCCTCACAAAAAAGAAACTTGAGGAGACGGGTGAATTGGAGGGCCGAATGTACCCCTGTCCCAGCGACTCCGTGACATATGTCTCCATTGCCAACGTCTCCTCCTGGGACAGCGGGTACACGTGACTCTTGGGAAGCGCAGCGTCTACCTGGAGATCTATCTTACAATCCCTTCCCGGTCGATAAGGTGGTAATTTAGTCGCTTTCACTTTACTGAAAGCGATTGCCAAATCGGCATACTCGGGGGGAATGCACACCGTGGAACCCTGGTCTGGACTCTCCACCGACGTGGCACCGATGGAAACTCCCAAACACCTTCCAGAACACTCCTCTGACCACCCCTGGAGAACCCCCTGTCTCCATGAAATTGTAGGATTGTGCCGGGCCAGCCAGGGAGTCCCCAGCACCACTGGAAACGCAGGCGAATCAATAATAAAGAAACTGATACGCTCCCTATGATTCCCCTGCGTCACCGTGTCCAGTGGGACCGTGGTCTCCCTGACCATCCCTGACCCTAATGGCCGGCTATCTAGGGAGTGCACGGGGAAAGGAGAATCTATCGGCACCAGCGGAACCCCTAACTTAAGGGCGAGTCCGCGATCCAGAAAGTTCCCAGCTGCGCCTGAATCGACTAGCGCCCTAAGCTGGGAAGAGGGGGAAAAAATGAAGGAAAAAGGTTAAGACAAACATGTGGCCAACAAGGGGTTCTGGGTGAGTTTGATGCTGACTCACCTGGGATGACCGAGAAGCGTTCCGCCTGCCATCTCTACTCCCAGACGGACCCCCCCAGCACCGATCAGACGTGTGTCCTCTCCGACCACAGTTGGTGCAGGGAAGGCCTCCTCCTCCGGTACCCCTCGGCGCAGCCCCTCCCAACTCCATTGGAATGGGAGCGGAGGGGCTGGGTGGTGCAACACACAGAGCCCTCTCTGAACGCCCGCGGGCAGCCAGCAGATTATCCAGTCGAATGGACATGTCATGATCCAGTGACAGAGTGGTGTCCCGACACGCTAGCTCCCGGCGGACGTTCTTTTCGGAGACTACATCTGTAGTGGTCCATAAGGGCCCTGTCGTTCCACCCAGATCCGGCTGCCAAGGTCCGGAACTCCAGCGCGTAATCCTGGGAGCTTCTCCTCTCCTGCCTGAGATGAAATAGTCGTTCTCCCACTGCTCGGCCGTCTAGAGGGTGATCAAACACGGCACGGAAGCGGCAGGAAAACTCTGTGTAGTGCTCCCGCTCTGAGTCTGGGCCATTCCAGACTGCGTTCGCCCACTCCAGAGAACGACCCGTGAGGCAGGAGATGAGGACACTCACCCTCTCTGCTCCTGAGGGAGTGGGTCTGATGGTGGCCAGGTATAGCTCCAGCTGAAGCAAAAACCCCTGGCAACCCGCCGCCGCTCCATCATAAGCCCTCGGTAGTGTTAGACGGAGGGTGCTGGAGTCAGGAGATGGGGAGTCCGGAACCGTGGGTGCCGAAGGTGGAGAGAGGATACCCTTCCTCTCCCATCTGTCCATTCTCTCCATCACTTGATCCATCGCGGATCCGATCCGATGGAGGACGGTGGTGTGGTGGAGAACCCGTTCCTCCATCGATGGGAGAGGGTTGGCTGCTGCTCCTGCTGACTCCATTCGATTTGTTGGTTGCGGGATTCTGTAAATCAAATCAAATCAAATCAAATTTTATTTGTCACATACACATGGTTAGCAGATGTTAATGCGAGTGTAGCGAAATGCTTGTGCTTCTAGTTCCGACAATGCCGTGATAACCAACAAGTAATCTAACTAACAATTCCAAAACTACTGTCTTATACACAGTGTAAGGGGATAAGGAACATGTACATAAGGATATATGAATGAGTGATGGTACAGAGCAGCATACAGTAGATGGTATCGAGTACAGTATATACATATGAGATGAGTGTGTAGACAAAGTAAACAAAGTGGCATAGTTAAAGTGGCTAGTGATACATGTGTTACATAAGGATGCAGTCGATGTTGTAGAGTACAGTATATACATATGCATATGAGATGAATAATGTAGGGTAAGTAACATTATATAAGGTAGCATTGTTTAAAGTGGCTAGTGATATATTTACATCATTTCCCATCAATTCCCATTATTAAAATGGCTGGAGTTGGGTCAGTGTCAATGACAGTGTGTTGGCAGCAGCCACTCAATGTTAGTGGTGGCTATTTAACAGTCTGATGGCCTTGAGATAGAAGCTGTTTTTCAGTCTCTCGGTCCCAGCTTTGATGCACCTGTACTGACCTCGCCTTCTGGATGATAGCGGGGTGAACAGGCAGTGGTTCGGGTGGTTGATGTCCTTGATGATCTTTATGGCCTTCCTGTAACAACGGGTGGTGTAGGTGTCCTGGAGGGCAGGTAGTTTGCCCCCGGTGATGCGTTGTGCAGTCCTCACTACCCTCTGGAGAGCCTTACGGTTGAGGGCGGAGCAGTTGCCGTACCAGGCGGTGATACAGCCCGCCAGGATGCTCTCGATTGTGCATCTGTAGAAGTTTGTGAGTGCTTTTGGTGACAAGCCGAATTTCTTCAGCCTCCTGAGGTTGAATAGGCGCTGCTGCGCCTTCTTCACGACGCTGTCAGTGTGAGTGGACCAATTCAGTTTGTCTGTGATGTGTATGCCGAGGAACTTAAAACTAGCTACCCTCTCCACTACTGTTCCATCGATGTGGATAGGGGGGTGTTCCCTCTGCTGTTTCCTGAAGTCCACAATCATCTCCTTAGTTTTGTTGACGTTGAGTGTGAGGTTATTTTCCTGACACCACACTCCAAGGGCACCTAATGCTCAGGTGTCGTGGGTGTGGAGTCAAATGCAGGAGACAGAGTTCAATGCTGTGCGTCTTTTAATAGCACCAACGCACCACAGGGTGCTTACAAAAGTTACATTCCCAAAACACAGGGAATCAAAAAATACAATGGAAAAATACACGACCAGGCACTAACACGTACCTTTACAACAGAGCCGAAGGTTACAATGAAATAATCCCGCACAACAACCAGGTGGGCCGGCTGTCTAATAAAGACAAACTAATTAACATAAACAGGTGCTACCACTAAACATACAAGGAGGGGGAGGAAAAACAATCAGTGGCAGCTAATAGGCCGGTGACGACGACCGCCGAGCTCCACCCGCCCGGGAAGGGGGAACACCCTCGGTCGGACTCGTGACATCACTGGTCCTCCCCAAAGCCAACACCTCCTTTGGCTGCCTTTCCTTTCAGTTCTCTGCTGCCAATGACTGGAACAAATTGCAAAAAAAATAGCTGAAGTTGTAGACCCTCACTACCTTTAAACATCAGCTATCTGAGCAGCTTACCAATCACTGCAGCTGTACATAGCCCATCTGTAAATAGCCCACCCAATCTACCTACCTCATCCCCATATTGTTTTTCATTACTTTTTTTCTCTTTTGCACACCGGTACTTCTACTTGCACATCATCATCTGCACATCTATCACTCCAGTGTTCATTTGCTATGTTGTAATTACCTCCTCACGACATTTGCTATGTTGTAATTACCTCCTCACGACATTTGCTATGTTGTAATTACCTCCTCACGACATTTGCTATGTTGTAATTACCTCCTCACGACATTTGCACACACTGTATATGGACTTTTTCTATTGTGTTATTGACTGTACGCTTGTTTATTCCATGTGTAACTCTGTGTTGTTGTTTGTGTTGCACTGCTTTGCTTTATCTTCGCTAGGTCACAGTTGTAAATGAGAACTTGTTCTCAACTAGCTTACCTGGTTAAAAAAAGGTGAAACAAAAACGTAAATCAAATAAATTGTGTGTGTAAGGTCATTTGTGCGATAGTTGGGGAGAAAGCCAATTTGACATCTATTACATTTTTTTTATTGAATTCAAAATGCTACAGAAAACCTTTCCCAAGTTGCTGTTTACGCAAATTCCCCTGTAATTATAGGGGTCTGATTTGTCTCCACTTTTGTGGATAGGGGAGATGAGCCCCTGGTTCCAGACATCAGGGAAGCAGCCAGAAATTAAATCCATGTTGAACAATTTAAGCATTTTGCAACTCAGGTGTGCTGTTTTTCAGCATTTCATTTCTGATGTTGTCTACACCACAAGCCTTCTTTGATTTTACAGATTTGAGCTTTTCATTTAGTTCTTGTTGGGTTATTGGGTAATCTAATGGATTTTGGTTGTTTTTAATGACTGATTCAAGGATGTTACATTTTTTCTTGAATTTCTAATTGGTTCTGTAGTGAGTATTTTTGTGGGATGTTTTTGTATAGATGATCAAATTAAGTTTTCTAAATTCCTTCATCTTGTATGGCTAATTCTTGTGGCTTTGTCGTGCTTAAATTGTTCCACATGTCCCAGAACTGATTTTGGTCAATTGCGTTTTCAATTTCATCAAGTGTCTTGTTGGTGTAATTCAATTTCTTGCATTTCAGTATATATTTATACTGTGTCAGAGTTTCAAAGTATTTATAGCGTAGCTCGGGGTTGTTTTGCTGCTTATGTATTTCATTTGACATTTGTCTTAGGTGTTTTCTAATTGTTTTACATTCGTTCCGGGTCTGGTCGTGCTGTCTGGTCTGGTAAATCTGTGCTGTGTTGGGCCTGGTCTTGTAGAGCTGCCACCCCTGGAGAACCCCCTGTCTCCATGAAATTGTAGGATTGTGCCGGGCCAGCCAGGGAGTCCCCAGCACCACTGGAAACGCAGGCGAATCAATAATAAAGAAACTAATACGCTCCCTATGATTCCCCTGCGTCACCGTGTCCAGTGGGACCGTGGTCTCCCTGACCATCCCTGACCCTAATGGCCGGCTATCTAGGGAGTGCACTGGGAAAGGAGAATCTATCGGCACCAGCGGAACCCCTAACTTAAGGGCGAGTCCGCGATCCAGAAAGTTCCCAGCTGCGCCTGAATCGACTAGCGCCCTATGCTGGGAAGAGGGGGAAAAAATGAAGCAAAAAGGTTAAGACAAACATGTGGCCAACAAGGGGTTCTGGGTGAGTTTGATGCTGACTCACCTGGGATGACCGAGAAGCGTTCCGCCTGCCATCTCTACTCCCAGACAGACCCCCCCAGCACCGATCAGACGTGTGTCCTCTCCGACCACAGTTGGTGCAGGGAAGGCCTCCTCCTCCGGTACCCCTCGGCGCAGCCCCTCCCAACTCCATTGGAATGGGAGCGGAGGGGCTGGGTGGTGCAACACACAGAGCCCTCTCTGAACGCCCGCGGGCAGCCAGCAGATTATCCAGTCGAATGGACATGTCATGATCCAGTGACAGAGTGGTGTCCCGACACGCTAGCTCCCGGCGGACGTCCGTTCGGAGACTACATCTGTAGTGGTCCATAAGGGCCTTGTCGTTCCACCCAGATCCGGCTGCCAAGGTCCGGAACTCCAGCGCGTAATCCTGGGTGCTTCTCCTCTCCTGCCTGAGATGAAATAGTCGTTCTCCCACTGCTCGGCCGTCTAGAGGGTGATCAAACACGGCACGGAAGCGGCAGGAAAACTCTGTGTAGTGCTCCCGCTCTGAGTCTGGGCCATTCCAGACTGCGTTCGCCCACTCCAGAGAACGACCCGTGAGGCAGGAGATGAGGACACTCACCCTCTCTGCTCCTGAGGGAGTGGGTCTGATGGTGGCCAGGTATAGCTCCAGCTGAAGCAAAAACCCCTGGCAACCCGCCGCCGCTCCATCATAAGCCCTCGTTGTGCTGTGTTGGGCCTGGTCTTGTAGAGCTATCCTGAGGCGGGTCTGGTCTGGTAAATCTGTGCTGTGTTGGGCCTGGTCTTGTAGAGCTGTCCTGAGGCGGGTCTGGTCTGGTAAATATGTGCTGTGTTGGGCCTGGTCTTGTAGAGCTGTCCTGAGGCGGGTCTGGTCTGGTAAATCTGTGCTGTTTTGGGCCTGGTCTTGTAGAGCTGTCCTGAGGCGGGTCTGGTCTGGTAAATATGTGCTGTGTTGGGCCTGGTCTTGTAGAGCTGTCCTGAGGCGGGTCTGGTCTGGTAAATATGTGCTGTGTTGGGCCTGGTCTTGTAGAGCTGTGCTGTAATAAGCCGTGCCTGGCTCTTCCCTCCTGGGGATGGTGGGGATATTGTTGTTTCAGAAAGTGCAGCGGGGGCCTCTGCTGCTGGGGTGAAGGGTGTGTGGGTCCCTGCCAAGTGTTGCATCCTTTAGGTTCTTGGCAAAGGTTATGATACTGTCCTGATCAAGATGTATATTATCATATAAGTGTTGACATGTCAGAGTGGGGTGGTGAGTCGTTCTGACGTTGAGCAGTGAGGCACAGTCCACAGTGATCTGTTGATTTATTTTGTCCATCACCTTTCCTGGGAAGTCTTTTCTTGGTAGGAGGGTGGACACAACTATATTGGTTGTTGGGAACATAGCCTGTGCCCGTTCTGCCACTCTTCTCACTGCCCCAGATACATTTTCACCTATGGCATGAAGGTCGTTTGTGCCTGTGTGGATGATGATGTTGTCGGGGGTGTTAGTCCTGGTCTGACTGAGTAGCTGCATTACACTGTCAGTTGTAGAACACCAGAACGTATACACCTGGTGTCTAGGGAATAATCTTTCCTGGACTAAGAACTTCCCATTTGAATCAATAAGGATTGCAGTTGTGGGTGATTGCCTGGGTGGAGCAGACTGGGAGACTTGTAGATTGACCTGGGCTGGAGCAGACTGGGAGGCTGGTATTCTGACCTGGGCTGGAGCAGACTGGGAGGCTGGTATCCTGATCTGGGCTGGAGCAGACTGGGAGACTGGTAGATTGACCTGGGCTGGAGCAGACTGGGAGGCTGGTATTCTGACCTGGACTGGAGCAGACTGGGAGGCTGGTATTCTGACCTGGGCTGGAGCAGACTGGGAGGCTGGTAGCTTGACCTGGACTGGAGCAGACTGGGAGGCTGGTAATTCTGACCTGGGCTGGAGCAGACTGGGAGGCTGGTATTCTGACCTGGGCTGGAGCAGACTGGGAGGCTGGTATCCTGATCTGGGCTGGAGCAGACTGGGAGACTGGTAGATTGACCTGGGCTGGAGCAGACTGGGAGGCTGGCATTCTAACCTGGGCTGGAACAGACTGGGAGGCTGGTATTCTGACCTGGGCTGGAGCAGACTGGGAGGCTGGGAGGTTGACCTGGACTGGAGCAGACTGGGAAGCAGGTGGGCTGACATGGGTTAGAGCAGACTGGGAGGCTGATCTGGGCTGGAGCAGACTGGTAGGCTGGTGCAGTGTCATCAGGCTGTGTGGTGGAGGCCATGCTGGTCTCAGGTTCTGCTTGTGTTGTACCAAGCTGGTGGACATGTTCTCTAGATGCAGAGGACATAATGACTAGCTGCTGGTTGAGGGTGTCAATGTACCTCTCTCTTGGTTCTAGCTTCTTTCTTGTTGAGCTCAGATGGTCTCCGAGGTCATCATTTGTCTGACCAGTTTGTCCATTCTGCTTTCTAATTTAGCGATAGATGCTCTGCTCTCCTCCTTGAACTGTTTCATCTCTTGTTTTAGTTTCTGGACAGTGTCCTCCTCTTGAAGCTTGTTCTCTCTGAGTTCTATGACCTCTGCTTTGACGAGAGAGAGGGTGTTGTGGAAACATTGCATAGCAGGTGTTCTTGGTGTTGTAGGCATGTCCTTGGCTCTGTCTGCTGCAGGTGAGGTAGGTAGAGGGACATTGAGGGCTTCTTGCTGGGTCACAGAGACCGTTGGGGCCTGCTTTTCTCCATCTCCCTCCTTTTCTTTTTCCTCAGTTTCTGAGATGAGTTCAGCTTCTTCTTTTAGGGTAGCAAACCTATTCTCAAAGCCTGGAGGCTTGAATCATTGCCTTGTATCATTACAGTTCCAATATTATATAGGTTTAGTGTTTGATAGTGTTGCTCTGGTCAGCTTCTTCAAAAATGCTGATCTGACATCCTTGGCTGATGCCTCTCTCCAGAACACACACACACACACACTCTCTCTCTCTCTCTCTCTCTCTCTCTCTCTCTCTCTCTCTCTCTCTCTCTCTCTCTCTCTCTCTCTCTCTCTCTCTCTCTCTCTCTCTCTCTCTCTCTCTCTCTCTCTCTCCCTCCCTCTCTCTCTCTCTCTCTCTGGGGAGTGAGTGTGTGGTGCCGAGGGGGTGTGAAGGCTGCAGCTCAGGGGTAGAGAGGTGCTGATAAGGTGACATGAGTGTGATGAGAGAAAGGGCAGAGAACCACTCTGTCAGTGTGTGTGTGTGTGTGTGTGTGTGTGTGTGTGTGTGTGTGTGTGTGTGTGTGTGTGTGTGTGTGTGTGTGTGTGTGTGTGTGTGTGTGTGTGTGTGTGTGTGTGTGTGTGTGTGTGTGTGTGTGTGTGTGTGTGTGTGTGTGTGTGTGTGTGTGTGTGTGTGTGTGTGTGTGTGTGGCACAGGGTCGTAGGGTGTATGTGGGAGTGATGAGGGTAACCCCTTTATCAGCTGGCTCTATGTCAGCACCTCCCCCTGGTGTCTGCCTATACTGTCAGGGTCAAACAATGCAGGTCAAAGTGTAATAAAACAATAACAATATGGGGGGTGGGGTTATGAAGACCAAAGGCAACTCTCACAGTCTCACGCCAGAATTATACATTCATCCATGTTTCTCAAACTTTACATTTCAAAGTTGTTCCAAACGTCAAATTTGTGTTTAAGGTCAAATTTAGGCATTAACTCAGCCATGTTGGTGAGGATGGGAGCGTGCCCAGCCTGGCTCCTCCTGAAGTCCACAATCAGCTGCTTTGTTCCTCTGAAGTTGAGGGAGAGGTTATCTACCTGGCACCACACTGTCAGAGTGCCTACCTCCTCCCTGTAGGTTGTCTCATTGTTGTTGTTAAGCAGGCGTGTCATCGTGTCGTCAGCGAGTTTGATGATGGAGTTGTAACTCTGTGAGGCCAAGCGGTTGTGGGTATACAGGGAGTACAGAAGGGGACTGAGGACACACCCTTGTGGGGCCCCCATGATGAGAATCAGTGTGGAGGAGGTAATACTGCCTACCTTCACCACCTGGGGGCTGCCCGTCAGGAAGTAATATGGTCTTTGACTAGCTTCTGAAGGCACTTCATGATGACAGACGTGAGTGCTATGGGTCAGTAGTCATCCTGTTCAGTTACTTTCTTAAAATGTTAGAAAGCACAACAGCCAGCTGGTCTGCACATGCTTTGAGGGCGCGGCTAGGGATGCCACCTGGGCCGGCAGACTTGCAAGGGTTAACAAGTTTGAATGAGTTACACACGTCCTCCATACTTATGGTCTCCGTCGTTGTGCTCAAGGTTTGAGGAGAAAGGTGCTTAGCTTGTCCGGGTAGGGCGGAGTTGGTGTCAGTGGCGTGGCTAGCTTTATTTTTGTAATCTGTGATTGTAAGGAGCCCCCACCACATACGCCTCATATCCGACAAGCTGAATTACTCCTCCCCTTTTTTCCATCTTTATGCATCTACGTTGGTCGTATTTGTACTGTTTAAGCATACTAATTGTCCCTGATCACCTTGCTGTGTTTATAAACAGCATCGCTCTCCTTCAGTTTCTCTACAAGGCTGCTATCAATCCATGGTTTTTGATTCTGGTACATTCTGAAGACTATCGGTATCGCATTATCAATGCATTTTTTTATGAATCCGGTGACTGAGTCAGCGTATTCATTGATGTTATTCTGAGAGGTGACCCGGAACATATTCCAGCATGCGATCAAAACAGTCTTGGAGAATGGATTCTGTTTGGTAGAAACAGCGTTGCACAGACCCGGCAGGTCTAAAACCTACCCATGCCATAATACTCATCGCGTTTTATGACTGTGAGATAATTTCCCCATCTTGCGATGAGGCAGGCATTTGTAGGCTACATGTCCTGTGGTGATAATATGTTGACATGATATTGAATTGGAGGCACCACTGTAGCCCAATTTTTCTGGGGGAGAAAATGAACAAAAATTATTCAGGATGCCAACGTTCCATTAGACATGGTCGGCATATGTAATATATCCTCATACCCCGCTCTCACCTTAGTTTTTTCCCGCCACTATTGTATCAAATACACCGGACTTAAAACCTCTCTAGGGTACGTGGGATGGTAGAGTCTCACCTAGCCAACGTCCAGTGAAATTGCAGAGCGCGAAATTCTAAAATATGTGTTATACATCAAAATAAAGCTTAACTTCTTGTTAATCCAGCCGCCATGTCAGATTTCAAAAAGGCTTTACGGCGAAAGCAAACCATGTGATTATCTGAGGACAGCACCCTGCATACAAACACGTGAAAATCATATTTCAACCAGGCAGGTGCGACACGAAAGTCTGAAATAGCGATATAAAAAATGCCTTACCTTTGATGATCTTCTTCTGTTGGCACTCCAAAAGGTCCCAGTTACATCACAAATGGTAATTTTGTTCGATAATGCCCTTCTTTATATCCATAAAACTCAGTTTAGCTGGCACGCTTCAGTCAATAATCCACTACGTTTCTCTCCATCAAAATGCATTCAAAATGAATCGCAAAAGATACTAGTAATCTTTTCCAAACAAGTCAAACAACGTTTATAATCAAACCTTAGGTATCCTAATACGAAAATAAACTATAAAATTTAAGACGGAGAATAGTATGTTCATACTAAGAAAGAACGCATTTTCATCCACACACTTGGAAACACTACAGCCAAAATAGGAACCACCTAGAAAAACTACCATTTCTGGGTCATTTTTCCAAAAACCAGCCTAAAACTCTTACTGTTGACATCTAGTGGAAGCTAAAGGAACTGTAATTTGGGAGGATTTGGGCTTATAATTACAGTACTAGCAATTGCAAATAGCGGAAAGCTGAATTGTTGTTATTGGGGGGGATGGTTTTTCCTCTGGGTTTCGCCTGCCATATCAGTTCTGTTATACTTACAGACATAATTTTAACAGTTTTAGAAACTTTAGAGTGTTTTTTAACCAATTATATGCATATCCTAGCTTCTTGGCCTGAGTAACAGACAGTTTACTTTGGGCACGCTTTTCATCCGGATGTCAAAATACTGCCCCCTACCCCAGAGAGGTTTTTAACGTCTCAGGTCTCCAGCCCTATCTCACACGCCCAGCCCCTCAGACAAGCTTACACCAAAGACTCTGTCAGATAATAACACATGTAATTTAGATATTTATAATAATTATATTATTATCAATAATACTGTAGATACTCACTGCTTCTAATATAGGTAGAAAGGATAAGAGATTGAGTGGTTCAAAACAACAGTTTTATTAAGCAGAAAATACGGGCTTG
The DNA here is from genome assembly GCF_021184085.1 of Oncorhynchus gorbuscha. Classification (NCBI taxonomy): domain Eukaryota; kingdom Metazoa; phylum Chordata; class Actinopteri; order Salmoniformes; family Salmonidae; genus Oncorhynchus; species Oncorhynchus gorbuscha. The sequence continues at coordinate 48,020,076 of NC_060196.1, read as the reverse complement.
ACGCAGTGAGGGGTGAAGAGATAATCAAATTCTAGAAAGGCAGCATAGAATTCGGGTACCGCATGCAAACAAACACAAGTTAAATTATTTGAGGGTCGTAACTAACATTTAGAGTGTAAGCATCAAAAGTTTAATGATTGAACATTGGACAGTAAAACGCTCGATAATGGAGGACAGGTAGTCTTAATATCACTAACACTAAGTCTCCGGAAGAAAGGACAGAGAAGAGCACAGCTCCTGTTCTCTACTGTCAGCCACTGGTAGCACAGCTCCTGTTCTCTACTGTCAGCCACTGGTAGCACAGCTCCTGTTCTCTACTGTCAGCCACATGTAGCACAGCTCCTGTTCTCTACTGTCAGCCACTGGTAGCACAGCTCCTGTTCTCTACTGTCAGCCACTGGTAGCACAGCTCCTGTTCTCTACTGTCAGCCACTGGTAGCACAGCTCCTGTTCTCTACTGTCAGCCACATGTAGCACAGCTCCTGTTCTCTACTGTCAGCCACTGGTAGCACAGCTCCTGTTCTCTACTGTCAGCCACTGGTAGCACAGCTCCTGTTCTCTACTGTCAGCCACTGGTAGCACAGCTCCTGTTCTCTACTGTCAGCCACTGGTAGCACAGCTCCTGTTCTCTACTGTCAGCCACTGGTAGCACAGCTCCTGTTCTCTACTGTCAGCCACTGGTAGCACAGCTCCTGTTCTCTACTGTCAGCCACTGGTAGCACAGCTCCTGTTCTCTACTGTCAGCCACTGGTAGCACAGCTCCTGTTCTCTACTGTCAGCCACTGGTAGCACAGCTCCTGTTCTCTACTGTCAGCCACTGGTAGCACAGCTCCTGTTCTCTACTGTCAGCCACTGGTAGCACAGCTCCTGTTCTCTACTGTCAGCCACTGGTAGCACAGCTCCTGTTCTCTACTGTCAGCCACTGGTAGCACAGCTCCTGTTCTCTACTGTCAGCCACTGGTAGCACAGCTCCTGTTCTCTACTGTCAGCCACTGGTAGCACAGCTCCTGTTCTCTACTGTCAGCCACTGGTAGCACAGCTCCTGTTCTCTACTGTCAGCCACTGGTAGCACAGCTCCTGTTCTCTACTGTCAGCCACTGGTAGCACAGCTCCTGTTCTCTACTGTCAGCCACTGGTAGCACAGCTCCTGTTCTCTACTGTCAGCCACTGGTAGCACAGCTCCTGTTCTCTACTGTCAGCCACTGGTAGCACAGCTCCTGTTCTCTACTGTCAGCCACTGGTAGCACAGCTCCTGTTCTCTACTGTCAGCCACTGGTAGCACAGCTCCTGTTCTCTACTGTCAGCCACTGGTAGCACAGCTCCTGTTCTCTACTGTCAGCCACTGGTAGCACAGCTCCTGTTCTCTACTGTCAGCCACTGGTAGCACAGCTCCTGTTCTCTACTGTCAGCCACTGGTAGCACAGCTCCTGTTCTCTACTGTCAGCCACTGGTAGCACAGCTCCTGTTCTCTACTGTCAGCCACTGGTAGCACAGCTCCTGTTCTCTACTGTCAGCCACTGGTAGCACAGCTCCTGTTCTCTACTGTCAGCCACTGGTAGCACAGCTCCTGTTCTCTACTGTCAGCCACTGGTAGCACAGCTCCTGTTCTCTACTGTCAGCCACTGGTAGCACAGCTCCTGTTCTCTACTGTCAGCCACTGGTAGCACAGCTCCTGTTCTCTACTGTCAGCCACTGGTAGCACAGCTCCTGTTCTCTACTGTCAGCCACTGGTAGCACAGCTCCTGTTCTCTACTGTCAGCCACTGGTAGCACAGCTCCTGTTCTCTACTGTCAGCCACTGGTAGCACAGCTCCTGTTCTCTACTGTCAGCCACTGGTAGCACAGCTCCTGTTCTCTACTGTCAGCCACTGGTAGCACAGCTCCTGTTCTCTACTGTCAGCCACTGGTAGCACAGCTCCTGTTCTCTACTGTCAGCACACTGGTAGCCACTGGTAGCACAGCTCCTGTTCTCTACTGTCAGCCACTGGTAGCACAGCTCCTGTTCTCTACTGTCAGCCACTGGTCAGCCAGCACAGCTCCTGTTCTCTACTGTCAGCCACTGGTAGCACAGCTCCTGTTCTCTACTGTCAGCCACTGGTAGCACAGCTCCTGTTCTCTACTGTCAGCCACTGGTAGCACAGCTCCTGTTCTCTACTGTCAGCCACTGGTAGCACAGCTCCTGTTCTCTACTGTCAGCCACTGGTAGCACAGCTCCTGTTCTCTACTGTCAGCCACTGGTAGCACAGCTCCTGTTCTCTACTGTCAGCCACTGGTAGCACAGCTCCTGTTCTCTACTGTCAGCCACTGGTAGCACAGCTCCTGTTCTCTACTGTCAGCCACTGGTAGCACAGCTCCTGTTCTCTACTGTCAGCCACTGGTAGCACAGCTCCTGTTCTCTACTGTCAGCCACTGGTAGCACAGCTCCTGTTCTCTACTGTCAGCCACTGGTAGCACAGCTCCTGTTCTCTACTGTCAGCCACTGGTAGCACAGCTCCTGTTCTCTACTGTCTGGTAGCACAGCTCCTGTCAGCCACTGGTAGCACAGCTCCTGTTCTCTACTGTCAGCCACTGGTAGCACAGCTCCTGTTCTCTACTGTCAGCCACTGGTAGCACAGCTCCTGTTCTCTACTGTCAGCCACTGGTAGCACAGCTCCTGTTCTCTACTGTCAGCCACTGGTAGCACAGCTCCTGTTCTCTACTGTCAGCCACTGGTAGCACAGCTCCTGTTCTCTACTGTCAGCCACTGGTAGCACAGCTCCTGTTCTCTACTGTCAGCCACTGGTAGCACAGCTCCTGTTCTCTACTGTCAGCCACTGGTAGCACAGCTCCTGTTCTCTACTGTCAGCCACTGGTAGCACAGCTCCTGTTCTCTACTGTCAGCCACTGGTAGCACAGCTCCTGTTCTCTACTGTCAGCCACTGGTAGCACAGCTCCTGTTCTCTACTGTCAGCCACTGGTAGCACAGCTCCTGTTCTCTACTGTCAGCCACTGGTAGCACAGCTCCTGTTCTCTACTGTCAGCCACTGGTAGCACAGCTCCTGTTCTCTACTGTCAGCCACTGGTAGCACAGCTCCTGTTCTCTACTGTCAGCCACTGGTAGCACAGGTTCTCTAGCACAGCTCCTGTTCTCTACTGTCAGCCACTGGTAGCACAGCTCCTGTTTCTCTACTGTCAGCCACTGGTAGCACAGCTCCTGTTCTCTACTGTCAGCCACTGGTAGCACAGCTCCTGTTCTCTACTGTCAGCCACTGGTAGCACAGCTCCTGTTCTCTACTGTCAGCCACTGGTAGCACAGCTCCTGTTCTCTACTGTCAGCCACTGGTAGCACAGCTCCTGTTCTCTACTGTCAGCCACTGGTAGCACAGCTCCTGTTCTCTACTGTCAGCCACTGGTAGCACAGCTCCTGTTCTCTACTGTCAGCCACTGGTAGCACAGCTCCTGTTCTCTACTGTCAGCCACTGGTAGCACAGCTCCTGTTCTCTACTGTCAGCCACTGGTAGCACAGCTCCTGTTCTCTACTGTCAGCCACTGGTAGCACAGCTCCTGTTCTCTACTGTCAGCCACTGGTAGCACAGCTCCTGTTCTCTACTGTCAGCCACTGGTAGCACAGCTCCTGTTCTCTACTGTCAGCCACTGGTAGCACAGCTCCTGTTCTCTACTGTCAGCCACTGGTAGCACAGCTTCAGTTCTCTACTGTCAGCCACTGGTAGCACAGCTCCTGTTCTCTACTGTCAGCCACTGGTAGCACAGCTCCTGTTCTCTACTGTCAGCCACTGGTAGCACAGTTTCTGTTCTCTACTGTCAGCCACTGGTAGCACAGCTCTGTTCTCTACTGTCAGCCACTGGTAGCACAGCTCCTGTTCTCTACTGTCAGCCACTGGTAGCACAGCTCCTGTTCTCTACTGTCAGCCACTGGTAGCACAGCTCCTGTTCTCTACTGTCAGCCACTGGTCTGTTCTCTACTGTCAGCCACTGGTAGCACAGCTTCTGTTCTCTACTGTCAGCCACTGGTAGCACAGCTCCTGTTCTCTACTGTCAGCCACTGGTAGCACAGCTTCAGTTCTCTACTGTCAGCCACTGGTAGCACAGCTTCAGTTCTCTACTGTCAGCCACTGGTAGCACAGCTTCAGTTCTCTACTGACAACAACTGGTAGCACAGCTTCAGTTCTCTACTGACAACAACTGGTAGCAAAGTTTCAGTCCGCTACTGCCAAACACTGGTAGCAGAACTTCAGTCCTCTGTTTCCAACCACAGGAAGCACAGCTTCAGTCCTCTAATGTCAACCACAGGAAGCACAGCTTCAGTTCTCTGCTGCCAATCTCTTGTAGCACATCAATTGTCCTCTTCTGCCAACCACTGGTTGCACAGCTTCAGGTCTCTACTGCCAACCACTGGAAAAACAGCTTCAGTCCTCTACAACCAACCACACGAAGCACAGCTTCAGTCTTCTACTGCCAACCACTGGTAGCACAGCTTCAGTCCTCTTCTGCCAACAACTGGTAGCACAGTTTCAGTCCTTTACTGCCAACCGCTGGATGCACAGCTTCAGGTCTCTAATTCAAATCACTTGTATCACACCTTCAGTCCTCTACTGCCAACCACTGGTAGCACAACTTCAGTCCTCTACTGCCAGCCACTGGTCAAATTGTGTAACTGCCAGAGTCCATCACACAAGCATGCACCTCTCTTCTCTCTTCTCTTTTAGTTTTCATCCCTGTCTCTCTACTGCTCTCTTGTTGTATCTCTGCTTTTCTCTCTTTCAGTGTCTTTACATCTCTCTGTTTCTCTCTGACTGTCTTTTTACATCTCTGTTTTCTCTCTGACTGTCTCTTTACATATCTCTGTTTTCTCTCTGACTGTCTCTTTACATCTCTCTGTTTTCTCTCTGACTGTCTCTTTACATCTCTCTGTTTTCTCTCTGACTGTCTCTTTACGTCTCTGTTTTCTCTCTGACTGTCTCTTTACATCTCTGTTTTCTCTCTGACTGTCCCTTTACATCTCTGTTTTCTCTCTGACTGTCTCTTTAAATCCCTGTTTTCTCTCTGACTGTCTCTTTACATCTCTCTGTTTTCTTTCTGACTGTCTCTTTACATCTCTCTGTTTTCTCTCTGACTGACTCTTTACGTCTCTCTGTTTTCTCTCTGACTGTCTTTTTACATTTCTGTTTTCTCGCTGACTGTCTCTTTGCATCTTTCTGTTTTCTCTCTGACTGTCTCTTTACATCTCTCTGTCTTCTCTCTGACTGTCTCTTTACGTCTCTGTTTTCTCTCTGACTGTCTCTTTACATCCCTGTTTTCTCTCTGACTGTCTCTTTACATCTCTCTGTTTTCTCTCTGACTGTCTCTTTACATCTCTGTTTTCTCTCTGACTGTCTCTTTACATCCTCTGTTTTCTCTCTGACTGTCTCTTTATATCTCTCTGTTTTCTCTCTGACTGTCTTTTTACATCTCTGTTTTCTCTCTGACTCTCTCTTTACATGTTTCTGTTTTCTCTCTGACTGTCTCTTTACATCTCTCTGTTTTCTCTCTCACTGTCCCTTTACGTCTCTGTTTTCTCTCTGACTGTCTCTTTACATCTCTCTGTTTTCTCTCTGACTGTCCCTTTACGTCTCTGTTTTCTCTCTGACTGTCTCTTTAAATCCCTGTTTTCTCTCTGACTGTCTCTTTACATCTCTCTGTTTTCTCTCTGACTGTCTCTTTACATCTCTCTGTTTTCTCTCTGACTGTCTCTTTACTTCTCTCTGTTTTCTCTCTGACTGTCTTTTTACATCTCTGTTTTCTGTCTCTCTCTGACTGTCTCTTTAAATCTCTCTGTTTTCTCTCTGACTGTCTCTTTACATCTCTCTGTTTTCTTTCTGACTGTCTCTTTACATCTCTCTGTTTTCTCTCTGACTCTCTTTACATCTTCTGTTTTCTCTCTGTTTTCTCTCTGTTTTCTGTCTGACTTTTACATTTCTGTTTTCTCGCTGACTGTCTCTTTACATCTTTCTGTTTTCTCTCTGACTGTCTCTTTACATCTCTCTGTTTTCTCTCTGACTGTCTTTTTACATCTCTGTTTTCTCTCTGACTGTCTCTTTACATCTCTCTGTTTTCTCTCTGACTGTCTCTTTACGTCTCTGTTTTCTCTCTGACTGTCTCTTTACATCCCTGTTTTCTCTCTAACTGTCTCTTTACGTCTCTCTGTTTTCTCTTTGACTGTCTCTTTACATCTCTGTTTTCTCTCTGACTGTCTCTTTACATCCCTGTTTTCTCTCTGACTGTCTCTTTATCTCTCTGTTTTCTCTCTGACTGTCTTTTTACATCTCTGTTTTCTCTCTGACTGTCTCTTTACATGTTTCTGTTTTCTCTCTGACTGTCTCTTTACATCTCTGTTTTCTCTCTGACTGTCTCTTTACATCTCTCTGTTTTCTCTCTCTGTTTTCTCTCTGACTGTCTCTTTACATCTCTCTGTTTTCTCTCTGACTGTCTCTTTATATCTCTCTGTTTTCTCTCTGACTGTCTCTTTACATCTCTCTGTTTTCTCTCTCACTGTCTCTTAACATCTCTCTGTTTTCTCTCTGACTGTCTCTTTACATCTCTCTGTTTTCTCTCTGACTGTCTCTACATCTCTCTGTTTTCTCTCTGACTGTCTTTTTACGTCTCTGTTTTCTCTCTGACTGTCTCTTTACATCCCTGTTTTCTCTCTGACTGTCTCTTTACATCTCTCTGTTTTCTCTCACTGAACACTTGAACTGGCCTGACAAGCTTCTCTATTCCTCCACACCTCAGTACACATGCACTTGCTCACACACACACACACACACACACACACACACACACACACACACACACACACACACACACACACACACACACACACACACACACACACACACACACACACACACACACACACACACACACACACACACACACACACACACACACACACACACACACACACAAATGTATTATATTCTTCTGAGCCATTTACTTTAAGTTCATGTTCTTATATTTGACTATTTCTTATTGTTGTTGTATTGTCGAGAAGGAACCTGCAAGTGAGCATTTCGTTGGACGATGTACACCATGTGTATCCCGTACATACTACTAAGGAAATGTACAACTTAAAACTTGAAACCCTAGCTGAATTCTCTGCATTCTCTGCATGGTGCACAGGTAAATGCAATTCATAGACTTCAAGTAATGACATGTCAAGTTCACCAGCAACAAACAGCAATGAAAATGGTACCATACCTTTGAAACATGGTTACCAGTTGTAATCATTGTTAGTTTGTTACTCCACCTTCAACCACTGTTATGTTTGGTACTGATACATCAGTGGCCCAGTACCGGGTCGGACCCCCCTTTGCCTCCAGAACAGACAAAATTGTTCGGGCATGGATTCTATAAGGTGTGACATTCATACATTGCTCAATTTGTATCAAGGGACCTAATGGGTGCCAGGAAAACAATCCCCACACCATTAAACCATAGCTACCAGCATGTACTGTTGACACAAGGCAGGATGGGTCCATGGACCCATGCTGATTATGTCAAATCCTAACTATGCCATCAGCATGATGCATCAGGAACTGGGATTTGTTGGACCAGGGATTATCTCTCCACTCCTCAGTTGTCCTGTATTGGTGATCACGTACCCAATGAAGCTGCTTTTTCTTATTTTTAGCTGATAGGAGTGAAACGGCGTACCTGGTGCCGACAATCATACCACGCTCAAAGTTGCTTGTGTCACTCGTTTTGCCCATTCTATCGGTCAATCAAACAGTGACTGAATGCCTTGACGCCTGTCTGCCTGCTTTATATAGCAAGCCACGTCCACTGTCTGTAAGATCGATGACTTTTCGGGAATGGCGTGGTGTAACTAAAAAACTGGCCACTGAGTGTATACACTCCCCTACATATTTATTTGGTCAGTCAAGCTAAAATGTTTCATTTGGCTCTATACTCCAGCATTTTGGACTTGAGAATTTGTTTTTGTATATAAGGTGACAGGACAGAATGTAACATTTTAACAGATGCACAAAAATCATGCTACCAGAGATATTCTAACCTCTCAGCATTACCAATAATATCTTTCTCCCTCATCATCATTCACGATTCATTCATGATTATCTGTAATCATGGTATCCTCCACATGAATGTAAAAGTGTTCAGAAACATATTCTGGTCCTAATTACAATAAAAAGTGCCTCCAAAATGGCACAATACATTCTTTACCATTCATTTATATTGGACACAACATACTGTAATCCCAAACACAACAAAAACAAATTGCAAAGGCATCCAACACGTTTGTAGAGTCACAGGCATGATGTCACAGGCATGATGTCACAGGCATGATGTCACAGGCATGATGTCACATGCGTGATGTCACAGGCGTGATGTCACAGGCATGATGTCACAGGCATGATGTCACAGGCATGATGTCACAGGCGTGATGCCGTCATTGAATATGATGCAGTCCCAGGAATATGGGACTAAAGACTACACTTTGAACTAAATGTGCACTATAAGTGAATCTGTTCAAATACTGATGACATCTTCAAATGAGGAGACTAGATACATAAAGTGTTTTCTATAGGGTAAAACAGAATACCCTCACATAAAAGGTGACATTCTGTACTGTCGCCTCATATAACCATTTGATCTCAAATCCAAAATGCTGGAGTACAGAGCCACAAATATATTTCTTCAAGGATCCAGGAAGAGCTCCTTATTGGCCAATCAAGACAAACTAAAGTAGCAACTCTGGGAGGAAGGTTACTAACCAACGTGACAGCTGATATGATCTGGTGGATTCGTGTGTGTGTGTGTGTGTGTGTGTGTGTGTGTGTGTGTGTGTGTGTGTGTGTGTGTGTGTGTGTGTGTGTGTGTGTGTGTGTGTGTGTGTGTGTGTGTGTGTGTGTGTGTGTGTGTGTGTGTGTGTGTGTGCGTGCGTGCGTGCGTGCGTGCGTGCGTGCGTGCGTGCGTGCGTGCGTGTCTGTGTGTCTGTGTGTGTGCGTGCGTGCGTGTCTGTGTGTGTATGTGTCTGTGCGCGTACACAGTAAGCTATGATTCATATGATACACAAAAAATTGTGTGTGGGCAGGGGGGCATCACTGCTTGGGTATGCAGGCCTGTGCCACTTTGATTATTCCTTGGCTCTGTTCATATCTGTCATATGTCAGTGTGTATGTGTGTGTGTGTGTGTGTGTGTGTGTGTGTGTGTGTGTGTGTGTGTGTGTGTGTGTGTGTGTGTGTGTGTGTGCGTGTGTGTGTGTGTGTGTGTGTGTGTGCGTGTGTGTGTGTGCGTGTGGGCGTGTGTGCGTGCGTCCGTGCGTGCCATCAACCAATAACCATCAGAGGCCAGCATAAGAGCACTTGACTGACTGCAGCTATTTTTCATTGCTACCCCAAGGACAGTAAGAGACGCAAATAGACTTCATATCTAACCTCTCTGATCTTTAATATAATATCTGTTATATTTAACATCTCATATCCATAATATAATATCTGGCCCAGTGGAACTCCAGGTAATAGGTAATAGGGATTTATCCTAGCCATAAGGTTAAGTGTTCTTGATAGTAATAAATTAGCCTCTGCCCGTTACTTTTGTTTATTGGCATGCCTTCGTTTAGGGTCCTCTCTCTAATACGAGCAATATAGCATGTTGGCTGCGCTGCAGCACTTTACTAGGCAACCACGCCGCAAATTAGATTACAATTTGACCTGCGCCCATCATCTGGGCGGTGAACTCTCTTCACCCTGGCGACGCGATGATGCACGAAAACGGTTCAAAGAGAAGAAGCTCGTTCAAGGCACAGAAGACAAGGAGGCTCCTTCGTGTTCTAGGGGACTCAATGTTTTGTTTCTTATTCAAGTCTGCCACCTAGCGGTTAAATAAACACACGACAGAAAAAGGTACTTTACAGAGAGTTTATACTGTAGCCTTGCAAGGACCCATTGATTTGATTGACTGTTAAAAAAATGATCAAAAGAGTGATTAATAGTGTTAAATGATTTTCCCTTTCACCATTTTGAGGTAATTTAGGAAACACCTCTCAGGTAGGTTGATTCAAATGAGTTTCTAAAACCAATGAAGCAGGGTTCCCACACACACACACACACACACACACACACACACACACACACACACACACACACACACACACACACACACACACACACACACACACACACACACACACACACACACACACACACACACACACACACACACACACGTGCCAGTTTTATGACTGACCTCATTTCCTGAGTTTAATAGCCAGGGAGCAGCAAGTGTGAGTTTGAATGTGCGTGCGAGAATGTGTGTGTGTGGAGCGGTGGGTTAGAGTTTCTCACCTCAGGTTGATTTTACTGCCAGACAAATTGTTCAGAGTTCAGTCTTTCGCTCTGCAGGGGGTGGCCTGGGGCTGAGTATATGTGTGTCAGCTATGTGCCTGGTCTGATCTGTGTGTGGACTGTTTCAGACTTTAGTTTGTTGGACAATGATGTCCAGATATTTATGACCTTGACATATTTGAGTTATCTGAATGTTTTGTTCATTTATTGCCGATATAAAATAAGTATCCAATATGTCATAGAGACAAAGGAAAATAGTTGAATGTACACCTGCCCTGTATAAAACACATATATATATATATATATATATATATATATATATATATATATATATATATATATATATATATAGAGAGAGAGAGAGAGAGAGAGAGAGAGAGAGAGAGAGAGAGAGAGAGAGAGAGAGAGAGAGAGAGAGAGAGAGAGAGAGAGAGAGAGAGAGAGAGAGAGAGATCCTGACATGGCATCTGACTGTAAGGCACTACAGAGGGTAGTGCGTATGGCCAGTACATCACTGCCAAGCTTCCTTACATCCAGGACCTAAATACTAGGCGGTGTCAGAGGAAGGCCCATAAAATGGTTAAAGACTCCCGTCACCCAAGTCATAGACTGATCTCTCTGCTACCGCACTGCAAGCGTTTTTGTTTTTACACTGCTGCTACTCGCTGTTTATTATCTATGCATAGTCACATTTCACAAATGACCTCGATTAACCTGTACCCCTGTATATAGCCTCATTATTGTTATGTAATTTTCTTGTGTTACTTTTATATATATATTTTTAAAACTTTAGTTCATTTAGTCAATTGTTCTTAAACTCTCTTTCTTGAACTGCATTGTTGGTTAAGGGCTTGTAAGTAAGCATTTCACAGTAAGATCTACACCTGTTGTATTCTGCGCATGTGACAAATAAAATTACTTTTGATTTGATTTGAACTCATACACTTGGATCGACCCAGAACCTTATTTAGCCCCACCCACTCAAGCTCTGTCATTCTCGTTTACATAAGGCCCACCTTTTATCCCACTGACCACTCAGAGCAGCTCTTGGTTTTGAATATTAATGACCAGATGTGGAAGGATAGCCTAATAATCCTTCTTGCCACATGGAAAGTTCCACTATGAAATACGGTATTTATAGATCTTTGGGTAATCAAATTAATTTTCGTTTCCTCTTAATTTGAATGTTATCGCATTAATATTTGTCATAGGTCTATGCTATTTTGTCTTTTTCTCGGGTAGGCTACAGGCTACTCCCAAAGTTAGTCTGGTGTTTTCACGGGAGCATTTGGAAAGGTAGCCGATTTTATATTACTTCCCTTCACATATTTCCCACTACATTTATTTCCTCCGGGTGCAATCTGTCCATCCCGACAGTTTGTTTATCATATTGGTAAACACACGGGACTCCTCCCCGCATCCCCGTTCTATTTGCCCGGTCTGCAGAAAACGTTCCGTAGGCTTCTGAAGAAGCACGAGCTTCGTAGGCAATCGAGTCTGAAGTGGACACTTACTTGTGTTTTCGTTTTCGGTTCCTGTTTATACGATATTCGTCCCGTTGCCCAGGAGACACAGATGCTGAAAGGAAAGTGTTTGAATTGAAAGTATATATGTGTCTCTAATATGGTCATACATTTGGCAGGAGGTTAGGAAGTGCAGCTCAGAGTCCATCTCATTTCGTGGGCAGTGTGCACATAGCCTGTCTCCTCTTGAGAGCCAGGTCTGCCAACGGCGGCCTTTTCAAATCAAATTTAATCTGTCACATACACGTATTTAGCAGATGTTATAGCGGGTGTAGCAAAAAGCTTGTGCTTCTAGCTCCAACAGTGCAGTAATATCTAACAAGTAATATCTAACAATTTCACAACAATACACACAAATCGAAAGTAAAGGAATGGAATTAAGAATATATAAATATTTGGGGGAGCAATGTCAGAGCGGCATAGACTAAAACACAGTAGACTAGGATAGTATACAGTATATACATATGAAATGAGTAATGCAAAATATGTAAACATTATTAACGTGATGGCTATGCTCACAGTCTGTACAAAGATTTCTTTAATTCTGTTTTAATCACAGTGGTCAGGTATTCTGCCACGGTGTACTCTCTGTTTAGGGCCAAAAAGCATTCTAGTTTGCTCAGTTTTTTGTAAATTCTTTCCAATGTGTCAAGTAATTATCTTTTTGTTTTCTCATGATTTGGTTGGGTGTAACAGTGTTGCTGTCCTGTGGCTCTGTGGGGTCTGTTTGTGTTTTTGAACAGAGCCCCAGGACAGCACCACTGTTAGACCCCACCTCACTATTACTGTGAAACATTTTGTCCAGGAAATTGTCTAAAAGGGATTGAATTTGTTGTTGCCAAATTTTTGTTTGGTAGATTTCCACACTACTTTCTTTCCATCTATAGCATTTCTTAATATTATTCTTTTCCTTTAGCTTTGATGCCTCATGATCGAGCATAGCTCTGTTCAAGTAGACTGTGACTTTGCTGTGATCTGATAGGGGTGTCAGTGGACTGACTGTAAACGCTCGAAGACACTCTGGGTTGAGGTCAGTGATAAAATATTGTACACGACTACTGCCAAGAGATGAGCTATAGGTGTGCCTACCAAAGGAGTCCCCTCGAAGCCTACCGTTGACTATGTACATACCCAGCGTCCAACAGAGCTGCAGGAGTTGTGACCCGTTTTTGTTGGTTATGTTGTCGTGGTTGTGTCTAAGGGGCCATATGTGGGAGGGAATGCTGTCACCTCCAGGTAGGTGTTTGTCCCACTGTGTGCTAAGGGTGTCAGGTACTTGTCCAGTCCTGGCATTTAGGTCGCCACATGTTCCTGGGCCTGGAAATTGTTGTTCGTCATCGTTAAAGTATGGGGATTTTATTATTGGGATATAGGTAGCACACATGAGGCCATTTTTCTCTGTTGAGATCATTTCCTTATTAATTTCTAGCCAGATGTAAAATGTTCCTGTTTTGACTCATTTAATAGAGTGGGTTAGGTCTGCTCTATACCAAATTAGCATACCCCCTGAGTCCCTTCCCTGTTTCACACCTGGTAGTTTGGTAGATCGGACTACCAGCTCTCTGTAACCTAGAGGGAAACCAGTGGGTCTGTCTCCTTTATACCATGTTTCTTCTAGGAAGACAATGTTTGTATTTCCAATTTCTTTCATGAAGTTTGAGTTCCTGCTCTTTAGGCCAAATGCAGATGGCCTCAGACCTTGTATATTCCAGGATGACATAGTAAAAGTTTTGTGTTTCATAGTCTAGTGTTGGTTTTGTATGGTTTAGGCCCGGACCATCACAGTAGGTGTTAGCAGAGCATGTTGAGCATCTGATACATACCTCTTAGAACGCAGGATGGGGCTTGGGCGGGTGTAATAGTGGGGGTTGGGCCTGTTGCTCCGCTCACGACCTGGGCATATGTTCTGCTGTCATGTTGATGGTTTTTAGGCACAGTCTCGCAAAATTCTTGCATTCACCCGCTGTATTGAGGCAGGGTGAAAGTTTTTTTGTGGTGGCAGTGTGGAGAGAATGGAAGAAACTTTTTCAATCACTCCCTTGAGTGCTGTAGCCACCCTTTCCTGCTGGGACCTCAGGTCATTTGTGCCTGTGTGAATCATGAGGTTGCTGGGGGACCCTAGTCTGTCCTGACAACAGCTCCAGGGCATGCCTAGTGTTCGGGAGAAAAGTTTATCCTCTTGAATGTATTTGCCATTTGAGTCAATGAGGAGTGCAATCTTTGGCTTTTGTGGATGTGTGGGGGTTGTCAAGAGGGCTATCAGGGGGGGTTGTTAGGAGGGGGTGGGGTCTGTTTGGTTGGTGGCTCCTGTGTTGTCTGTCTCATTGCGCTGTTGAGGTTGTGGTCCGTCTGAGGTGGGCTGTTCTGCTGGATTCTCTGTGGGAGTGTCCTTCTCTCTGTCACACTTCAGCATTCCCACCTCCTCCTTCAGTACCATATGTGTCTCTTTAAGTTGCCTCACCTCAGTCCGTAGAGCAGTCAGCTCTCTCAGACCACTGTCCATCTCCACCTTCTGCCCTCTGGGTCTTGTTGGGGGGGGGGGGGGGCTGGGAGGGCAGAGAGAGAGCTTTTCCTGCTGTGCTCTCTCTTTGATCCCGTAAAAGTCCTGCCGGAACTGCTTGAGGATGTCCTGCACCATTACTGTCCCAGACAGTGTTTCCACCCTATCGAACTCTCCTGCCATTGTTAGGCTCAATCATTTGTAAATCTCTCACTAATTGTAGTTGCTGATGGTCAGCTCTGTTCTAGCAGCTTGATAGCTTAGTAGCCTTATTTATTAAGCTTTATGTAACAAGGTGACGTAGAGATGATTGTCTTTTACTTTCTGGCTTCGGAAGTAGGTTCAGACTGAACTCACTTAGTTTTGTGTTGGATGGTATTTCCAGGTTCCACTATGTTTCTTCTGCAGGTTTTGGTTTGTTAGAAGTTAGAAAATCGGCCAATTTTTTAAAATTTATTTGTAATAATGACAATTACAACAATACTGAATGAACAATTATTTTAACTTAATATAATACCAATAAAATCAATTTAGCCTCAAATAAATAATGAAACATGTTCAATTTGGTTTAAATAATGCAAAAACACAGTGTTGGAGAAGAAAGTAAAAGTGCAATATGTGCCATGTAATAAAGCTAACGTTTAAGTTCCTTGCTCAGAACATGAGAACATATGAAAGCTGGTGGTTCCTTTTAACATGAGTCTTCAATATTCCCAGGTAAGAAGTTTTAGGTTGTAGTTAATATAGTATTTATAGGACAATTTCTCTCTATACCATTTGTATTTCATATACCTTTGATTAATGGATGTTCTTATAGGCACTTTAGTATTGCCAGTGTAACAGTATCGCTTCCATCCCTCTCCTTGCCGCTACCTGGGCTCGAACCAGGAACATAACGACAACAGCCACCCTCAAAGCAGCATTACCCATGCAGAGCAAGGGGAACAACTACTCCAAGTCTCAGAGCAAGTGATGATGAAACGCTATTAGCATGCACCCCGCTAACTAGCTAGCCATTTCACTTCGGTTACACCAGCCTCATCTCGGGAGTTGATAGGCTTGAAGTCTTAAACAGCCCAGTGCTTGACGCACAACGAAGAGCTGCTGGCAAAACGTACGAAAGTGCTGTTTGAATGAATGTTTACTCGCCTGCTTCTGCCTACCACCGCTCAGTCAGATACTTGTATGCTTGTATTGTCAGTCAGATTATACGCAGCGCATGACACGCTAGATAATATCTAGTAATAACATCAACCATGTGTAGATAACTAGTGATTATGATGGATTGATTGTTTTTATAAGATACGTTTAATGCTAGCTAGCAACTTACCGTGGCTTACTGCATTCGCGTAACAGGCAGTAAGTCTCCTTGTGGAGTACAGCCTCCACTGACCCTAACCTTAACGGCTACCCTAACCTTAACCTTAATCATAACCCTTACTTGACCCTAAACCTAACCATTTTAAATGTCAACTTCAATTGGAGAAGTAAGTAAGAATTTCACTGTAATGTCTACCCCTGTTGTGTTCGGCACATGTGACAAATAACATTTGATTTTAAAAGGGACTTCCCATGGATCTCGAATAGCAAAGTCCAACCGTAAATTGAGCAGCATTGTATTTCTACCGCTAGGTGGCACTACAAGACTAATAAATTCCACAGAGGTCTTTGGTGCGGCACACTGAAGCATGTGTTGCTACTAGACCTACCTGAGATAGGCCAAGCGAAGCTAGTAGAAGACACATACAAATATGGCCTAAATGAATGATAGGCTACATTATAATTAAAGCTGAACTTAGGACTGAATGAAATGCACTAATAAGTACGCTTTATAACATCGGCTGTTACAGAAAATAATATCATGATCATGTCTTTAAAAACTCTACACTAACCAATGATGTTACATTTATAAATGGCAAGCAAAAAAAATCACATTTTTCTAAAAACATCAACATTGTGGTGGGTAGTTAGTGTGTAGATGGTGTTGATGACTTTGGTTCAATCAAACATAATATGGGTTTGCACGGCACTGACTGTGTATTTACTCTAGGTAGGCCTACTAAGACATGCTAATATGGTGCATGCATGGCACTGACTGTGTATTTACTCTAGGTAGGCCTACTAAGACATGCTAATATGGTGCATGCATGGCACTGACTGTGTATTTACTCTAGGTAGGCCTACTAAGACATGATAATATGGGGCATGCACGGCACTGACCGTGTATTTACTCTAGGTAGACCTACTAAGACATGATAATATGGGGCATGCACGGCACTGACCGTGTATTTACTCTAGGTAGACCTACTAAGACATGATAATATGGGGCATGCACGGCACTGACCGTGTATTTACTCTAGGTAGGCCTACTAAGACATGCTAATATGGGGCATGCACGGCACTGACTGTGTATTTACTCTAGGTAGGCCTACTAAGACATGATAATATGGGGCATGCACGGCACTGACCGTGTATTTACTCTAGGTAGGCCTACTAAGACATGATAATATGGGGCATGCACGGCACTGACCGTGTATTTACTCTAGGTAGGCCTACTAAGACATGATAATATGGGGCATGCACGGCACTGACTGTGTATTTACTCTAGGTAGGCCTACTAAGACATGATAATATGGGGCATGCATGGCACTGACCGTGTATTTACTCTAGGTAGGCCTACTAAGACATGCTAATATGGGGCATGCACGGCACTGACTGTGTATTTACTCTAGGTAGGCCTACTAAGACATGATAATATGGGGCATGCACGGCACTGACTGTGTATTTACTCTAGGTAGGCCTACTAAGACATGATAATATGGGGCATGCACGGCACTGACTGTGTATTTACTCTAGGTAGGCCTACTAAGACATGATAATATGGGGCATGCACGGCACTGACTGTGTATTTACTCTAGGTAGGCCTACTAAGACATGATAATATGGGGCATGCACGGCACTGACTGTGTATTTACTCTAGGTAGGCCTACTAAGACATGATAATATGGGGCATGCACGGCACTGACCGTGTATTTACTCTAGGTAGACCTACTAAGACATGATAATATGGGGCATGCACGGCACTGACTGTGTATTTACTCTAGGTAGGCCTACTAAGACATGATAATATGGGGCATGCACGGCACTGACTGTGTATTTACTCTAGGTAGACCTACTAAGACATGATAATATGGGGCATGCACGGCACTGACTGTGTATTTACTCTAGGTAGGCCTACTAAGACATGATAATATGGGGCATGCACGGCACTGACTGTGTATTTACTCTAGGTAGACCTACTAAGACATGATAATATGGGGCATGCACGGCACTGACTGTGTATTTACTCTAGGTAGGCCTACTAAGACATGATAATATGGGGCATGCACGGCACTGACTGTGTATTTACTCTAGGTAGGCCTACTAAGACATGATAATATGGGGCATGCACGGCACTGACTGTGTATTTACTCTAGGTAGGCCTACTAAGACATGATAATATGGGGCATGCACGGCACTGACTGTGTATTTACTCTAGGTAGGCCTACTAAGACATGATAACATGGGGAATGAACGGCACTGACTGTGTATTTACTCTAGGTAGGCCTACTAAGACATGATAACATGGGGAATGAACGGCACTGACTGTGTATTTACTCTAGGTAGGGCTACTAAGACATGAACATACTACTAGCTGTTCCATTCCCACTATTCAGGCCTCGTCTATTCTCAAAGGAAGTTCAATTGATTTGATCTAATTCTATTAGATACAACCTGCGCATGTGATAATTCACATATAAAAAAACCTAATTGACAATTGAAGCTCTCATTATATTAGGGAGATTAAACGTAACGCGGATGACGAATTTGGTTAATGGTTTTGTTTATTGTGTCGCAAAGCCCCGCGCTTCCGGTGCATCAATCGTGGTGTCAGTCCCCGGGCGTGTGTCATAGAGGAGTGATGGTCGTGCAGTGATTATAACAGAATAAAAGGATGTAATGAAGTGCTTTCCGCCCCGTTATTCTGCCATGCCCAGTTGATGTCACCATCTTGATGTCCCCCCTCCCTGCCCGCAATGACATTTTTTTTTTTAAGGTTCAGATAAAGTTGAATCGTTTGCGAAGAGTTTTAAAATGCTAATAACTCAACAGGGGCATAGTAGTATTTAGTATGTGTGTGTGTGTGTGCGTGTGTGTGCGTGCTTGCTATAAAAAGGAGGGAAAGGGAGAGCAGTGCTGTGAGTGTGTTTGTGAGAGAGTGAGAGAATAATGAAACAGGTTGGTGGTGATTAATTGAAGAAATAGAGAGTTGATTGTATTAATTAAACAAAACAAGGTGAAGCAAACGACTGGGCTCCATCTGTGCCTCGGGGCTGAGTGGGAATACATTTACCCACTGCCAAGCACACCATTTATTTACCCATATTAAGATGCTTAGGACCAGCTGGGCTCCCTCCCTCTCTCTGTGTGTGTGTGTGTGTGTGTGTGTGTGTGTGTGTGTGTGTGTGTGTGTGTGTGTGTGTGTGTGTGTGTGTGTGTGTGTGTGTGTGTGTGTGTGTGTGTGTGTGTGTGTGTGTGTGTGTGTGTGATAAAAAGGAGGGAAAGAGAGAAAATACAGAGGAAGAGATATCGGCCCAATCGAGTGCTTGAGACAATAAGGTTCTACCTGCAAGAAAATGATTCTGAGATCATTGATCCAAAGATCCAAACCCTCTTTGGTTTGAATGGTGTCAGTGACATTTATCTTGTATTCTTTTGAACTTAGCAACATGAGTTGGGGTATTTAGAGTGCTGTATAGGTAGAGAATATTGAGCAGAACAAGGCTGTGTCAATAACTCAATTCGGACGAATAATGCAGATAGAGCCTGATAGTCCCAAGCTCTCGACATGTTGTCTATGTAGAGAGGAAGATTGTATTCATCACATCTACAGCGCAGGAGGTCGTGACCCCTTCATTCGTGAGGACAGGCTTGTGGTAATGGGGGAGCGGAATAAGTTGAAGGTTATCTAATATATCATACACATGGTTTCAATGTGTTTGATGCCGTTCCATCCACTCCGTTCTGGTCATTATTATGAGCCGTCCTCCCCTCAGCAGCCTCCTGTGATCTCTAGGCATATGCCACTATATATATATATTTTTTTTTTCAACCTTTATTTAACCAGGCAAGTCAGTTAAGAACACATTCTTATTTTCAATGACTGCCTGGGAACAGTGGGTTAACTGCCTGTTCAGGGGCAGAACGACAGATTTGTACCTTGTCAGCTCGGGGGTTTGAACTCGCAACCTTCCGGTTACTAGTCCATCACTCTAACCACGAGGCTACCCTGCCGCCCCCATATGTGTGTATGAGTATGCGGATCCCAACATTTCAATGCACGTGTGTGTGTGTGTGTGTGTGTGTGTGTGTGTGTGTGTGTGTGTGTGTGTGTGTGTGTGTGTGTGTGTGTGTGTGTGTGTGTGTGTGTGTGTGTGTGTGTGTGTGCACATCTTTGCATCCCAGACGACATGACTAGTCTTCCACTTATAAACTGGTGATTATCTTCAGTGGTTTCACAGATAAATATCATGATGACGTGATGCAAATTCGCAGAGATGCATAGCATACACTGATGTAACCACATGAATTAACCCTCCCCCCACACACACTCACACAGAGACTGTGTTGGTTTGGAAGTCACCCAAGCATCACACAAATCTGTTCTCTTCATTTCATCAGGCACGACAGAGTCGGTGAAAGGTGGTGTGAATATGAAATTGCTTACATTATACCCTGCAATGTTTTTCCAATGGGCTGGAACATATTAAGCTGAAAATGAATAGCATGTCTTCTGGGCACCATGTTGAGCCGTGGCTACAGCATCACTTTCTATACAGCAAGCGCTCCATCATACACACATCTGTCATTTTTATAGTGTGTGTTTGTGTGTGTGTGTGTGACCATCTGACAATGCAGAGGGCTGTACATACTGGATAAAAGTGACGATAGTATGCTGTCAGTTCAGTATACCATAGATTACAGGCACATCGAGAGATACAAGTCCAATATCTCTATCTGGGCATGTGTGTGTGTGTGCATTGGTCAGATCAGATGGGGGCTCATTGGTATGCTGTGTCTCCTCAGCTCCCCTGTGGTTCTGGAATGGGAAGGAAGCATCTGTCACCTCTGCAGAGATCCAGCATGCTGACTTAACCATTATAGCGCCACTACCATGTCACATGAATGTGTGTGTGTTTGCGAGTGTGTGTGTTTGCGAGTGAACGAGGGAGAATATGAAGAGGTAGAGAGAGAGAGCGAGAGGTGCAGGGGGTGGTGACGAGAGAGAGAGAGAGAGAGCAGGGGGTGGTGACGGGAGAATGGCAGAGAGAGGTGCAGGTGGTGGTGACGGGAGAATGGCAGAGAGAGATTGAACAAGCGCTTGTATTGGCATTACCACAAAGAAGACTCCGGTCTACCTCTTCTCTGATTGACAGATGAGGGGGGGGGGCGAATCCAGACAGCTCTTTCTCAACCAATTGCAATGAAAGGGGGTTCTGGTTGCTGCAGCAACAGCACACCTTGGCTACCTATTGGAGGAGCTGGAAAGTTGCTGACAGGCTGGATGCAGTTAAGCAGTCTCTCTCTCTCTCTTTCTCTCCTGTAGGTGTGTGAGAGGCATGCTTGACACCATGTGGCAGAATGATTACACATAGGTCAGACTGCTGGGGTCACTGAGCGATAGAGTCCCATACACACCTAGAGACAGAAGGAGGGGGAGAGAGGGCGGGGGAGAGAGGGAGGGGTAGGGAGCGAGAAATAAGAATATGGTGGAGTTAGAGGCATAAAGAAATGATATAAAGAGATGTCAAATCAAGTCAAGTGTATTGGTTGCGTACCCTCCAGATTTGTAGATGTTATCGCAGGTGCAGTGAAATGCTTCTAGCTCCAACAGTAAAGTAATACCTAGCTATAATAATAATAATAATAATAATATATGCCATTTAGCAGACGCTTTTATCCAAAGCGACTTACAGTCATGTGTGCATACATTCTACGTATGGGTGGTCCCGGGGATCGAACCCACTACCCTGGCGTTACAAGCGCCATGCTCTACCAACTGAGCTACAGAAGGACCACATAATACACACATAATCCAGAAACATTTTCAAATAAAGACATTAAGAAATATGAGCAATGTCAGAGACTGGAATATGAATGTACACTACTCAAAAAAATAAAGGGAACACTAAAATAACACATCCTAGATCTGAATGAATGAAATATTCTTATTAAATACTTTTTTCTTTACATAGTTGAATGTGCTGACAACAAAATCACACAAAAATGATCAATAGAAATCAAATTTATCAACCCATGGAGGTCTGGATTTGGAGTCACACTCAAAATGAAAGTGGAAAACCACACTACAGGCTGATCCAACTTTGATGTAATGTCCTTAAAACAAGTCAAAATGAGGCTCAGTAGTGTGTGTGGCCTCCACGTGCCTGTATGACCTCCCTACAACGCCTGGGCATGCTCCTGATGAGGTGGCGGATGATCTCCTGAAGGATCTCTTCCCAGACCTGGACTAAAGCATCCGCCAACTCCTGGACAGTCTGTGATGCAACGTGGCGTTGGTGGATGGAGCGAGACATGATGTCCCAGATGTGCTCAATTGGATTCAGGTCTGGGGAACGGGCGGGCCAGTCCATAGCATCAATGACTTCCTCTTGCAGGAACTGCTGACACATTCCAGCCACATGAGGTCTAGCATTGTCTTGCATTAGGAGGAACCCAGGGCCAACCGCACCAGCATATGGTCTCACAAGGGGTCTGAGGATCTCATCTCGGTACCTAATGGCAGTCAGGCCACTTCTGACGAGCACATGGAGGGCTGTGCGGCCCCCCCCCAAAGAAATGCCACCCCACACCATGACTGACCCACTGCCAAACCGGTCATGCTGGAGGATGTTGCAGGCAGCAGAACGTTCTCCACAGCGTCTCCAGACTCTGTCACGTCTGTCACATGTGCTCAGTGTGAACCTGCTTTCATCTGTGAAGAGCACAGGGCGCCAGTGGAGAATTTGCCAATCTTGGTGTTCTCTGGCAAATGCCAAACGTCCTGCACGGTGTTGGGCTGTAAGCACAACCCCCACCTGTGGACGTCGGGCCCTCATACCACCCTCATGGAGTCTGTTTCTGACTGTTTGAGCAGACACATGCACATTTGTGGCCTGCTGGGGGTCATTTTGCAGGGCTCTGGCAGTGCTCCTCCTGTTGCTCCTTGCACAAAGGCGGAGGTAGCGGTCCTGCTGCTGGGTTGTTGCCCTCCTACGGCCTCCTCCACGTCTCCTGATGTACTTGCCTGTCTCCTGGTAGCGCCTCCATGCTCTGGACACTACGCTGACAGACACAGCAAACCTTCTTGCCACAGCTCGCATTGATGTGCCATCCTGGATGAGGTGTACTACCTGAGCCACTTGTGTGGGTTGTAGACTCCGTCTCATGCTACCACTAGAGTGAAAGCACTGCCAGCATTCAAAAGTGACCAAAACATCAGCCAGGAAGCATAGGATCTGAGAAGTGGTCTGTGGTCACCACCTGCAGAACCACTCCTTTATTGGGGGTGTCTTGCTAATTGCCTAATTTCCACCTGTTGTCTATTGCATTTGCACAACAGCATGTGAAATGTATTGTCAATCAGTGTTGCTTCCTAAGTGGACAGTTTGATTTCACAGAAGTGTGATTAACTTGGAGTTACATTGTGTTGTTTAAGTGTTCCCTTTATTTTTTTTGAGCAGTGTATATAGATGTATGTAAATAAATACTGGGTGGAGGTCAGCTAGAACAGTTACTAAGTTTCAGGGCAGGGTACTGGGTGGAGGTCAGCTAGAACAGTGACTGAGGTTCAGGGCAGGGTACTGGGTGGAGGTCAGCTAGAACAGTGACTGAGGTTCAGGGCAGGGTACTGGGTGGAGGTCAGCTAGAACAGTGACTAAGGTTCCGGGCAGAGTACTGGGTGGAGGTCAGCTAGAACAGTGACTAAGGTTCCGGGCAGAGTACTGGGTGGAGGTCAGCTAGAACAGTGACCAAGTTTCCGGGCAGAGTACTGGGTGGAGGTAGAACAGTCTAAGGGCAGGGTAGAACAGTGGGTGGAGGTCAGGTAGAACAGTGACTAAGGTTCCGGGCAGGGTACTGGGTGGAGGTCAGCTAGAACAGTGACTAAGGTTCAGGCAGGGTACTGGGTGGAGATCAGCTAGAACAGTTACTAAGGTTCCGGGCAGGGTACTGGGTGGAGGTCAACTAGAACAGTGACTAAGGTTCAGGGCAGGGTACCGTGTGGAGGTCAGCTAGAACAGTTACTAAGGTTCAGGGCAGGTTCAGGGGGTACTGGAGGTCAGCTAGAACAGTGACTAAGGTTCAGGGCAGGGGTAGAACAGTGACTAAGGAGGGAGGGTACAGCTAGAACAGGTTACTAAGGTTCAGGGGCAGGGTACTGGGTGGAGATACTGGGTGGAGGAGGTAAGAACAGCTAGGTTCAGGGAACAGTTACTAAGGTTCAGGGCAGGGTACTGGGTGGAGATCAGCTAGAACAGTGACTAAGGTTCAGGGCAGGGCAGGGTGACTAAGGGGGCAGGGTACTGGGTCAGCTAGAACAGTTACTAAGGTTCAAGGCAGGGTACTGGGTGGAGGTCAGCTAGAACAGTCAGGTTCAGGGTACTGGGTGGAACAGTAGAACAGAGGTTCAGGGCAGGGTACTAGAACAGTTACTAAGGTTCAGGGCAGGGTACTGGGTGGAGATCAGCTAGAACAGTTACTAAGGTTCAGGGCAGGGTACTGGTTGGAGGTCAGCTCGAACAGTGACTAAGGTTCAGGGCAGGGTACTGGGTGGAGGTCAACTAGAACAGTGACTAAGGTTCAGGGCAGGGTACTGGGTGGAGGTCAGCAAGTGGTGACTCTTTAACAGTCTTGTGACCTGTATATAGAAGCTATTTCTCAGTCTCTCGGTCGGAGCTTTGATACACATGTACTGTGTCCTCTTTCTAGATGGTAGCAGGGCGACCAAGCCGTGGCTTGGGTGGCTGAGGTTGTTAATGATCTTATTGGCCTTCCTGTGACATGTGGTGCTAGAGATGTCCTGGAGGGCAGACAGTGTTCCCCCTGTGATGTGTTGGGCTGACCTCACCACCCTCTGGAGAGACATGTGGTTGTGGGTGGTATCAGGCGGTGATACAGTCCAACAGGAAGTTCATGAGAGTCTAAATGGACAAGCCAAAATTTCTTCAGCCTCCTGATGTTGAAGGCACTGTTGTGCCTTCTCTACCATGCTGTCGGTGTGAATGGACCATTTCAGGTTGTCATTGACGTGCACGCTCTACATTGCAGCCCGATGATGTGGATGTGGGTGTGCTTTCTCTGCGGTTGCCTGTTGTCCACGATCAGCTCCTTTGTTTTATTGAGGAAGAGATTATTTTCCTGGCACCACTGTAGTGGGTCTTGGGTGTTGAGTAAGGTGGAGGTGATATGGTCCTTAACTAGCCTCTCAATGCATTTCATGATGACAGAAGTGAGTGCTAATGGTGGGCGATAGTCACTTAGTTCAGTTACCTTCACTTTCTTGGGTACAGGAACAATGGTGGAAATCTTGAAGCAAGTGGGGACAACAGACTGGGATAGGGAGAGATTGAATGTGTCTGTTAACTCCAGCCAGCTGGTTTGTACATGCTCTGAGGAAGACACATTTCAGTTGACGGCATTCAGGTGTACAACTGACAAGGTATCCCCCAATACACCCAGTCACTACAAAGTACAAGCGCCCTTCTTAACTCAGTTGCTGGAGAGGAAGGAAACCACCCAGGGATTTCACCATGAGACTTTAAAACAGTTACAGAGTTTAATGGCTTTGATAGGAGAAAACGGAGGATCATTGTAGTTACCCCACAAGACTAACCTAATTGACAGAGTGGAAAGAAGGAAGCCTGCACAGAATAAACATATTCCAAAACATGCATCCTATTTTCAACAAGGCACTAAAGTAATACTGCAAAACATTCGGCATAGCAATTAGCCTTTTGTCCTGGATACAAAGTATTATGGGGCAAATTCAATACAATCCATTACTGAGTACCACTCTATTAAAAACGTTACATCATAGTGGTGGCTGCAACATATTATAGGTATGCTTCTTATTGTTAAGGACTGAGAGGAAAACTTGGTTCAGTCTGCTTTCCACCAGACACTGGGAAATGAATTCACCTTTCAGCAGGACAATAAACTAAAACCAAGGCCAAATCTACAGTGGAGTTGCTTACCAAGAAGACGGTGGCTGTTCCTGAGTGGCTGAGTTACAGTGTTGACTTAAATCTACTTCAAAATCTACTTCAAGACCTGCAAATGGTTGTCTAGCAATGATCGACAACCAATTTGACAGAGCTTGAAGAGTTCTGAAAATCATGATGTTGCACAATCCAGGTGTGAAAGCTCTTAGAGACGTCACCAGAAAGACAGCTGTAATCGCTGCCAAAGGTGCTTCTACAATTTATGTATTTATTTTTATTTCACCTTTATTTAACCAGGTAGGCTAGTTGAGAACAAGTTCTCATTTGCAACTGCGACCTGGCCAAGATAAAGCATAGCAGTGTGAACAGACAACACAGAGTTACACATGGAGTAAACAATTAGCAAGTCAATAACACAGTAGAAAAAATGGGCAGTCTATATACAATGTGTGCAAAAGGCATGAGGAGGTAGGCGAATAATACAATTTTGCAGATTAACACTGGAGTGATAAATGATCAGATGGTCATGTACAGGTAGAGATATTGGTGTGCAAAAGAGCAGAAAAATAAATAAATAAAAACAGTATAAAAACAGTATGGGAATGAGGTAGGTGAAAATGGGTGGGCTATTTACCTATAGACTATGTACAGCTGCAGCGATCGGTTAGCTGCCCGGATAGCTGATGTTTGAAGTTGGTGAGGGAGATAAAAGTCTCCAACTTCAGCGATTTTTGCAATTTGCTCCAGTCACAGGCAGCAGAGTACTGGAACGAAAGGCGGCCAAATGAGGTGTTGGCTTTAGGGATGATCAGTGAGATACACCTGCTGGAGCGCGTGCTACGGATGGGTGTTGCCATCGTGACCAGTGAACTGAGATAAGGCGGAGCTTTACCTAGCATGGACTTGTAGATGACCTGGAGCCAGTGGGTCTGGCGACGAATATGTAGTGAGGGCCAGCCGACTAGAGCATACAAGTCGCAGTGGTGGGTGGTATAAGGTGCTTTAGTGACAAAACGGATGGCACTGTGATAGACTGCATCCAGTTTGCTGAGTAGAGTGTTGGAAGCCATTTTGTAGATGACATCGCCGAAGTCGAGGATCGGTAGGATAGTCAGTTTTACTAGGGTAAGCTTGGCAGCGTGAGTGAAGGAGGCTTTGTTGCGGAATAGAAAGCCGACTCTTGATTTGATTTTCGATTGGAGATGTTTGATGTGAGTCTGGAAGGAGAGTTTGCAGTCTAGCCAGACACCTAGGTACTTATAGATGTCCACATATTCAAGGTCGGAACCATCCAGGGTGGTGATGCTAGTCGGGCATGCGGGTGCAGGCAGCGATCGGTTGAAAAGCATGCATTTGATTTTACTCGCGTTTAAGAGCAGTTGGAGGCCACGGAAGGAGTGCTGTATGGCACTGAAGCTCGTTTGGAGGTTTGATAGCACAGTGTCCAATGACGGGCCGAAAGTATATAGAATGGTGTCGTCTGCGTAGAGGTGGATCAGGGAATCGCCCGCAGCAAGAGCAACATCATTGATATATACAGAGAAAAGAGTGTATTGACACAGGGATGGGAATCCTTATGTAAATTAAATATTTCTGTATTTCATTTTCAATAAATTGGCAAAAATGTCAAAAAACATGTTTTCATTTTGTCACTATGGGTTATTTTGTGTAGATGGGTGAGGAAAATATGTTTTCATTTTGTCACTATGGGGTATTTTGTGTAGATGGGTGAGGAAAACATGTTTTCATTTTGTCACTATGGGGTATTTTGTGTAGATGGGTGAGGAAAACATGTTTTCATTTTGTCACTATGGGGTATTTTGTGTAGATGGGTGAGGAAAACATGTTTTCATTTTGTCACTATGGGGTATTTTGTGTAGATGGGTGAGGAAAAAATCTATTGAATCCATTTTGAATTCAGGCTGTAACACAACAAAATGTGGAGTAAGTCAAAGGGTGTGAATACTTTTTGAAGGCTCTGTATGTATAAAATACATGCATTTTCTGAAAGATTAAGGGAACAAGATAATGAGAGGGGAGAAAGTCAGTGAGAGAGTTGAGAGAGAGATAGACAGTAGTTATTCATTCTAGAGGTAATATCTCATAGTCTCTGTCTGACAACTTCTGTATACGGGTATGTCTCTCCATAGGAAGGAGTAGTGGGAAGGTAAGATGAAACATTAAATGTTAAACAGCCCTTGTGAATGTATACATTTTGCTTGTGTGTGTGCAGGGCCAGCCCGGTATTCGGCCATGCTTACTCCAAAGTTAGATAACTGGCTAGATTAATTTGCCAATCTAAAATTTGTTAGCTGACACAATTGGGTGACTGTCAGTGACTGACATATCAAGAGAGAAACTGCTGTTGCACAACAAAATTTCGAAATTGCATCATTGTGTATTCTACTATTCTAACTCTCAACAGTAAGTTGAGACCCCGACTGAGTTTCCTAAGAATGTGTGTGTGTGTGTGTGTGTGTGTGTGTGTGTGTGTGTGTGTGTGTGTGTGTGTGTGTGTGTGTGTGTGTGTGTGTGTGTGTGTGTGTGTGTGTGTGTGTGTGTGTGTGTGTGTGTGTGTGTGTGTGTGTGTGTGTGTGTGTGTGTGTGTGTGTGTGTGTGTGTGTGTGTGTGTGTGTGTGTGTGTGTGTGTGTGTGTGTGCATATGCGCGTGTGTGTGTGTCCTCTGGGTGTCAGTATAAATCAGCAGGCTATGAGACCAGGCTGCAGCAGCAGTAAATTAGCTTCAGCTTTTAATTGTGCCTGTAATAGATGGCTCTAATTAGTCAAGCAAGCTCTTCTTCACTGACTCACACAGATGTAATCCTGCCCATCTCAATATACGCATCCCTCCATCCCTCCGTACCTCTATCCTTCATCCCTCTATCACCTAGAGCAGCGGGCAGGCAATCATTTTGGCTCTAGGGCCACATTGGGACTTCAAAATTCATTTTTGTTGTTGTTAAAAAGCCATTTGCGAGCCAGGAAAAGGGCCGTTATTTGAAAACGTATATTGGTCCATTATCATTTCTACATACTTTCTCTCTTGTTTAGACATTCAATGTGGCCTGGAGTGTTAGTGGCCCTTGAATTTATTTTGGGTAAAAAGTGTTTTACGCAAACCACTCGCGGGCCACATTGAATGGGCTCGTGGCCAGATCCAGAACCGAGGGCCATATGATGCCCACCCCTGACCTAGAGGGACAAGAGGGTTGCTCCTATTTCTTCCTCTTATTCACATGCCTGGAAGACTCTCTCTCCACCCTGACTCCCTTATATCACCGTCTCTCTCCCAACCTCTCTCTCTCTCTTTCTCTCTGTGGGTGTAATGTTAATTAACAGTGTTGTGTTGATCTGGATTTGTGCTGAGGCTGCAGGTTGTAGCCTGTCCAGCTGGGCTGTAGAGGGAGGGCCCAACACAGACCCACAACCCTAGGGACTTCATCCTCCTTCCCTCTCTAATTGATCCTTCCATCTTTCTCTCGCTCTTTCTTTCTCTCTCTTCCTCTCTCTCTCTCTCTCTTACACACTCATACATACATACACACAGACACAGACACACACACTCCGTGCTTCGTTCCGTCTTATGGCCGTTTAACAGTAAAATATGGCCTGTGTGCGTTAATGTCAGCGCGCCATCTATCTAGGAGACATTAAAGTCTGCTAATGGAGACGACATATCAGAGCCCAAATCACTGCAATTAAAAACTCCCAGAGTGCCATGCAGCAGGGCCACAGCTCACACGGCTGGGCCTGACGATGGGATGTTGACACAGCAACACCTAGAGTGAGATGAAGTGATGTCATACATCTCAACATTCTTGAGGGAGTCTATATAAGCACAGGGAGACAGATTGAACTTTTGTAGTCAGTGGAACTGAATGAACTTATTTTAATCCTGGAAGCTGTAGAGTAATATCTGTCTCGTTCTTATTTATCTCACTCACAACATTAGCAAGTCCTGTTGTGGTTATAGTATGCTGTCCTGGAGTTCTAGAAAAAATGGGTTCACTCCAGTGGATGGAATCAGGTGCATCAGGACTGAGAAACCGTTGAAGTCGGAAGTTTACATACACCTTAGCCATATACATTTAAACTCAGTTTGTCACAATTCCTGACATTTAATCCTAGCGACATTTAATCCTAGCAAGAATTCCCTGTCTTAGGTCAGTTAGAATCACCACTTTATTTTAAGAATGTGAAATGTCAGAATATAATATTTATTTCAGTTTTCACTTCTTTCATCACATTCCCAGTAGGTCAGAAGTTTACATACACTCAATTAGTATTTGGTAGCTTTGCCTTTAAATTGTTTAACTTGGGTCAAACATTTCGGTTAGCCTTCCACAACCTTCCCACAATAAGTTGGGTGAATTTGGCTCATTCCTCCCGATAGAGCTGGTGTAACTGAGTCAGGTTTGTAGGCCTCCTTGCTCGCACACGTTTTTATAGTTCTGCCCACACATTTTCTATAGAATTGAGGTCAGGGCTTTGTGATGGCCACTCCAATACCTTGACTTTGTTGTTCTTAAGCCATTTTGCCACAACTTTGGAAGTATGCTTGGGGTCATTGTCCCATTTGGAAGACCCATTTGTGACCAAGCTTTAACATCCTGACTGATGTCTTGAGATGTTGCTTCAATATATCCACATAATTTTCCTCCCTCATGATGCCATCTATTTTGTGAAGTACACCAGTCCCTTCTGCAGCAAAGCAACATGATGCTGCCACCCCCGTGCTTCACGGTTGGGATAGTGTTCTTTGGCTTGCAAGCCTCCCCCTTTTTCCTCCAAATATAACGATGGTCATTATGCCCAAACAGTTATATTTTTGTTTCATCCGACCAGAGGACATTTCTCCAAAAAGTACGATCTTTGTTCCCATGTGCAGTTGCAAACTGTAGTCTGGCTTTTTATGGCGGTTTTGGAGCAGTGGCTTCTTCCTTGCTGAGCGGCCTTTCGGGTTATGTCGATATAGAACTAGTTATACTGTGGATATAGATACTTTTGTACCTGTTTCCTCCAGCATCTCCACAAGGTCCTTTGCTGTTGTTCTGGGATTGACTTGCACTTTTCACACCAAAGTACGTTCATCTCTAGGAGGCAGAACGCTTCTCCTTCCTGAGCTGTATTACGGCTGCGTGGTCCCATGATGTTTATAGTTGCGTACTATTGTTTGTACATATGAATGTCGTACCTTCAGGCGTTTGGAAATTGCTCCCAAGGATGAACCAGACTTGTGGAGGTCTACAATTCTTTTTTCTGAGGTCTTGGCTGATTTCTTTTGATTTTCCCATGATGTCAAGCAAAGAGGCACTGAGTTTGAAGGTAGGCCTTGAAATACATCCACAGGTACACTGCCAATTGACTCAAATGATGTCAATTAACCTAACAGGGAGTACCTGTATCAGACACTATGCAGGGGTACAAAGGTATTTTAGGAAGACATGTACATGAAGACTGGGTAAAGTAACTAGACATCAGGATAGATAATGATACTACTGTATTTTAGGTAGACATGTACATGAAGACTGGGTAAAGTAACTAGGCATCAGGATAGATAATGATACGGTATTTTAGGTAGACATGTACATGAAGACTGGGTAAAGTAACTAGACATCAGGATAGATAATGATACTACTGTATTTTAGGAAGACATGTACATGAAGACTGGGTAAAGTAACTAGGCATCAGGATAGATAATGATACTGTATTTTAGGTAGGCATGTACATGAAGACTGGGTAAAGTAACTAGACATCAGGATAGATAATGATACTGTATTATAGGTAAACATGTACATGAAGACTGGGTAAAGTAACTAGACATCAGGATAGATAATGATACTGTATTATAGGTAAACATGTACATGAAGACTGGGTAAAGTAACTAGACATCAGGATTGATAATATTAAGAGTAAAATTAAGAACAGAGTAGCAACAGAAAATGATGTGAAGAAGTGTATGTATGTACAGTAAGTGTGCTTTCAGTTTAATAACCAGCTTTTGTCATATCATTAAACACATTTTTACATTTCTTTTTCATTTTAGTCATTTAGCAGACGTTCTTATCCAGAGCAACTTACAGGAGTAATTAGAGTTAAGTGCCTTGCACAAAGGCACATTCGAACCTGCGCTCTTTCGGTTACTGGCCCAAAGCTCTTACCGCTAAGCTACCTGCCACCCCACATCTTGTTGTCTAAAACAGTATGAGATATTCATACTTCGCTATCATCTACAAGTGGTCATCTTCCCTCCCCTTCCTTCCCCCTATCTCTCTATATTAATTATCCCTCTCCCTCAATGTGTCTTTCTCTCTGAGTGAATGGAGCATGTGTAATTGGTTCTCTCCAAAGCAGTTAGAAGGAGCACAAAGGAATGAGAGAAATCACATTTGCATTCAAGATGAGGATAGGGGGAGAGAGGGAGAGCGCAAGAGAGAGGGAGAGAAACAATGCCCCTAGGCCCTAACCCTCCAGCTATGCGTCTCTCTCCTCTTCTTTTTTTCACTCTCTCTATCTCCGACCCTTCCTCTTTTCCATTCCATTCCCCAACTCTATCCTGCACTATACCTCTCATCCAGTCCTCTATCTCTTACCCCTCTACCCCTCCTTGCCTTCCCTCCCTCTCTCCCTCCACCCCTCTCTCTCTCTCTCTGTCTCTCTCTCCCACCCTCCTCCCTCAGTCTTCCCTCCCTCTCTCCCTCCACCTCTCTCTCTCTCTGTCTCCCACCCTCCTCCCTCAGTCTTCTCTCCCTCTCTCCCTCCACCCCCCTCTCTCTCTCTCTCTCTCTCCCACCCTCCTCCCTCAGTCTTCCCCCCCCTCTCTCCCTCCACCCCTCTCTCTCTGTCTCTCTCTCCCACCCTCCTCCCTCAGTCTTCCCTCCCTCTCTCCCTCCACCCCTCTCTCTCTCTGTCTCTCTCTCCCACCCTCCTCCCTCAGTCTTCCCTCCCTCTCTCCCTCCACCCCTCTCTGTCTCTCTCTCCCACCCTCCTCCCTCAGTCTTCCCTCCCTCTCTCCCTCCACCCCTCTCTCTCTCTCCCACCCTCCTCCCTCAGTCTTCCCTCCCCCTCTCCCTCCACCTCTCTGTCTCTGTCTCTCTCTCCCACCCTCCTCCCTCAGTCTTCCCTCCCTCTCTCCCTCCACCCCCTCTCTCTCTCTCTCTCTCCCACCCTCCTCCCTCAGTCTTCCCTCCCTCTCTCCCTCCACCTCTCTCTCTCTGTCTCCCACCCTCCTCCCTCAGTCTTCCCTCCCTCTCTCCCTCCACCCCTCTCCTCTCTCTCCACCCTCCTCCCTCTCTTCTCTCTCTCTCTCTCTCCCACCCTCCTCCCTCAGTCTTCCCCCCTCTCTCCCTCCACCCCTCTCTGTCTCTCTCTCCCACCCTCTCTGTCCCTCCCTCTCTCTCTCTCCCACCCTCCTCCCTCAGTCTTCCCTCCCTCTCTCCCTCCACCCCCCTCTCTCTCTCTGTCTCTCTCTCCCACCCTCCTCCCTCAGTCTTCCCTCCCTCTCTCCCTCCACCTCTCTCTCTGTCTCTGTCTCCCACCCTCCTCCCTCAGTCTTCCCTCCCTCTCTCCCTCCACCCCTCTCTCTCTCCCACCCTCCTCCCTCAGTCTCCCTCCCCCTCTCCCTCCACCCCTCTGTCTCTGTCTCTCTCTCCCACCCTCCTCCCTCAGTCTTCCCTCCCTCTCTCCCTCCACCCCCTCTCTCTGTCTCTCTCTCCCACCCTCCTCCCTCAGTCTTCCCTCCCTCTCTCCCTCCACCCTCTCTCTCTGTCTCCCACCCTCCTCCCTCAGTCTCCCTCTCTCTCTCTCTCTGTCTCTCTCTCCTACCCTCCTCCCTCAGTCTTCCCTCCCTCTCTCCCTCCACCCCTCTCTCTCTCTCTCTCTCTCTCCCACCCTCCTCCCTCAGTCTTCCCCCCTCTCTCCCTCCACCCCTCTCTCTCTGTCTCTCTCTCCCACCCTCCTCCCTCAGTCTTCCCTCCCTCTCCCCTCCACCTCTCTCTCTCTGTCTCTCTCTCCCACCCTCCTCCCTCAGTCTTCCCTCCCCTCTCCCTCCTCTCTCTGTCTCTGTCTCTCCTCCCACCCTCCTCCCTCAGTCTTCCCTCCCTCTCTCCCTCCACCCCCCCTCTCTCTCTCTCTCTCTCCCTACCCTCCTCCCTCAGTCTTCCTCCCTCCACCTCTCTCCCTCCACCCCCCTCTCTCTCTCTCTCTCTCTCTCCTACCCTCCTCCCTCAGTCTTCCCCCCTCTCTCCCTCCACCCCTCTCTCTCTCTGTCTCTCTCTCCTACCCTCCTCCCTCAGTCTTCCTCCCTCTCTCCCTCCACCCCTCTCTCTCTCTGTCTCTCTCTCCTACCCTCCTCCCTCAGTCTTCCCTCCCTCTCTCCCTCCACCCCTCTCTCTCTGTCTCTCCCTCCCACCCTCCTCCCTCAGTCTTCCCTCCCTATCTCCCTCCACCCCTCTCTCTCTCTCTGTCTCTCTCTCCCACCCTCCTCCCTCAGTCTTGCCTCCCTCTCTCTCTCTGTCTCTCTCTCCTACCCTCCTCCCTCAGTCTTCCCTCCCTCTCTCCCTCCACCCCTCTCTCTCTCTGTCTCTCTCTCCCACCCTCCTCCCTCAGTCTTGCCTCCCTCTCTCTCTCTCTCTGTCTCTCTCTCCTACCCTCCTCCCTCAGTCTTCCCTCCCTCTCTCCCTATCTCTCTCTGTCTCTCTCTCCCACCCTCCTCCCTCAGTCTTCCCCTGTATGTCCATGGAGTTCCAAGGTCACTAGGAGTTAACTCATCAGAGCTGCCTGGGTATTGTGTGTTCACTGCTGCCAGGCATGGAGGAGCTAGTGAGGGGGAGGACATGAGGAGAGGAGGGAGAAAGGCTGTCTAATAGCTGGTAATAAGAGGAGGAGGGTGAGGGAGGGGGGAGGTCGTTGATTAATAACTCAAAAGCGTAGAATTGCAATTCTTTACAACCCAAGTCGTTCTCGCTCCCCCCATCTCTCTTTCACACACTCACACACTCTTGGGGATGGTCCTTTTTTTTAGCTTGATAAGCATTTCTCCTTTGTCTCCAGGTTTTTATCAACATGGTTTAAACTCCTAATTATGTCTGATCTGACCCCAACTGTGTCTACTTACCCCTCATTCAGGGAGGTGAGGGCCATTACCATCTGTGTGTGTGTGTGTGTGTGTGTGTGTGTGTGTGTGTGTGTGTGTGTGTGTGTGTGTGTGTGTGTGTGTGTGTGTGTGTGTGTGTGTGTGTGTGTGTGTGTGTGTGTGTGTGTGTGTGTGTTGAGCTTGCATATGTGTATTCGTGTGTGTACCTTTCATGCATGTGTGTATGAAAATGAGTGCTCATTTTTGCATTGTTACTGAGGTGTGATCCAGGCCCCGATCAAACACCAAGTTATATCACAGTAGTTTCACCGTAATATCACTGTAGTATCATAGTAGTATCACCATAATATCATAGTAATATCACAGTAGTATCATAGTAATATTTGAGTTTATTTTATTTTTACAGGGACAGTGCACATTAATCAACGTTTCAATAAAAGTGCCGATTTTAGCCAGACGGCTAATTTTCAACCGCAGTCCCTGGGCAGGTTTTTTAAAAACAATTACAATATAGACTATCATTGAGCAGTGAGCACACGCAGAGCAACATAGGACAAGCAAGACATAGCATACAGACAGAGCAACATAGAACAAAAAGCAGCAAGACAGAATTCATAAAAGCAACAAAGTGTTTCCACACCTCACACGCAACAGACAACATGGAATGTGGCAATACACAGCTAGGGATTATGTTCACAAATCTGATTGACCTTTAGCCATGTCTTCATGCATTTTGTGAAAGTGGGATATGTGGTGCAGTTATGTGTGTCTGATGGCAGTGTATTCCAGACATGGGAAGCTCTCACAGAGAAAGCAGAATGACTAAAGGTGCTTTTCCTTAAGGGAACGATACAGTCACCTCTCATAGCAGACCTTGTGGATCTGCTGCCATATGTTTGGGTTTTCTGTTTAACAAAAATACTGGAGGGGGAGCCAGCCATATCACCATAATATCATAGTAGTGTCATAGTAGTGTCATAGTAATATCACAGTAATATTACAGTAATATCATAGTAATATCACAGTAGTGTCATAGTAATATCACAGTAATATTACAGTAATATCATAGTAATATCACAGTAGTGTCATAGTAATATCACAGTAGTATAATAGTAGTATCACAGAAGTATCACCATAATATCACAGTAGGGTCATAGTAATATCACAGTAGTATCATAGTAATATCACAGAAGTATACCACCCTGCATACCACTGCTGGCTTGCTTCTGAAGCTAAGCAGGGTTGGTCCTGGTCAGTTCCTGGATGGGAGACCAGATGCTGCTGCAAGTGGTGTTGGAGGGCCAGTAGGAGGCACTCTTCCCTCTGGTCTAAAAAAATATCCCAATGCCCCATGGCAGTGATTGGGGACACTGCCCTGTGTAGGGTGCCATCTTTCGGATGGGACGTTAAATGGGTGTTCTGACTCTCTGAGGTCATTAAAGAGCCCATGGCACTTATCGTAAGAGTAGGGGTGTTAACCCCGGTGTCCTGGCTAAATTCCCAATCTGGCCCTCAAACCATCACGGTCACCTAATAATCCCCAGTTTACAATTGGCTCATTCATCCATCCCCCTCCTCTGCCCTGTAACTATTCCTCGGGTCATTGCTGCAAATGAGAACGTGTTCTCAGTCAACTTACCTGGTAAAATAAAGGATAAATAAATAGTCCTATCATAGTATTATCACAGTAGTATCACCATAATATCATAGAAATATCACAGTAGTGTCATAGTAATATCATAGTAATATCACAGTAATATTACAGTAATATCAATATCACAGTAATAGCATAGTAATATTACAGTAGTATCATATCACAGTAATTATACAGTGGTATCATATTAATATCACAGTGGTATCATAGTAATATTACAGTGGTATCATAGTAATATACAGTAATATCATAGTAATATCACAGTGATATCATAGTAATATTACAGTGGTATCATAGTAATATTACAGTGGTATCATAGTAATATTACAGTGGTATCATAGTAATATCATAGTAATATCACAGTGGTATCATAGTAATATCACAGTGGTATCATAGTAATATACAATATCACAGTGGTATCATAGTAATATACAGTGGTATCATAGTAATCTCATAGTAATATACAGTGGTATCATAGTAATATCATAGTAATATCACAGTGGTATCATAGTAATATACAGTGGTATTATAGTAATATACAGTGGTATCATAGTAATATCATAGTAATATCACAGTGGTATCATAGTAATATACAGTGGTATCATAGTAATATTACAGTGGTATCATAGTAATATACAGTGGTATCATAGTAATATCACAGTGGTATCATAGTAATATACAGTGGTATCATAGTAATCTCATAGTAATATACAGTGGTATCATAGTAATATCATAGTAATATCACAGTGGTATCATAGTAATATCACAGTGGTATCATAGTAATATCACAGTGGTATCATAGTAATATCACAGTGGTATCATAGTAATATTACAGTGGTATCATAGTAATATACAGTGGTATCATAGTAATATCACAGTGGTATCATAGTAATATACAGTGGTATCATAGTAATATCACAGTGGTATCATAGTAATATACAGTGGTATCATAGTAATATCATAGTAATATCACAGTGGTATCATAGTAATATACAGTGGTATCATAGTAATATACAGTGGTATCATAGTAATATCATAGTAATATCACAGTGGTATCATAGTAATATCACAGTGGTATCATAGTAATATACAGTGGTATCATAGTAATCTCATAGTAATATACAGTGGTATCATAGTAATATAAGTATATCACAGTGGTATCATAGTAATATACAGTGGTATCATAGTAATATACAGTGTATCATAGTAATATCATAGTAATATCACAGTGGTATCATAGTAATCAGTGGTATCATAGTAATATTACAGTGGTATCAGTAATATAAGTGGTATCATAGTAATATCACAGTGGTATCATAGTAATATACAGTGGTATCACAGTGGTATCATAGTAATATACAGTGGTATCATAGTAATATCATAGTAATATCACAGTGGTATCATAGTAATATCACAGTGGTATCATAGTAATATTACAGTGGTATCATAGTAATATTACAGTGGTATCATAGTAATATTACAGTGGTATCATAGTAATATACAGTGGTATCATAGTAATATCACAGTCATATTACAGTAATATCACAGTCATATTACAGTAATATCACAGTAGTATCATAGCAGTATCACAGTAATTATACAGTGGTATCATAGTAATATCACAGAAGTATCTACATAATATCATAGTAATATCACAGTGGTATCATAGTAATATTACAGTGGTATCATAGTAATATTACAGTGGTATCATAGTAATATACAGTGGTATCATAGTAATATCACAGTGGTATCATAGTAATATTACAGTGGTATCATAGTAATATACAGTGGTATCATAGTAATATCACAGTCATATTACAGTAATATCACAGTAGTATCATAGCAGTATCACAGTAATTATACAGTGGTATCATAGTAATATCACAGAAGTATCTACATAATATCATAGTAATATCATTGTAATATCACAGTAGTATCATAGTAATATTACAGTAGTATCATAGTAATATTACAGTAGTATCATAGTAATATACAGTGATATCATAGTAATATACAGTGATATCATAGTAATATACAGTGGTATCATAGTATTGTCACAGTAATATCAATGTAGTATCATAGCAATATCACAGTAATCAACAACATAAACAAAATATTCCAAAGTGCCCTCTTCCACTACATACGCTGTGGCAGGTGATGTCATTCAGGCTGCATCTCAATTGGCAGCCTATTCCTTATATAGTGCACTACTTTTGACCAGGGCTCATAGGGCTCCGATCAAAAGTAGTGCACTATATGGAGAATAGTGTACCATGTAGGATGCCCCCTCAGTGACTAGGTTGATTTGAGCAGGTGACTGAGCGGCTTACTCACAGAGTACGTTCACTTGTGGTTAGGCCATCCAAAAAAATGGCCTCCATTTTCATTCCCATGTTCGTTTAGGTAACGTCACATTGCTGTATTAAGGAGTTCATTCCATTTCTCTCCAGTCTGTGAGCCAGGTTTGTTTCAACTTTAGTGACTCTGTAATGACTACTATGTGATTCCTGATGAGATGAATCAGCTTGGTTTGTTGAGATAGATGGTGATCAGTAGGCGGTCTTTGATAAATCGATATACTGTCAATAACTAGATACAAAATACAAAGTACAGTGAATAACCACTCACTCACAGCATAAACCATAGCCTACAATTGCTATACAGCTATTCCATTCTATTGCTGGCCATTCGTCCCAGTTATGCTGAACCAAATGGATAGTGTAATATTATGGAGAATTCTGCCTAGCCCCAGCTAATAGAGCCACTGATGTTCACAATGAGGTTCCAGCAGGCAGGCTCTGGGACAGAGACGTCCCTTTTGATGCATAGAAAGAGACATGGTTAGAATTCAGACAGATCTGTTTAGCAGACAGACATTCCTAATCAGTGGAACCCCGAGAGAGTGAGTGAGAGAGCAAGAAAGTGAGAGAGAGAGGGAGAGAAAGCGAGGTCAACATCAAATGATATAGTGATGTTCACTATGAGGGTATAGATTTGGAGGAAGACTATTCAGTGCTCACCACATAGGGAATAGGTTGCACAGCCTAACTCATTTGGGATGCTCAGTTCTGGTGTGGAGTCTTGAACAGTATAGTGTAGAAAGGGACTTCGGTTGTTAAGACAACGGGTGTTTCTCGATATGCATACTACCATGCTCCACCCTCTCATGCTCCGAGTGCATTCTCTGACCACGTTCTCTTGAGTACGTTATTTTGAGTGTGAAGAATGTATTAAACAAACTCCCCCTACTGTATTACCTCACGCTTCACCTCCCCATTCACTGACCCTTCCTTCCAGGATATTCACAAAGCAAACGTTTTGCTTCATAACAATCAGCTAGATATGTCAATCATAATAATCTAGCTAGCCAGCAAGTTAAACAGGCAAAAATGACCTAAAACGAAAGTTATGCAATGTAGATGTACATTTTTTGTGGGTAGCTACCAATTCTTCATGGCTAGCTAGCCAGTTAGCCCTATTGACAAACTATGTACACAGATAGAACAATGAGATACTTCACTGGATGTGGAAATGTGAAGCATCCGGTTGTCGTTTCCACTCACTACCAAATATGGTAGTGAGAGGAAGCCTACTGGCGGGCAGTGGGAGAAGATGGAACGAGATGGATTTTGGCCGAGATTCTGCAAATCTTCTCATCAATTAAACATTTGATCTCAATACAGTTCTCTGTTCCCAAAACTAGAATCTGTTCTCAACAGAATGGACTAAGTTTTGTAAACTTTACCCTTTACAAAAATTGTAAAGAATTGCGAGGTTTAGGAGTGCAAAGGTGAATTGAGTTATTGCGCACTTCACAGAGTAGGCATTCCCGAACAGAAATATGCAGATGTATACTAGAACGCACCAATAAGATATCACTAGCACGTGCTTGGCTCTGCCCACCTCTTTGCTTGTTCTGTCCACCTTCTTGCTTGTTCTGCCCACTATGACAATTTGTTCCCATTGGAAACGACAAGCTGTGGTCTATCTTGGTTTAGTTATAAAAATCTTTGCTATGGACTTACCTATTCACTGAACCGTTCCAATGGCAATAGAGACGAAACAAGATATACACAAAGCAACCATTTTACTTCATAAATATCAGTTACCTAAATGTAAATCGTAATAATATAGCTAACCAGATAGTTTAACAGGCAAAAATGACCTTAAACAAATTATGCAAGGTCAATTCTTCATGTGTAGCTTGCTAACAATTCTTCATAGCTATCTGGCTAGCTAACAGTACTAGTAGCTAGCCAGTTAGCCCTATTGACTTATTATGTGCTTGCGATCTGCGGTACGTAAGCAGGAAAAGATGCCACAATTAGCACAGCATGTATTTATTAATGTATCAAGATTAAATATTGTAGTCAGGCAACATATTAGATGTGAAAAGGCAACATTTCATTCCGGAGTCAGACTGTATTTTCTCTGGCTTCAGCTCATTGATTTCAAAGAAGTGTTGCATATTTTTTTTACATATTTCTTTGGATATTTTCCGCTTGCATCGATGCTTGCTTCAAAATATGTACAAATGGAGTATCTGGACCCATACCGCGACCCTCCCGTGCTCCAATTTGCATGCTCGGAGCACGGTAGTATGCATTTTGAGAAACACCCAAAGGGTTAACTCTCTTTAATGTGATCGTCAGGCGTTAAACTACAACGTTCGATAGATGATTAACCTGTTGGAGGTAGTGTGGGCATGGCTCTGACTGACAGGCACCATGAGAGCTGTGACGGGTGTAGAGTCGGGGCTAGAGGGGCGGACGTGGAGTGGGACGAGGATTTAGACCTATCATAAAGGAATTCTCCCCCCAGCCTGTAGCTCATCCCGACACCTTTATGCCTTTTTATTTTCAGGCCCATTTCAGCCAAGCCCCAAGATGTGATTTACTCAGCCTGGCAGGCCTAGGCACTGCAGCAGGAGAGACAGATGGAGGGAGCGGTGGAGAGTGGAAGGGGGGGGGGACGAGAGAGAGGAGCGGTGGAGAGATGGAGGGGGCGGTGGAGAGTGGAAGGGGGGACGAGAGAGAGGAGCGGTGGAGAGTGGAGGGGGGACGAGAGAGAGGAGCGGTGGAGAGATGGAGGGAGCAGTGGAGAGTGGAGGAGCGGTGGAGAGATGGAGGGAGCAGTGGAGAGTGGAAGGGGGCGGTGAGAGAGGAGCGGTGGAGAGTGGGGGGGACGAGAGAGAGGAACGGTGGAGAGATGGAGGGAGCAGTGGAGAGTGGAAGGGAGGCGGACGAGAGAGAGGAGCGGTGGAGAGTGGAGGGGGACGAGAGAGAGGGCGGTGGAGAGATGGAGGGGCGGTGGAGAGTGGAGGGGGCGGACGAGAGAGGAGCGGTGGAGAGATGGAGGGCGGTGGAGAGATGGAGGGGGCAGTGGAGAGTGGAGGGGGACGAGACGAGAGGAGCGGTGGAGAGTGGAGGGGGACGAGAGAGGGGGCGGTGGAGAGATGGCGGTGGGGAGGGGGAGTGGAGAGAGAGGAGATGGGTGGAGAGATGGAGGGGGGGCGGTGGAGCGGTGGAGAGGGGGGGGAGAGAGGAGGGTGGAGAGATGGAGGGCGGTGGGGGAGGGGGGACGAGAGAGAGGAGCGGTGGAGAGATGGAGGGAGCAGTGGAGAGTGGAAGGGGGGGAGAGAGACGAGAGTGGAGGGAGTGGAGGGGGGGACGGAGAGAGCGGTGGAGCGGTGGAGAGATGGAGAGGGCGGTGGAGAGATGGAGGGGGGTGGAGAGTGGAGGGGGGGACGAGAGAGAGGAGCG
Source organism: Oncorhynchus gorbuscha (assembly GCF_021184085.1). Classification (NCBI taxonomy): domain Eukaryota; kingdom Metazoa; phylum Chordata; class Actinopteri; order Salmoniformes; family Salmonidae; genus Oncorhynchus; species Oncorhynchus gorbuscha. The sequence goes on along the minus strand of NC_060196.1, from coordinate 47,977,939 downwards.
GAGAGATGGAGGAGCAGTGGAGAGTGGAAGGGGGACGAGAGAGAGGAGCGGTGGAGAGATGGAGGGAGAGTGGAGAGTGGAGGGGGGACGAGAGAGGGAGGTGGAGAGATGGAGGGAAGGGGGGGAGAGAGAGGAGCGGTGGAGAGATGGAGGATGGAGAGTGGAAGGGGGGACGGTGGAGAGAGGAGCGGTGGAGAGATGGGAGGGAGCGGTGGAGAGTGGAAGGGGGGCGGACGAGAGAGAGGAGCGGTGGAGAGAGCGGTGGAGAGATGGAGGAGCGGTGGAGAGTGGAAGGGGGCGGTGGAGAGAGGAGCGGGGAGAGTGGAGGGGGGAGATGGGGACGAGAGGAGGCGGTGGAGAGATGGAGGAGCAGTGGAGAGTGGAGGGGGACGGTGGAGAGATGGAGCGGTGGAGAGATGGAGGGAGCGGTGGAGAGTGGAAGGGGGGGACGAGAGAGAGGAGCGGTGGAGAGATGGAGGGAGCGGTGGAGAGTGGAAGGGGGGGACGGTGGAGAGAGGGGGGAGCGGTGGAGAGATGGAGGGAGCGGTGGAGAGTGAAGGGGGTGGAGAGAGAGAGGAGCGGTGGAGAGAGGGTGGAGAGTGGAAGGGGCGGACGAGAGAGAGGAGCGGTGGAGAGATGGAGGGAGCAGTGGAGAGTGGAAGGGGGACGAGAGAGAGGAGCGGTGGAGAGATGGAGGGAGCGGTGGAGAGTGGAAGGGGGGGACGAGAGAGAGGAGCGGTGGAGAGATGGAGGAGAGCGGTGGAGAGTGGAAGAGGGGGGGGGAGCGGTGGCGGAGTGGAGCGGTGGAGAGATGGGAGGAGCAGTGGAGAGTGGAAGGGGGCGGACGAGAGAGAGGAGCGGTGGAGAGATGGAGGAGCGGTGGAGAGAGGGGAGCGGTGGAGAGATGGAGGGAGCGGTGGAGAGTGGAAGAGGGGGACGAGGGGGACGGTGGAGAGAGAGGAGCGGTGGAGAGTGGAAGGGGGGG
>NC_060196.1:47911954-47969454 GCF_021184085.1 Oncorhynchus gorbuscha | reverse complement strand
GTCTCAATTTGGTCTTGGTTGGTAAACGGAACCCATCCCTCACAACCATAAAGGGCAATGAGTTCTATAACTGATTCAAGTTTTTTTGCCAGATCCTAATTGGTCTGTCGAATTTGATGTTCCTTTTGATGGAATAGAAGGCCTTTCTGTCCTTGTCTCTCAGATGGTTCACAGCTTTGTGAAAGTTACCTGTGGTGCTGATCTTTAGGCCAAGGTATGTATAGTTTTTGTGTGCTCTAGGGCAACAGTGTCTAGATGGAATTTGTATTTGTGGTCCTGGCGACTGGACCGTTTTTGGAACACCATAATTTTGGTCTTACTGAGATTTACTTTCAGGTCCCAGGTCTGACAGAATCTGTGCATAAGGTCTAGGTGCTGCTGTAGACCCTCCTTGGTTGGTGACAGAAGCACCAGATCATCAGCAGACATTTGACTTCAGATTCTAGTTTTAGTGCCCTAGCCAATTCATTGATATATATGTTGAAGAGGGTGGGCATCCCTGTCTCACCCCCACGGCCCTGTGCCAATTTTGTGTCCATGGATTTTATAATGTCGTATGTTTTTCCCCAAAAATCATTTTCCATCCATTTGTAAAGCAGTCAAAGGCTTTTTTGAAATCAACAAAGCACGAGAAGACTTTGCCTTTGTTTTGGTTTGTTTGTTTGTCAATTAGGGTGTGCAGGGTGACCACATGTCTGTCGTAGGATAATTTGGTTAAAAGCCAATTTGACATTTGCTCGGTACATTGTTTTCACTGAGGAAATGTATGAGCCTGCTGTTAATGATAATGCAGAGGATTCTCAAAAGGTTGCTGTTGACGCATATCCCATGGTAGTTATTGGGGCAAATGTGTTTGTTCTTGTTAGAGGCAGAAAGATTGGAGAAGTGGTTTACTCATCTCCATTTTGGATAAATAATTATTCTTGTTGTTTGTTTAGTGTTTTCCAATTTTCCCAGAAGTGGTTAGAGTCTATGGATTCTTCATTAAGCTGAATTCTGATGGGCTATTGATTATTTTCCCATAGTGTGTTTCTGTATTGTTTTCGTGATTCAGACTCAGGTTCTGAGTCTCTATGTTGTTGGTTGGACAAAAATGCTACCTCTCTCTAGCCCTCTCTCTCTCTCTAGCCCTCTCTCTCTCTCTGAGCCCCTCTCTCTCTCTCTGAGCCCCTCTCTCTCTCTCTGAGCCCCTCTCTCTCTCTCTCTGAGCCCCTCTCTCTCTCTCTCTGAGCCCCTCTCTCTCTCTCTGAGCCCCTCTCTCACTCTCTCTGAGCCCCTCTCTCACTCTCTGAGCCCCTCCCTCTCTCTCTGAGCCCCTCTCTCTCTCTCTGAGCCCCTCTCTCTCTCTCTGAGCCCCTCTCTCTCTCTCTGAGCCCCTCTCTCTCTCTCTGAGCCCCTCTCTCTCTCTCTGAGCCCCTCTCTCTCTCTCTGAGCCCCTCTCTCTCTCTCTAGCCCTCTCCTCTCTCTCTCTGAGCCTCTCTCTGAGCCTCTCTTTCTGTCTGGCCCTCTCTCTCTGAGCCTCTCTTTCTGTCTGGCCCTCTCTCTCACTCTGGCCATCTCTTTCTCTCTCTCTCTGGCCCTCTCTCTCTCTCTCTCTGGCCCTCTCTCTCTCTCTCTCTGGCCATCTCTCTCTCTCTCTCTCTCTGGCCCTCTCTCTCTCTCTCTGCCCCGCCCCCTCTCTCTCTGGCAAACTCTCCCTCTGGCCATCGCTCTCTGTCTCTAGCCCTCTCTCTGGCCCTCTCTTTGGCCCCTCTCTTTGGCCCCTCTCTCTCTCTCTCTCTCTCTGGCCCTCTCTCTCTCTGGCCATCTCTCTCTCTCTCTGGCCCTCTCTCTCTCTCTCTGCCCCCTCCCCTGGCCCCCTCTCTCTGGCCCCTTCTCTCCCTGGTCCCCTCTCTCTCTCTCTTGCACTCTCTCTCTCCCTCTTTCGCTCTCTGGCCCTCTCTCACTCTCTCTGCCCCGCCCCCCCTCTCTCTCTGGCAAACTCTCCCTCTGGCCATCGCTCTCTGTCTCTAGCCCTTTCTCTGGCCCTCTCTTTGGCCCCTCTCTTTGGCCCCCCTCTCTCTCTCTCTGGTCCCCTCTCTCTCTCTCTCTCTCTCTCTCTCTCTCTCTCTCTCTCTCTGACCCTCTCTCTCTCTCACTGCCCCCCTCCCTCTGGACCTCTCTCTCTCTCTGGCCCTTTCTCTCTCTCGCTCTCTCTGGCCCTTTCTCTCTCTGGCCCTCTCTCTAGCCCTCTCTCTGCCCCCCCCCCTCTCTCTCTCTCTGGTCCCCCCTCTCTCTCTCTCTGGTCCCCTCTCTCTCTCTGACCCTCTCTCTCTCACTGCCCCCCTCTCTCTGGCCCTCTCTCTCTCACTGCCCCCCCTCTCTCTGGCCCTCTCTCTCTCACTGCCCCCCTCTCTCTGGCCCTTTCTCTATCTGGCCCTTTCTCTCTCTCGCTCTCTCTGGCCCTCTATCTATTTGGCCCTCTTTCTATCGCTCTGGCCCCCTCTATCTCCTGCCCTCTCAATTCAATTCAATTTGCTTTATTGGCATGACGTAACAATGTAAATATTGCTAAAGCTTACTTTGGATATTTACAATATGAAAATAATAAGAATCAAAATTGTCAAGGGGACAACAGTAACAACAATTACCAAGTGTTAAAATAACCATACATTGAACAATAACAATAAGCATACAGTAGAGGACATGTGCAGGTTGATTGGTCTGTCAGACACTGTCCCTCAACTTATGGCAGGCAGCAATGTAGTGCGCTGCCAACCCACAGCTCTCTGCGTCCTCCCCCAACAGGACAGGTGGCCTACTCTCATCAGAGAGGTCTTTGGAACCTTGAATAAGGGTTTCAAATTTGGGGAAATGACACTCTCTAATTGTTTTATATTTTTTACATTTTGTCAGGAAATGCAGCTCCGTCTCAGGTTCTGCTGTTGTGCAGTGGTTGCACAGCCTTTCCTCTACAGGGAGCCAGCTTTTCCTGTGTCTACCCTTCTCAATGGCAAGGCTGTGCTCACTGAGCCTGTACTTTGTCAAGGTTTTTCTAAAGTTTTGATCAGTAACCATGGTCAAATGGTTTGTCACTGTGTACTGTCGATTTAGGGCCCGATAGTGTTGCTTTGTGCTTGTGTTTCCAACTGTGTTGGAAGTTGTTTTATTCTGATTGATTGGATGTTTTGGTCCTGAAGCTTCAGTGTGTTAGTAGAACAGGTTTGTGAACTCAGCCCCAGGACCAGCTGGATGAGGGGACTGAAGCTTCAATGTGTTAGTAGAACAGGTTTGTGAACTCAGCCCCAGGACCAGCTGGATGAGGGGACTGAGGCTTCAGTGTGTTAGTAGAACAGGTTTGTGAACTCAGCCCCAGGACCAGCTGGATGAGGGGACTGAGGCTTCAATGTGTTAGTAGAACAGGTTTGTGAACTCAGCCCCAGGACCAGCTGGATGAGGGGACTGAAGCTTCAATGTGTTAGTAGAACAGGTTTGTGAACTCAGCCCCAGGACCAGCTGGATGAGGGGACTGAAGCTTCAATGTGTTAGTAGAACAGGTTTGTGAACTCAGCCCCAGGACCAGCTGGATGAGGGGACTGAGGCTTCAGTGTGTTAGTAGAACAGGTTTGTGAACTCAGCCCCAGGACCAGCTGGATGAGGGGACTGAGGCTTCAATGTGTTAGTAGAACAGGTTTGTGAACTCAGCCCCAGGACCAGCTGGATGAGGGGACTGAGGCTTCAATGTGTTAGTAGAACAGGTTTGTGAACTCAGCCCCAGGACCAGCTGGAATGAGGGGACTGAGGCTTCAATGTGTTAGTAGAACAGGTTTGTGAACTCAGCCCCAGGACCAGCTGGATGAGGGGACTGAGGCTTCAATGTGTTAGTAGAACAGGTTTGTGAACTCAGCCCCAGGACCAGCTGGATGAGGGGACTGAGGCTTCAATGTGTTAGTAGAACAGGTTTGTGAACTCAGCCCCAGGACCAGCTGAATGAGGGGACTGAGGCTTCAGTGTGTTAGTAGAACAGGTTTGTGAACTCAGCCCCAGGACCAGCTGGATGAGGGGACTGAGGCTTCAGTGTGTTAGTAGAACAGGTTTGTGAACTCAGCCCCAGGACCAGCTGGATGAGGGGACTCTTTTCTTTGCTCAGCTCTTGGCATTGCAGGGCTTGGTAATGATATGAGAGGGGTCACTGTATTTTAGATGTTTCCAAAATTTAATTGCTCTTTTTTGAGTTTTTATTATTTATGGATATTGGCCTAATTCTGCCCTGCATGCATTGTTTGTAGTTTTCCTCTCGACATGTAGGAGAACCTTACAGAACTCTGCATGCGGGGTTTCAATCTCTCTCTCTGGCCCTCTCTCTCTCTCTTACTCTGGCCCCCTCTCCCTCTGGCCCACCTCTCTCTGCCCCCCCCTCTCCCTCTAGCCCTCTCTCTCCCGCCCTCTCTCTCTCCCTCTGGCCCCCTCGCTCTCTCTCTGGCCCTCTCTCTCTCTCTGGCCCTCTCGCTCTCATCTTTCCTGAAGTCCCCTGCTTCCCTATAATTTCTGCTACAATTCTATACTTTTATCCCTCTGTTCTCTCTCCCTGCCCCCCTCTCACCATTCCCTTCTCTTTTCGGTCCTCGCTGACCTGTCAACCAATTTTTTCCTCACCCCGATCTCTTATCTTCACGATCTCAATCCCTTTGTGTGTGTGTGTGTGTGTGTGTGTGTGTGTGTGTGTGTGTGTGTGTGTGTGTGTGTGTGTGTGTGTGTGTGTGTGTGTGTGTGTGTGTGTGTGTGTGTGTGTGTGTGTGTGTGTGTGTGTGTGTGTGTGTGTGTGTGTGTGGCATCTCTGTGTATGCGCTTCTTTATGTGTGTGGCATGTGTGTATGTTAGACAGGGGTAATTGAGCTCAGAGAGTTTCCTGTCTTTGGTGACAGAGGGGAAATTGAAATCTTCAGAATCCGTTAGAGATGTCTATCATAGTCTCTCCTGATGTGTGTGTGGTGTATAGTGAGAAATGGGTATAATGGTGGTGGGGTTGGTTAGAGTTAGGGATATCCCTGAGATAAAACATCATGACAGCGGAAGAAGCAGTAGAAAGCTCATGCCTTGCCTTCCAAATGGTTCCCTATCTAGTGCCCTACTTTTGACTATTTAGGGAATACAGTGAAAATAAAGTGCCATTTGGAACACAGCCTACCTCAAACACAGAACGAGGGAGTTCCTTTACAATTCAGATGAAAGCCCAGGTCATTGTGACATTGACAGCTTGCTATACACTGAGTGGACAAAGCATTAGGAACACCTGCTCTTTCCTTTTTTTGTGTGCATTGCATCATTCATGACTTGATCCAGCTTGACTTGATGTGTTGTACAGGTGTGCAGAATGCCTCTCTGAAACTCCACAGGGTGAGATAGAGAGAGCAGATGGAAGGAAAGCGATGTAGAGAAAAAGAGGGAGAGAGAGGTACAGCATGTACCAAACAGGAGATGGTCTCATGCTTCCCCTCTCTCTCGCACTCTCAGCCACAAATCTGCACATCACACATATATAATGTAGGCATACATTTACAAACGCTCGCACACAAACACAAACTGAAATTCACACATTTGTATGGGTTGTTAAACTGTGTGCTATGCAGAGTTAGCATTCTGATCAGAAGAGCTCACTGTTCCACACTTGTGGCCTGTGTACTATTGCATAAACTGGGACGGTCTCCCCACATATGGCTCCACTGTCCCTATATAGTGCTCTACCACTTCCCCTATATAGTGCTCTACCACTTCCCCTATATAGTGCTCTACCACTTCCCCTATATAGTGCTCTACCACTTCCCCTATATAGTGCTCTACCACTTTCCCTATATAGTGCTCTGCCACTTTCCCTATATAGTGCTCTACCACTTCCCCTATATAGTGCTCTACCACTTCCCCTATATATTGCTCTACCACTTTCCCTATATAGTGCTCTACCACTTTCCCTATATAGTGCTCTGCCACTTTCCCTATATAGTGCAATACCACTTCCCCTATATATTGCTCTACCACTTCCCCTATATAGTGCTCTACCACTTCCCCTATATAGTGCTCTACCACTTCCCCTATATAGTGCTCTACCACTTTCCCTATATAGTGCTCTGCCACTTTCCCTATATAGTGCTCTACCACTTCCCCTATATAGTGCAATACCACGTCCCCTATATATTGCTCTACCACTTCCCCTATATAGTGCATTACTTTCACTAGAACATGTTTAACACTGCTGTGAACGGACATATTTGGAGGTTTGCAAAAGCTGTAATAGAGTGTCATTTTTGTAGAATGTGTTGTATGTAGCAGAGGTGGTTAACCTCTAATGAGTATCTTTACCTACAACTTGTTTCTCCCAGAGCTAAAGCCAATAGGGGGTTATCAAAGTAACTGTTGTGGGGTTAAACTAGTTTTCAGTGTGTGTGTGTATGTGTGGGGGGCGATTAGCTGGGTTTAATGGGAAAATAACGTCAGAGCCAGTGGGACGTTTAATCCATCTGGGCTGATTCTGTTTCCATCACAGTTATTGATCACTAGTCAGATGACAAATCAAACAGGGGGCCGCTCTGCTGTGCTCGCTGTGAGGGTGTATGTGAAAGAGAGAGAGAGTGTGGGGCATGTCTGACACAGCATGTTAGTGTTTCTCCATGCATTACAGCATCAATAGCAACAGAAACAACTGCTGTAAGAAAGTCTTTTAGCGTTTTAAGACAGTATCAAGTTGGATAAAAGGCCTCTGTCAGTGAAGCCTGGTTAGTAACATCTATTTGGACAGTAGGTACAACTAACCTGTACATTCATTGACAACAGTAAACTAATGTTTGAATGCACCCATCCTGCACTGTGTTGAACTTAGCTTTTTCTTCCATGTTCTCAGTCTCTTCTCTCTCTTACCAATACCCTTTCTCTGTAAAACTTTCTCCTTCCCTCTCTCTACTCCCCCCCCCCCACCCTCTGTCTCTAAGTGCTATTGGCTTTAAAGGGCAGCAGATCAGCAACAGATTAATACTGCATTTTGGGGCCATTTGTCTCTGCTGCTCCTGACTCTAACACCCTCCACCTCACCTGCCCCACCTCCTCCCCCTCTGCCCCACCTCCTCCTCCCTCTGCCCCACCTCCATCTCACCCCTCCCCCTCTGCCCCACCTCCTCCCTCACCCCTCTGCCCCACCTCCATCTCACCTCCTCCCCCCTCTGCCCCACCTCCTCCCCCCCCTCCTCCCCCTCTGCCCCACCTCCATCTGCCCCACCTCCTCCCCCCGGCCCCACCTCCTCCCCCTCTGCCCCACCTGCCCCACCTCCTCCCACATCTCCTCCCACCTCCATCTCACCACCTCCCCCCCTGCCCTGCCCCACCACCTCCTCCCCCTCTGCCCCACCACCTCCCCCTCTGCTCCACCTCCCCCCCCTTGCCTCTGCCCCACCCTCCTGCCCCACCTCCATCCACCCCTCCCCCCCTCCCCCACCTCCTCCCCCTCTGCCCCACCTGCCCCACCTCCATCTCACCTCCTCCCCCCTGCCCCACCTCCTCCCCCCTCTGCCCCACTCTCCTCCTCCCCCCTCTGCCCCACCTCCTCCACCTCCTCTGCCCCCCCTCTGCCCCACCTCCCCCTCCACCTCCATCTCACCTCCTCCCCCACCCATCTCACCTCCTCTGCCCCTCCCCCATCTGCCCCACCTCCCCCACCACCTCCCCCTCTGCCCCACCTGCCCCACCACCTCCTCCTCCCCCTCTGCCCCACCACCTCCCCCTGCCCCACCCCCTCCCCCTCTGCCTGCCCCCCTCCTAACCACCCCTCTCCCTCACCTCCATCTCCTCCCCCTCTGCCCCCACCCCCTCCCACCACCTCCTCCCCCTCTGCCCCACCTCTCTCCCCACTCTGCCCCCTCTGCCCCCTCCCCCTCTCTGCCTCCCCTCCTACCTCCCCCTCTTGCCTCCCTGCCCCACCCCTCCCCCCTCTGCCCCACCTCCCCCTCTCTGCCACCCTGCCCCCCCCTCTTGCCTCCATCCTACCCTCCCCTCTTGCTCTCCATCCTACCCACCCCTCTTGCCTCCATCCTGCCTCCCTCCACCCTCCCTCTGCCCCACCTCCATCCCCCTCTGCCTCCATCCTACCCACCCCCTGCCTCCATCCTACCCCTCTGCCCCACCTCCTCCCCCTCTGCCCCACCTCCTCCTCCCTCTGCCCCACCTCCTCCCTCACCCCACACCTTCCTGCCATCCCCAGCCGCTGCTGCCCATCTGTGACATCCCCACCCACCTTTCAATGGAGACGAATTACCCACTCTGTTGCTAGGAGATTAGAGTCGTCACGGTAACCTGTGCCTTGACAAAATTGTTGTGATTGGTGACCAATGCACTTGAGGGCAGGGTCATCTCTCTCTGTGTTTAAAACAGATCACGTTTTGTGAGTGTCACTGTGCATATCAGAGGTTGTATGTCAGCAGGTTATTTGTGTGCATTTGTTTTTTATCAGGGCAGGGTTAGGTCCTGGCTATATGACACTGATCCTGGCAGACAGAGATTGGCGAGGGCCACATAGGGAAGTGACTACTGTGAGACCGGAGAAACCTTTTACTGGCCGCCGCGCAGGACACTGATGAATGGACACGGGCTGTTATCGAACGCTACCCTAATCAGCCCAACGATCCAACAGCAACAACATTTTTCAATTTTGTCCCAACTCATAAGGGGCGGGCCATCAGCCACGTCAGGTTTCATTGGCCCAGCCCTCTGTCACTCGGAATAGACCATGATTAGGTACATTACCAGATGATCAAACACAAGGTGCTGATCTGGGGGGGAAGGGTGTTTAGGGCTCAGGTGTGGAGGAAGGGTTGTGTGTGTGCACGTGGATGGGTTTGAAGTGGATGGGTGTGTAGGGCTCAGGTGCGGAGGAAGGGTTGTGTGAGTGCGCGTGGATGGGTTTGAAGTGGATGGGTGTGTAGGGCTCAGGTGTGGAGGAAGGGTTGTGTGTGTGTGCGCGTGGATGGGTTTGTGGATGGGTTTGAAGTGGATGTGTGTGTAGGGCACAGGTGTGGAGGAAGGGTTGTGTGTGTGCGTGTGGATGGGTTTGAAGTGGATGGGTGTGTAGGGCACAGGTGTGGAGGAAGGGTTGTGTGTGTGCGTGTGGATGGGTTTGAAGTAGGATGGAAATGGAAAAAGTGTGTGTGTAGGGTTAGTGACACATGGGGCAAAAACAGAAAAATACAAATGAAGAGGAATATTTGATATTCACAGTTCGACATTCCATCTCCGTAGGGTTGCCAAGAGATGTAAAATGTAAAACAGCCATAAAATAAGTTTGTCAATTTTGTTTTGTCTCCCTCCATTACACACATGCAGATGTAACAGACACGGGGTACAAGACTCCCCATCCAAACGGGAAATATCAAGTGTGAAAATGTGAAATTTCATCTGTCGCCTAGAAAGCCAGTCACCTGCCCAGCCTGGGATGTTGACTAATGTGACAGAAAATTAACAATTAAAAATATCACACAAGCCTGGAGCATCGGGCGACGCAGTGCAGCTCGTTCACAGTCCACTAGACACCCTAATTGCTTTGTAGAACATTCGGGTTGAAGTTTTGTTTTGTAGGTAAGGAGCGCATGGATGCACACTGGAAATTGAGTTAGAAATTACTGCGCTGCTACAGACCTACCATGAATACGCAGATATCTGAACTGTACACACACCCACCCCTTCCTTTGAGGCAGCATTTCCTTTCAGAAGGAAATTGACTATAGCCCCTGGAGGAATGAAACGGGTTGTGTGCGGCGCGTGCAATGCTCGGATATTACCCAGCGTGCCCGTTAATAAGGTCAAACAAACACTTACTGTACAGTTTGAATATCACGCTTTCTGTACGAGTGTGCATGGTGCATGTGTTAAGAGTGCCATATGAATATCATTAGGTCTCTGTACTACTGCAGAGTAGGGAGTCATCATCTCACAGCTTCACTGGCTTAAAAAACGCGTCAGGTAGCCACGCGGTTAAGAGCGCTGAGCTAGTAACCGAAAGGTTGCTGGTTTGAATCCCCGAGCTGACTAGGTAAAATAAATATGTTGAAGTGCCTTTAATTGCTCCTGAAAAACCGCTCTGGATAAGAGCGCCTGTTAAATCCCTGAGAGGACGGGCTGGCTAGGTCTTTGGTTAAAGTGGGCTGCAGGACAGGAGTGGAGGGAGACCAATGCCGTCTTATTTGAGCCTTCACCTGTTTTCCCCACTTACCAATTTACGTGCTGCACAGTATTCCTACCTGCCACAAATTGACACAAAGAAGCACACACAGGTCCTGCTGCTAACAGGTAAAACCTTGGAGTGTTTATTAACAGATTAATACCCCCCCAACCCCCCTTTAAATGAATACAGCTCACCTGGCAGAACTGACTGGGTGCTGCTGGTGACCAGCTCAGGAGTAGTGGAGCAGGAAGAAATACACCAACAACATAACTCATCAGCACACAAACCAAGGCACGTGACAAACCAAGGCACGTGACAAACCAAGGCACGTGACAAACCAAGGCGCGTGACAAACCAAGGCGCGTGACAAACCAAGGCGCGTGACAAACCAAGGCACGTGACAAACCAAGGCACGTGACAAACCAAGGCACGTGACAAACCAAGGCGCGTGACAAACCAAGGCGCGTGACAAACCAAGGCGCGTGACAAACCAAGGCGCGTGACAAACCAAGGCGCGTGACAAACCAAGGCGCGTGACAAACCAAGGCACGTGACAAACCAAGGCACGTGACAAACCAAGGCACGTGACAAACCAAGGCCCGTGTTCGGTCTGCTGGCCTGTCTTTGTGAGAGGGGAAGTGACATTAGCAACTGTGATACATTGTCAGAACGCCCAAATCACAGTCTAGTCAGCACTCTGCCAGACCTGACACACACTTTAATAAACTAGGTAGCCTACACACATGCAGCCCCCCTCTCCGTCAAAGGGAGAAATACTCCCAGAGCTTAAGACATCTCTAAGCAGTGTGTGAGAGCGAAATAGATGGGAAACACTCCTCACACCACTTCAAATACAGAAATTACTTTTTCGTAGGTTAGAACTCACGGAGAAGGTTAGTAAAATTAAGCAGTTGGAGACCTGTTCAACCTCTCTTTCATATCGTCTGAGATCCCCAAGGATTGGAAAGCTGCCGCAGTCATCCCCCTCTTCAAAGGGGGAGACACCCTGGACCCAAACTGTTACAGACCTATATCCATCCTGCCCTGCCTATCTAACGTCTTCGAAAGCCAAGTCAACAAACAGGTCACTGACCATCTCGAATCCCACCGTACCTTCTCCGCTGTGCAATCTGGTTTCCGAGCCGGTCACGGGTGTACCTCAGCCACGCTCAAGGTACTAAACGATATCATAACCGCCATCGATAAAAGACAGTACTGTGCAGCCGTCTTCATCGACCTTGCCAAGGCTTTCGACTCTGTCAATCACCATATTCTTATCAGCAGACTCAGTAGCCTCGGTTTTTCGGATGACTGCCTTGCCTGGTTCACCAACTACTTTGCAGACAGAGTTCAGTGTTTCAAATCGGAGGGCATGCTGTCCGGTCCTCTGGCAGTCTCTATGGGGGTTCCACAAGGTTCAATCCTCGGGCCGACTCTTTTCTCTGTATATATCAATGATGTTGCTCTTGCTGCGGGCGATTCCCTGATCCACCTCTACGCAGACGACACCATTCTATATACATCCGGCCCGTCCTTGGACACTGTGCTATCTAACCTCCAGAAGAGCTTCAATGCCATACAACACTCCTTCCGTGGCCTCCAACTGCTCTTAAACGCTAGTAAAACCAAATGCATGCTTTTCAACCGTTCGCTGCCTGCACCCGCACGCCTGACCAGCATCACCACCCTGGATGGTTCCGACCTTGAATATGTGGACATCTATAAGTACCTAGGTGTCTGGCAAGACTGTAAACTCTCCTTCCAGACTCATATCAAACATCTCAAATCAAATCTAGAGTCGGCTTTCTATTCCGCAACAAAGCCTCCTTCACTCATGCCTCCAAACTTACCCTAGTAAAACGGACTATCCTACCGATCCTCGACGATGTCATCTACAAAATTGCCTCCAACACTCTACTCAGCAAACTGGATGCAGTTTATCACAGTACCATCCGTTTTGTCACTAAAGCACCTTATACCACCCACCACTGCGACCTGTATGCTCTAGTCAGCTGGCCCTCGCTACATATTCGTCACCAGACCCACTGGCTCCAGGTCATCTACAAATCCATGCTAGGTAAAGCTCCGCCTTATCTCAGTTCACTGGTCACGATGGCAACACCCATCCGTAGCACGTGCTCCAGCAGGTGTATCTCACTGATCATCCCTAAAGCCAACACCTCATTTGGCCGCCTTTCGTTCCAGTTCTCTGCTGCCTGTGACTGGAACGAATTGCAAAAATCACTGAAGTTGGAGACTTTTATCTCCCTCACCAACTTCAAACATCTGCTATCTTGAGCAGCTAACTGATCGCTGCAGCTGTACATAGTCTATCGGTAAATAGCCCACCCATTTTTACCTACCTCATCCCCATACTGTTTTTATTTATTTACTTTTCTGCTCTTTTGCACACCAATATCTCTACCTGTACATGACCATCTGATCATTTATCACTCCAGTGTTAATCTGCAAAATTTTAATTATTCGCCTACCTCCTCATGCCTTTTGCACACAATGTATATAGACTCCCCTTTTTTTTCCTACTGTGTTATTGACTTAATTGTTTACTCCATGTGTAACTCTGTGTTGTCTGTTCACATTGCTATGCTTTATCTTGGCCAGGTCGCAGTTGCAAATGAGAACTTGTTCTCAACTAGCCTACCTGGTTAAATAAAGGTGAAATAAAAAAACAAAAAAAAACTGAGGTTAAGGTTAGGAAAAGGGCTAGCAAACAGAGTTAGAGGGGAGAAAGGTTGACTCACCATGACAAGGGTTTGGACTATAGAATACTGTCCAGCCATCCCTACCACAGAAGACCCGGGATTTCAAACCCACAACATGCCTCAGAAGCACAGACAACACCATGTTACTGACCCAGAAAAGCTACATCTTGGCAATATAGCACAGAGTTTCTAAACCCAGAGGTGCAACATCGCGAGACTTCAGGATACGAATGCAAAGCAGACCAGGCGGAGTTTGAGAAGTCAATAAGAGAAGTGAAAAATGATTCCTTAGTTCATCCTCACAACCTAGAGTCGGGGCTAATCAAAGGCGTGCCTTAGATTTGACAGCCTGCATATGTGCAGTTTGGCATGAGACGGCCGTTAGACCCGATTGTGTTTATGTGCATGAGTTCAGCTAGCCAATGTCACCTCCAAGTGTGATCAGGGATGTCCATTGGAAAATCAGTTTCTGCCGAGCTTCATACTGTACTGTCTGACTATAGTTTCAGGATTTCGTTGACACAGATTCTTTTGAATCTCCAAATCAGACAAACATTGTGCATCTTAAACTGTGGACATTAAATGAAGGGGATGAATATATTGAACTGGTAATCTCCAAGGGAGCTCATTTTACATGTTACAACACCCTCTACAGGGCTGATAGCACAGAACATCTGGTGAGGCATCCAAAAGCCAACTACACTGACCAAAAACAAAACAAAATAAGATGGGAGTTACAGTTCATAAGGAAATTAGTCAATTGAAATAAATTCATTAGGCCCTCAACTATGGGTTTCACATGACTGGGAATACAGATATGCATCTGTTAAAATTAATTTGAAAAAGTAGTGGTGGATTAGAAATCAGTATCTGGTGTGACCACCGTTTGCCTCATGCAGCGTGACATCTCCTTAGCATCGAGTTGATCAGGTTGTTTGTGGCATGTTGTCCCACTGTTCAATGGCTGTGCAAACTCGTTTTTTTATTGGCGTGAACTTGCTGTCATAAACCTCAATTCAGATCCAAAACATGCACAATGGTGACATTTCTGGTGAGTTGTTCATAGCTCTGCATGCCCATACCATAACGCCACCATGGGGCACTCTTCACAACGTTGACATCAGCAAATCACTGATCCACGACAAAAAAACTAGGTCTGCCGGTTACAGTTGGTGCAGAAATGATTTGGTTGTGCCAACCCAGATTCATTAGCTGGATGTGGTCCTGGGCTGGAATGGTTACACGTGGTCTGTGATTGTGAGGCCGGTTGGACGTACTGCCAAATTCTAAAACGACGTTGGCAGCTCAGGACATTCCTGCAGTAGCACGTCAATTGCATGCTCCCTCAACTTGAGATATCTGTGGCATTGTGTGACAAAACCACACATTTTAGTGGTCTTTAGTCCCTAGCACAAGGTGCACCTGTTTAATGATCATGGTTTAATTAGCTTCTTGATATGCCACACCTGTCAGGTGGATGGATTATCTTTGCAAAGGAGAAACGCTTGAATTGAGAAATAGGCTTTGTGCATATTGAACATTTCTGGGATCTTTTATTTCAGCTCATAGGAACAACACTTTAAATGTTTATATTTTTGTTCAGTATAGATCGTCACTCATAACAGAAGACATCTAGGCCAGAGGCTGGTGGGAGGAGCTAAAAGACAGGCTCATTGTCATGGCTGGAATGGAAGCGTCAAATGTGGTTTCATATGTTTGATACCATAGCAGCCATCATGATAAGTCTTACAGCACTTCCCACCAGCCTCTTCTAAGCCTACTGAAGTTACTGCTGAAGGAAAGCCCAGGGATAACCTTAACAAGAAACTAAAGCACATTTCAACAAAAATTACTTGGACATTCCAGGATTTCAAAGGGCACCAACCACCAAGTCAATAAACCATCAAGTTAGTTCTTAATTAAAAAAAAAAAAATTGATACTTGGAATACTTTAAAAAGTGAGTCTATACAACACTCTGCCTCCCTTGCTAACCTTATAGCACAGTTTAATTGTGCAAATTATTATTTTTATTTTTTTAAGTATAATTTAAGAACCTTTCCTAGTATGATTGCAGGTAAACCGATTCACATACAAAGGAACAACATGTAAGGCACAAGTTAGAATTCAAGAATGAGATATTGCATTAAGACAACGTTCTGTTTTGGACAAGACTCATTCACGAGCAACACCAGTTGGTCCGCAATAGAGGGTATGTCAATAAAATATCCTTTAAGAAAACATGGCTCAGTCTTTTTTTTTAAAGAACGATGGGGACGCAGAGAGAATTCCAACAGAACCACACCTTTCTACGCCACCAGTTAATCAGAGGTTTGAGAAGCACATCAGGAACAGTAGCAAACAGTCTTGAGTAGTTTCCCAGACAAAGATTAAGCCTAGACATGGAATAAAAAGCACTTGAAAGAATCTCCATTTAGCATGCAGGACTAGGCTTAATCTTTGTTTGGGAAACAGCCCCTTTGTGCGTGTGTGTGGAAGTGGTGTGTCAGGGCTCCATGTGTTCCTGGTCACACGACGACTCTGACAGACTGCTGAAGAATCCCGCATCCCGGATGCGAATGTTGCCGTCAGAATTTTCACAGGTGCTGCAGTCAAAGGGTAGAGGGCTGGGGCTCTGGGGGACCCCAGAGTCATGGCTGTGGCCCAGACTTGACGTGGTGCTGGTGAGGCTGAATGTACGGAATAAAAAGGGCAGAGGTCATGTCGGCTTGCTTCGTTTCTCCGACAGCAGCTGATATCAAATCATGCATTTTTTCATAGACAATTGCTGTTGAGAGTCAATGGATGTCATTGAAAAACAGTTTTAATCAATCTGTAAAATTTTGTACGAAATCTGTAGCTTCTTGATATGCCACACCTGTTAGGTGAGTTCATACCGTTACTTACCTTTCACAGTCTGAGTTGAAGTACACCTTGCTGCCCTTCTCTATGGGGAAGCGTGTGCGGTGACAGTCGCTACACATCTGGATGGCCTGTGCCACTGTGTAGCGTGTCCGGCCCAAGACGCATGCCTCCATCTTGGTCGTACTCAGCTGGGATTGGAGGAACAGGTGCACTCTACTGTCAGACAGCAGCAGGGGGTCCTGGAGGATACTGGGGACGAGGAGAAAAATATGAATTTGTTGGCTAATTAATGAACAGTGATACATACAACCATCAATAACACCACACAAGCCATATTTTCAATTTGTTTTTGAAGTTAACGGTGCTCCAGGTTACAAAGTGTGTTAGGAGATTAAGTGAATCGTTATTCTAAGCTCTGGTACCCTATGCCAAATCTCTATGACAGGAGAAACTAGGCAAAAATGAGATCAACATTGTAATCAGTACATAAGTGGCTTCTGTTTCAAGTGGAGTGGAGGAAATGAATTAAGTTGCTGGTAAAAGCCACTGGATGGCGTTTGGTGCCATAAATATAACATCTTATACAGAGGCTTTACAAAGGAAATGTCATACTAGAGGAAAATCTGAATTCATGTGATGGAATTATATTGCTATTAATTTGGGATAGAAATATCCACCCAAAAATGTTCCCTAATGTACATAAGAACATTCCTGGTCTTCTACTGGCTCTGACACGTTTTGTTTGTAAATTTGGTTATTGGAGCGTGCCCCTGGCTTTCCCTTAAATTGAAAAAACAAGAAAATGGTGCCATCTGGTTTGCTTAAAGGAATTTGAAATGTACACTTTTGATACTTCAGTATATTTGATCAATTACATTTACTTTTGATACTTAAGTATATTTTAAAACAAATACTTTGACTTACTCAAGTAGTATTTTACTGGGTGACTTTGACTTGTCATTTTCTATTAACACATCTTTGCTTTCGTATGGTAATGGGTATTTTCCACTACTGCAACTAACCAACATTTTATTTTTGGGTTATTAAACTAATTGACAAACATCAGTTCAATTACTTGAATTCCATTTAGTTTGTGAGGCCAATGCTGAGAGAGATATCAGGTCAGGGGCTGTGGGACGCACGCCTGAAGGGAGTTGTAGTTTTCATTAAGCAAATATTCAGCGTAAAAACATGGTAATTAACTACAATGACCATAATCCATTCGAACCTGATCTAACATCTCTAGAGAGACCTGAAAATAGCTGTGCAGCGATACTCCCCATCCAAGCTGAGAGCTTGAGGGGATCTGCAGAATAGAATGGGAGAAACTCACCAAACACAGGTGTGCCAAACTTGTAGTATCATACCCAAGAAGATTTGAGGCTGTAGTCGCTGCTTCATCAAAGTACTGATTAAAGGGTTTGAATACTTATGCAAATGTGATTTACGTTTATTTTTAATATATTTGCAAAAATGTAAAAACCGTTTTTTGCTTTGTCATTATGGGGTATTGTGTGTAGATTGATGAGGGAAAACATTTAATCAATTTTAGAATAAGGCTGTAAAGTAACAAAATGTGGATAAAGTCAAGGCTCTGAATACTTTCAGAATGCACTGTATAGCTGTTCTCGTCTGGCTACTACTGCCCGAGATGGTGACTTTAAGGAATGAAAAGTAATCAAATAGAAACTTAGTCATATTATTTTATGTCATAAGTTAATGTTCACCATTTTTGGCTCCATTTCTATTAGAAAGCTCAACTCATTGTAATGTCATTTCATAATGTATTTTTTAAAATTCACGAAGCTGAGATTTTTTTCAAATCTAAACTAAACGACTTCCAAAAGCACTAATTGTTCATCACTATTGACCGGACAACCACTTGAGGTAGGAAAACATCTGACAAACTGACTTTGGTTACATCAGATCCATAGATGTCTGGATCATCCCTTCAAACCTTTTGAACATGCAAAACCTGGCAGCCATTCATAAGGCTGAGGAGAGGAATAAACAAGGACACTTACATCTCTAGAAACTCCCGCAGGCCATTCATCCTCTGGTTGACCTTGTAGGGGTTTTTCATATTGAAGAAAGGGTTCCGGGGAGGCAGTTTGGGCAACTCTCTGGAAAGGGACAACAGTGGCTTTCAATGTGGCACTGTCATAGGATGCCACCTTTCCAAAAAGTCTGCCCTGCACCTGTCAACAGTAAGTGCTGTTATTGTGAAGCGGAAACGTCTAGGAGCAACAACAGCTCAGCTGCGAAGTGGTAGGCCACAAGCTCACAGAACAGGAATGCCAAGTGCTGAAGAGCATCTATCCTCGGTTGCAACAGAGTTTCAAACTGCCTCTGGAAGCAACGTCAGCACAATAACTGTTCGCTGGGAGCTTCATGAAATGGGTTTCAATGTCTGAGCAGCAGCACACAAGCCCAAGATCACCATGCACAATACCCAGTGTTGGTTGGAGTGGTGTAAGCTTGCAATCATTGGATTTTGGAAATGCGTTCTCTGGAGTGATGAATCAGGAGAATGCTACCTGCCCCAATGCAGTGCAAACTAAAGTTTGGTGGAGGAATAATGTTCTGGGACTGTTTTTCATGGATGTGGAGAGGCCCCTTAGTTCCAGTGAAGGGAAATATTAACACTACAGCATACAATTAAATTCTAGACAATTCTGTACCACCAACTGTGGGAGCATAACAATGCCCCGTGCACAAAGCGAGGTCCATACATAAATCGTTTGTCAAGATCAGTGTGGAAGAACTTCACAGGCCTGCAAAGCCCTGACATCAACCCCATCAAACACCTTTCGAATTAATTAGAATGCCGACTGCGAGCCAGGCCTAATCACTCAACATCAGTGACAGACCTCACTAACGCTTGTGGCCGAATGGCAGCAAGTCCCGCAGCAATGTTTCTACACTAATGAAAAGCCTTCCCAGAAGAGTGGAGAATGTTATAGCAGCAAAGGGGCAACTAACTGCATATTAATGCTCATGATTTTGGAAAGAGATGTGGACACCTGCTCGTCGAACACCACATGACCAAAAGTATGAATAGTCAACCCCTGAAAAACAAGTGCATACATCATTGCAGGAGTGATCAAATGATGCAGTGAAGAGGGCCTACAGTGAACTATCACTATGGATTATACGTACATGAGCATAGTGTTGTCCTGCAGACGCTGCCGGAGCCAAACAAACTCACTGTATCGCCTCCGCACAGAGGAATTCTTCTTCCTAAAACACATGCTATTGGTCTTAACACAGGAAGAAGGTAAATCAAATTAGCAGAGGGTTTATAGCCAATATTACCCCACTTCAGATTGTCATGAAGTTAGAAGTTGACAATAAATACACAGCTTCCTCAATTTCTCAGAAGCTGAAGATGTTAATGTTTAATGATGTTCATCAAGTGAAGCGTGCCGTGCAGTAGTACTCACATGTAAACAGATCTCATAGTCAACGTGCTGGTGCCAGAAGTCATCTTCGTGAAATTGTGGCTCCTGGACCCAGACACTGACAAACTCCTGCAAAAGAAAGAACAGTGTTCAGAGGGGAACTGTGTGGCAATTTTTTTGCTCAAGAGCAATGAAGTCACAGGAGAGGAAACATTTTCAGCAGAAATGTTACCCAACCTGTCAGTGTGATTTTTTTTAGTTGTGCTTTTCTATAAACCAATTTCTGTGTTCATGCAAGTGACTAAACTAATCCTCACTATCAGTATCTGCAATTTGGCAGTACGCCCAGAACCTTGTTTAGAGAAAGAAATCTCAGTTTCATTGTCCCAGCTTAAAGAAACCTTGAGGTATTGGTCAGTCACATGAGTATAGCAAACATTATGAATAAGCGAAATCATGCAAATTTAACTTGTCAGTATTTAAGGGAAGTAATGGGACTGCCACGTTAGAGCTCACATCAGACCGGTACTTTATGCACTGAAGTTTGACTGACCCCCAGCTTGCTGACAAAGAGTATTAATTTAAGACACTTAGTGTGGAGTGTAATCATTTTCACAACAAGGAAAAACTAAACAGTATAGGTTTAATAGAGAGTTAATGTTCACCAGCTCTGCCTTCGTCCTTGACAACTACAGCATGTGCAGGCTTTCCAGACCAGCACTAAAACCCAATAAGGTGTATTGGCTCTGGGCCAAGAACAAAAGTCAGCACATCCTATAGCTCTCCATGAGCAGGATTAGAGAGTCATGACAGGTCTATCACTTGCCTGTTTCATTAGACTGTCAATCTCCATCGTAGACTGGAATCTGGGGGAGATGGGACAGAACCACATTCAGTCAATTGGAAAACTGGCAAGAATGAGGTTGTGCTTCTCTAGTAACGGATTTTCTACAGTTCTATTACGTTAAACCCATCAGAGAGAAGAAAAAAAAGGCAATGTTTTATCAAACACTTTCTCTGGCACACAAAGCCTACCCGACCCTTTCAAGTTCTCCTCTAAACTAGGGCTGAGAATTGCCAGGTAACTCGTGATACGAAATCGGGACACTTAGGTGGCGATTCAATTGCAATTTGAAGTACCAAACATATAGCTCAATACACGTCTACTGCAGTGAGACAATAGAAATGAGTTGATCAGTCAGGGAAATAAAAAGCTGAATTATTGGCTCACTATTGTTTTTTAAAGATTGAGAACAAGCTACAGGATGAAAAAAAAAAGCTACAGGATGAAAAAAAAAAGAGTTTTGGAGCAGGTACAGCCCACTAGCGCTAGCTAACTCTAACAGAAAATATTGTTACTTGTTATCAAAGTACCAATATATTGTCCAAAATAATATCGCAATATGCAAGAGATTTTTCACCCATCCCTACTATAAACCAGGCCGCAGAGTAAACGACTTGATTCTCCATGCACCTGGATAAACGACATTCATATGCCAGAATCATTTGGCAACTTTCTGTATTCAACACAATACATCCTGATATTCTGTTGCAAACTTGCAACCATGGACGCCAATGTGCGCCTCACCTCAAGTCAGTGGGTTCTCACCAGTCGGGTCAGAAGAGTGCTGTTCAATGCGAACACATCAGACCCACAAACCAGCAATACAGGTATACCCCATGGCAGTGTCCTTTTGCCAGTTCTGTTCACACTCTACATCAACAATTGTACCCCTATAAGAATCAGGATGCGCACAGTAAAATATGATACAGCAATTGTTGATTTAATAGGTGACAATAAGGGATCATAGCTTTCACCTGATCAGTCTACGGCACAGTTTCCCAAAGTCGGTCCTTGGGACAATCCTGGGTGCACGTTTTGGTTTTTGCTGTAGCACTACACAGCTATTCAAATAACCAACTCATCATCAAGCTTTGATCATGTGAATCAGCTGTGTAGTGCTAGGTCAAAAAACAAATCTGCACTAAGGGAGGCCCTAGGACAGAGTTTGGGAAACCTTGGTCTACGGCACAGAAAGAGCATGTTTTGCAAAAATGTAAAGTTCAGTCAATTGAGTTCTATTCGCAGGCTACAGTAAAATGTTTAACGTGTGCAATGATGTGCCAAAGGAATCTGATTTGAGTGCATTATAGGGTAAACAGTTAAGTGATATGTCAAGGTGCCGATCCATCATTATTGTGTAACTAATGTTAGGGAATGATTCTAATGGAGAAAGCTGATCAGAGAGCAGCCCTACCTTTATTTTGAACTATCAGTAGCAAAAAACATGATCCAGTGACACACTCACAGAACGTTCTCACTGTGTGGCGTTTTTGGGAAACACATGTTACGTCTTCGGCTGTTGTAGGACAGATGCATTGTTAAAGAGTTCCATAACTATCAGGAAACCGGGCCCAGATCTGCAAGAGACATGGGGCCCATCCACAGACATACCATTTCAATTTCCTCTTTGTATTAACCTATGGCACTATACTTGACTCAAACCTCACCTGGACACCAAACAGAAGTTAAGGACAACTACAGTACCAGTCAAAAGTTGACACCTACTCATTTTACAGATGCACAAACAGCTCTCAAGGACAAACAGCAATCACCAACTCAGAGGCTGCTGCATACATAGAGAAGTCATTGGCTACTTTAACAGATCACTTAGTCACGTCAAGCAATGCACTCTAATGTTAACATACCTTCGTCATATCACATGTATATACAGAATGTTATGCCATCTATTACACCTTGCCGCTCAGCCATCCATATACAGTTGAAGTTGGAAGTTTACATACACTTAGGTTGGAGTCATTAAAATGTGTTTGTTAACAAGAAATGTGTGGCGTGGTTGACAAACTGTAGTTTTGGCAAGTCGGTTAGGACGTCTACTTTGTACATGATAATTGTTTACAGCTTGGAAATAACCAATACATCTCATGACTTTAGAAGCTTGATAGCTAATTGACATCATTTGAGTCAATTGGAGGTATTAAGGCCTACCTTCCAACTCCGTGCCTCTTTGCTTGACATCGGAAAATGCAAAAAGAAATCAGCCAAGACATCAGAAAACAATTGTAGACTCCACAGGTCTGGTTCATCCTTGGGAGCAATTTCCAAACACCTGAAGATACCACATTTATCCATATAAACAATAGTACACAAGTATAAACACCATGGGACCACACAGCAGTCATACCGCTCAGGAAGGAGACACAGTCTCCTAGAGAGGAACTTACTTTGGTGTAAAAAGTGCAAATCAATTCCAGAACAGCAAAGGACCTTGTGAAGATGCTGGAGGAAACAGGTACAAAAGTATCTATATCCACAGTAAAACGAGTCCTATAGCGACATAACCTGAAAGGCTGCTCAGCAAGGAAGCCACTGCTCCAAAACCACCATAAAAAAAACAGACTACGGTTGGCAACTGCACATGAGGACAAAGATCATACTTTTAAGAAATGTCCTCTGGTCAGATGAAACAAATTTAACCATTTGTCCATCGTTATGTTAAGAGGAAAAGCAAGAAGCTTGCAAGCCGAAGAACACCATCCCAACCATGAAGCACAGAGATGGCAGCATCATGTTGTGGGTGTGCTTTACTGCAAGAGGGACTGGTGCACATCAACAAAATAGACTGCATCACGAGGGAGCGAAATGATATGGCTATATTGAAGCAACATCAAGGCATCAGTCATGAAGTTAAAACTTGGTCGCAAATGAGTCTTCCAAATGGACAATGATCTCAAGCATACATCCAAAGTTGTGGCAAAATGGCTTAGGACAACAAAGTCAAGGTATTGGAGTGGCCATCAAAAAGCCCTGACCTCAATCCCAGAGGAAATGTGTGGGCAGAACTGAAAAAGCATGTGCAAGAAAGGATGCCTACAAACCAGACTCAGTTTCACCAGCCCTGTCAGGAGGAATGGGCCAGAATTCACCCAATTTATTGTGGGAAGCTTGTGGAAGGCTACCCAAAACATGTAAGTCGCTCTGGATAAGAGCGTCTGCTAAATGACTTAAATGTAAAATGTAAAAATGTGACCCAAGTTAAATGTAAAGGCAATGCTACCAAATACTAATTGTGTAAACTTCTGACCCACTGGGAATGTGATGAAAGAAAGAAATAATTATATTCAGACATTTCACATTCTTAAAATAAAGTGGTGATCCTAACTGACCTAAAACAGGGATTTTTTACTAGGATTAAATGTCAGGAATGGTGAAAAACCAAGTTCCTGCATTGGTAAACTTCTGACTTCAACTGAACATATTCTCATTCACCCCTTTAGACGTGTGTATTAGGTAGTTGGAGAATTGTTAGATATTACTGCACTGTCAGAACTAGAAGCACAAGAATTTAGCTACACTCACATTACCATCTGCTAACCATGTGTCTGACAAGTTTTGATTTGAAGGGTTTCTTTATTTGTACTGTTACCATAAGATTCAGACAAACTGAACAAGTTCCACAGACATGTGACTAACAGAAATAACATGTCCCTGACAAAAAGGGGGGGATAAAAAAATAGAAAAAAGTCAACGTAGCTGGTGGCCACACCAGATACTAAGTACTGCAGTGAATCTCCTCATGGACTGCAACAGATTTGCCAGTTCTTGCTGTGAGATGTTAACCCACTCTTCCACCAAGGCACCTGCAAGTTCCTGGACATTTCTGGGGGGGGGGGGGGGCTCGGTGTAAGGCTCATTCCGTCCACGATAACGATAAGCGCGAATCCGACAATCACCCCTGGTGAGACAAAACCGCAACTCGTCAGTGACGAGCACTTTTCGCCAGTCCTGTCTGGTCCAGCGACGGTGGGTTTGTACCCATAGGAGACGTTACCAGTGAGGTCAGGTGAGGAACTGCCTTACAAGCCCTCACTCCAGCCTATTGTGGACAGTCTGAGCACTGATGGAGGGATTGTGCATTCCTGGTGTAACTCGGGCAGTTGTTGCAATCCTGTACCTGTCACGCAGGTTTGATGTTCAGATGTACCGATCCTGTGCAGGTGTTACACGTGGTCTGCCACTGCGAGGACGATCAGCTGTCCGTTTTGTCTCCCTGTAGCGCAGTCTTAGTTTATATTGTAGAATAGTGAAGATGTCAAAACTAAGAAATAACATCTGAATCTTGTAGTGACCAAAAATTTGACTAGTCAAAATATTTTAGATTCTTCAAAGTAGCGACCCTTTGCAAACGCTTGGCACTCAACCAGCGGAGTTCCCATATATGCTGAGCACTTGTTGGCTGCTTTCCCTTCAGTCTGTGGTCCAACTCAACTCAAACCATGTCAATTTGGTTGAGGTCGGGTGATTGTAGAGGCCAGATCAGATACAGCACTCCATCACTCTCCTTGGTCAAATAGCCCTTCCACAGCCTGGAGGTGTGTTTCAGGTCATTATCCTTCTGACAAACAAAATGATGTTTCCACTAATGATGGTGTATCACTGCAGAATGCTGTGGTAGCCATGCTGGTTAAGTGTGCCTTGAATTTTTAAAAATCTATTAAAATCACTGACAGTGTCCCCAGCAAAGCACCACCACACCATGGTGGGAACCACACATGCGGAGGTCCGTTCACCTACACTGCATCACAAAGACACGGAGGTTGGAACCAAAAGTCGCAAATTTGGACTCACACCAGAAGGACAGACTTGCAGTCTATTGTCCATTGCTCATGTTTCTTGGCCCAAGCAAGTCTTCTTATCGGTGTCCTTTAGTAGCGGTTTCCTTGCAGCAATTCAACCATGAAGGCCTGATTCACAGTCTCCTCTGAACAATTGAAGTTGAGATGTGTCTTACTTGAACTATGAAACATTTATTTGGGCTGCAATTTCTGAGACTGGTAACTAATGAATGTATCCTCTGCAGCAGAGCCAACTCTGGGTCTTCCTTTCCTGTGGCAGTCCTCATGAGAGCAAGTTTCATTATAGCACTTGATGGTTTTTGCAACAGCACTGAAATTTTCCAGATTTAGACATGGTCAGTCAAAGTAATGGACTGTCATTTATCTTTGCTTACTTGAGCTGTTCTTGCCATAATATGGACTTGGTCTTTTCCCAAATAGGGCCATCTTCTGTTGATCACCCCTACCTTATCACAACTGGTTGGCTCAAACGCACGAAGGAAAGAAATTCCACAAATTAACAAGGCACACCTGTTAATTGAATTGCATTCCAGGTGACTACCTCATGAGGCTGATTGACAGAATCCCAAGAGTGCAAACCTGGCAAGTAAATGTTTTTATTTTACCTTTATTTAACCAGGTAGGTAAGGTAATGAGGTAAGGAAATAAATAGACCACGGTGGCAAAGTAATTACAATATAGCAATTAAACACTGGAATGGTAGATTGGCAGAAGATGAATGTGCATGTAGAGATACTGGGGTGCAAAGGAGCAATTTTTATTTATTTTTATAAATACCAGTATGGGGATGAGGTAGGTAGATAGATGGGCTGTCTACAGAGGGGGTATGTACAGGTGCAGTGATCTGTAAAATCAGTGGTGTTCGTTTGTTTAGCATGGAAGCACTCTTCATGGAGTGGCACGGGCGGGGTTAAGGATTGCCACCGACCACACACCCCCACGCAACAGTCAGGCTGCTGATACGCATTGACTACATCCCACAGTGACCGTATGCACATATACCAACCAGAAGCCTTGGATTACAGGCAACATCTGCACAGAGAGAAAAGGTGAGAGCTCCCGCTGTCAAGGAGCGGGGACACTAACAAGAATTCCTGCTGGGCTCTGATGAATCATCAAAACAGGTAAAGTATCAATACAGGACTAAGAGCAAAAATCATACTACACCGGTTCTGATGCTTGGATGTGGCAGTGCTTGCAAACTATTACAGATTACAAAAAGGGAAACCCAGCTGCTAGCTGCACCAGTGACGCGAGCCTACCAGCCTCTATGCTCATGTCGAGGCGAGCAACACTGAACCATGCGTGAGCGTACCAGCTGTTTTGGAAGACTTACCACGCTCTCCGTACCCGATGTGATTAAGACCTTTAAATAGGTTATCATTCAGAAAGCCAGAATGCTTACGTACTCTGCACATGAGCTGACCAGCTAACAAGTGTCTTTACAGACATTGTAAACCTCCCTGACCAAGTCTGTAATACCTATGTGTTTCAAAACCCCCATAGTCCCTGTTCCCATCTGCAATCATGAAACGCTTAAAAAAAAGGCACCATCATCCCAGACACCTTGGAACCACGCCATTTCGCATAACGCCCCAACAGATAACACATTCTACACTGCCCCTTCCCACTCAGTGTTCTACACCATAATGCCCTCCAAACTCATCACTGAGCTTGGCATCCTGGGAGTGAACACATCCCCCTGCAAATGGATCCTGGACTTCCTGATGGGCTGCCCCCAGGTTATGAGCGTCAGCATGGCAGATGGGTTGTTGCCCCCTCAGGAGTGTGCTTAATCCTCCTCCTGGACTCCATGTTCACCTATGACTGCGTGGCCGCGCACAACGCCAACATCATTACATTTGACAACACGATAGTGATATAGGCCTCACAACCGACGATGAGACAGACCTGGCAGTGTTGACAACCTCTCCCTCAAAGTCAGCAAGACAAAGCAGCTAGCTGATCGTGGTCTAGAGGAATTTTATTAGTCACATGCGCCAAACACTACAGTGAAATGCTTACTTACGAGCCCCTAACCAAAAGTGCAGTTTCTAAAAAAATTGGAATAATAAAAGATAAAACGAAAAGCGCAGCAGTGAAAATGATTTTAAAAAATACATACACAGGAGGTGCCGGTACAGAGTCAATGTGTGGGGGCAGCGGTTAGTTGAGGTAGTATGTACATGTAGGTAGAGTTATTAAAGTGACTATGCATAGAAGACGAGTGGAGAGGGGAGGGGCAATGCAAATAGTCTGGGTAGCCGTTTGACTAGATGTTCAGGAGTCTTATGGCTTGGGGGTAGAAGCTGTTTAGAAGCCTCTTGGACCTAGACTTGGCACTACGGTACCGTTGCCGTGGATCTGGGGGGGCAGGTCATGCAGGAACTAATGGGATGCTTGAATTTTGGGCTGCATTTGCACAAATTAATCCTGATCCCATAACCCTCACAGCTATCCTCCTATCACAAGGATTATCCAAGTATTGGTACTAATTCTCTCCACCAAACACGTTAATATCCGGTTGCTAAGCATGTTTGTCTAGAGGAAACCAGTGTCAAAAGAAGCTAGCTCACGTCTAAATTCTCTAATTAAAAATACTACCATTCCAACCTCTGCTTTGATTTTAAGCCTCAATTTGCCTAGTTAGAATTATAACAAAGTAAACTGTTAATTCAATTTGAGGCTACATGTCATGTTACATTTTATTTCCAACAACCAACTCCACAATAAATCAGGCTGCATATTCATGGTTTGCACCTCGGTCACAACGTTGCCTTTTATCAATGCCGCAGCCATATTGATGCGTAAAAGTAGAACATGGGCTATTGACTCGTTTAAATTACACTATAGAGCCTTGGGAATACGATGACATTACTAAAGCAGGCACATATTTGGTAAGAAACAGCTTCGCCATCATGTTGTGAAATTTACTTTAGATGGCAATGTTCTCATTAGCTAGCAAAGTTAATCAAATATTGTAAGCATTTCACCGTAATTCCACACCAGTTGTTTACAAAGCACGTGACAAAGATGATTTGATCCCATGTATACCAAACCGCCAGACCCCAGAAATCATTCAACCCCACTATTAATCTGAACTGTATGAAATGTACATTTATCCCATCCACAGTTTGTGATATTGCTCATGATTTCCATTGTTGAATGTATTTATGCACTGTGTGGGGATGTTGTGTTATGTTTGATATTCAAGACACATTTCCCTAAAGGGACAGTGTTCAACCAAAGACAACCAACAGTTCAGACCAGGCATATTGTCACAACAGCAAACCACAACTGCTTAGAGAAGAACTTCAAAGTAAACACTCATGTGGCACCCTACTAAAGTGACCCTACTACACAGATGTTTGGCAAAATATACCAGCATGCCTATCCACAGGAAAACAATGGGGGGGGGGGGCACAGCGGTCCAATGGCAAAGGGTATTTCAGAGCTAGCGTTTAACGGAGTACACTGCCCAGTATTACATAATTAGGAGAATGGACACCATGTTAGTCATAACAATTTAAAAAATATATATACACTGCGAGATTTGGCAAAATACAGACAAACTTATATTTTCCTATAGGAAACAATGGGACAACCTCAGTTGCATGAGTAATTGTTGTTTAAATTTCAACTACCAGCAACGTGGGCAGGTCTCATTTCCAACAATAGCGAAGCAGGCCTTGTGACGTAGTACAATAGGCTGGGAATAGAACTTTCAGAAGGCGAGATGATGCCACAGTGATCAATAGCACTAATAGCTGGCGGGGGGAGGGGGAATGCCCTGAAGCCTGTTTTTTTTTTCATGATTACTTAAACTACATCAAGCAGCTGGGACATAAAATAATATTATGAAACTGGGCTACATGCCAGATGAAATGAACTAGCTTTCATCATGAAATTAACGAGCTTTTATCAGAAATAAACATGGTTAAAAATGTAATGTGTTCAGCCTAGTTTCGGTTGACCCCAAAAGGCTAGGGCCAACTCTTGACTACATGTGTGGGTATGGATGTGAAGATCCTTGAACCACTGCAGCCCCTCATGAGTTCATTTTGAGGCCCAACCCTAGGCTGAAACGAAATTGAGGAAGCCGAGGTTAGACCGCCTGCAATAAACACATTTTGCAAACAGAGACAAATGGCCACGCTCTTGAAATACAGAACAATACTGGAGAAATGGTGATTGCATTCCACAGGTTTGTTTGGCATTTGAACCGTTGCAAACGCACCAGAGTCAATACATGGGAAACTTTACTTTTTCACAACATTAAAAGCATGTTTATCTCTAATAAAAGGCATAGTAAGCCTACGTGTCTTACCCTTTGTATCGGATTATTTATCCTTTCAGCTGGAAATTCGTTAGTGCCGCATGAGCAGGCTATTCTTCACGGAGTGCTCTTTTTCGCGGGTCTGCAGAATTGCAATTCATTTGAATATGATAATGAGGCGCGCGCGCTCTGTTTCCTTACAGTCCAATGCACGTTCACGTTCAACCAAGAACCTCCGCCTGGGACATTTTCATAACTTCTTCGTCGACATCACTATGGTGGGTTTATAATTTATAGTTTATAATTTCAGCTTCATATTATTACAAAACATTTATTTAGGCTATTTGAACTAAGGATAGCTAGCTGGCAAGTGTCTGGAGCAGTTTTCCCAAAAGTAAACGATGTGTAATGTCAAGTTTCGCTTGCTAGCCAAGCAACAACGTCAATGCCACTGTCAAGCCAATCTACTAAATTTACATGATTGAAATATATGAAACTGATCATGACTATATTTAATCTAATTTCACTGCGATTGGTTAGTCAACATGCAATAATACCTACATACTTTGAATCATAGAGATACATTATTTGGGTTTAGATGAACAAAATCTAATTAACTGAACCTACCCTTTCCCCCGTGACTGTGATGCAAACCAATACAAAAGGGAAGTATGATCAGTGATTATGCCTATATACATTGATATTCATGTTATGTGTGTGAGTTGTACAGTAGTAGAACTATCTGCATAAGCTGTATGTGAGTGAGCATCTCACTCTCTCTCTTTCACACAGTCCTCTCAATTCAGTTCAAGGGGCTTTATTGGCATGGGAAACATATTTTAACATTGCCAAAGCAAGTGAGGTAGATAATAAACAAAAGTAAAATAAACAATAAATATGAACAGTAAACATTCCACTCACAGAAGTTACAAAATAATAAAGACATACAAATGTCTTATGTATACAATCGGTATGAAAAAGTTTGGGCACCCCTCTGAGGCTGCATAATAATTTACTTTGTCGTCACAGAAGCTGATCACAGTGGGTTGCCATTAATTTTCTAATAAAATCTGAGTACTGGGGTATTGTCCAGACAAATATTTTTACTGTAGCGATATTAAGTTGTATGAAATTAAATCAGATGTGAAAAATAGGCTATGCAAAAATGTGGGCACCCTTGTCATTCTGATGATTTGAATACCTGTAACTACTTAGCACTGATTAATTGGAACACACAATTGGTTTGGTGAGCTCATTAAGCCTTGAACTTCGTAGACAAGTGCATCCAATCATGAGAAAAGCGATTTAAGGCCAATTGCAAGTTGTTGTTCTCTTTGACTCTCCTCTGAAGAGTGGCAACATGGGGGCCTCAAAATAACTCTCAAATGACCTGAAAACAAAGATTCTTCAACATTATAGTTTAGAGGAAGGCTACAAAAAGCTATCGCTGAGATTTAAGCTGTCAGTGTCCACTGTGAGGAACATAGTGAGGAAATGGAAGACCACAGGCACAGTTCTTGTTAAGGCCAGAAGTGGCAGGCCAAGTAAAATATCGGAGAGGCAAAGGCGACGGATGGTGAGAACGGTCAAAAACAGCCCACAGACCACCTCCAAAGACCTACAACATCATCTTGCTGCAGATGGTGTCACTGCATCGTTCAACAATTCAGCGCACTTTGCACAAGGAGAAGCTGTATGGGAGAGTGATGCAGAAGAAGCCTTTCCTGCACACACACCACAAACAGAGTCGCTTGAGGAATGCAAACGCACATTTGGACAAGCCAGCTTCATTTTGGAATAAGGTGCTGTGGACTGATGAAACAAAGATTGATTTATTTGGTCATAACAAGGGACGTTATGCATGGCGGCAAAAGAACACAGCATTCCAAGAAAAACACTTGCTACCCACAGTCAAATTTGGTGGGGGTTCCATCATGCTGTGGGGATGTGTGGCCAGTGCCGGTACTGGGAATCTTGTTAAAGTTGAGGGTCGCATGGATTCCACTCAATATCAGCAGATTCTTGGGAATAATGTTGAAGAATCAGTCACAAAGTTGAAGTTACGCCGGGGCTGGATATTTCAACAAGACAACGACCCAAAACACTGCTCAAAATCTACCCGGGCATTTATGCAGAGGAACAAGTACAATGTTCTGGAATGGCCATCCCAGTCCCCAGATCGGAATATCATTGAGAATCTGTGGGATGTTTTGAAGTGGGCTGTCCATGCTCGGCAACCATCAAACCTAACTGAACTGGAGACGTTTTGTAAGGAGGAATGTTCCAAAATACCTTCATCCAGAATCCAGAAACTCATTAGAGGCTTATGGGAAGCGTCTAGAGGCTGTTATTTTAGCAAAAGGAGGCTCTACTAAATACTGATGTGATTTTTCTATTGGGGTGCCCAAATTTATGCACCTGTCTAATTTTGTTTTGATGCATATTGCACATTTTCTGTTAATCCAATAAATTCGTTTTACTAATGAAATATTACTGTGTCCATCAGTTATTTGATAGATCAAAATGAAATTGCTGATCCAAACACCCAATTATTTATAAATGGAAATCATGGAAACTGTCAGGGGTGCCCAGACTTTTTCATACGACTGTATATACAGTATTGTAATGATGTACAAATGGTTAAGGTACAAAGGGGAAAATAAATTAGCATAAATATTGGTTCTATTTACAATGGTGTTTGTTCTACACTGGTTGACCTTTTCTTGTGGCAACATGTCACAAATCTTGCTGCTGTGATGGCACACTGTGGTATTTCACCCAGTAGATATGGGAGTTTATCAAAATCGTGTTTCCTCTCTCTCTTTCAGTCTCTCTCTCTCTCTCTCTCTCTAACAGTCTCTCGCTCCCAATGTGCTAACAATTTTTTTAAATGAATTTGGTATCAGCTTTGCAGGTTTAATTAAAAATGGTTTTATCTCATGGATTTTGGATGACCTTGGACTTAATTATTTGTTTCAGGGCTTATTGATAAACAAGGACAACTTTACCACGTTATGATTTGATTTGATTTATTATCCTGGAGGCATAGTTACACACCCAGTCTCATTACTTTGTGTAAACATCTCTCAACTAAAAAAACAACGACAGAAATAGAATATTACATTTGTTTAGCGTCTTCAGCAGTGAAGTGTTTACTTAATCTTTGTAGCTCCCTGATGAAACATTAGGCCTAACATCCAGTACATCCATTACTGTAGTTAAGCATAATCCGTCATTCAGGACACCTATTTTGAGCCCTACATTTTTAGCAAAACAATTTTTGGG
Source organism: Oncorhynchus gorbuscha (assembly GCF_021184085.1). Lineage (NCBI taxonomy): Eukaryota > Metazoa > Chordata > Actinopteri > Salmoniformes > Salmonidae > Oncorhynchus > Oncorhynchus gorbuscha. The sequence goes on along the minus strand of NC_060196.1, from coordinate 47,937,068 downwards.
GGAGGCTTGCCTGTTATGTTATTTTGGCATAAGTACGTGTCACATATTAGTTTGCAAACAATGTAAAAAATATATACACTACCGGTCAAAAGTGTTAGAACACCTACTCATTCAAGGGTTTTTCTTTATTTGTACTATTTTCTACATGTAGTATAATAGTGAATACATCAAAACTATGAAACAACACCTATGGAATCATGTAGTAACCAAAGAAGTGTTAAACAAATCAAAATATATTTTATATTTGAGAATCTTTAAATACACACCGTTTGGCTTGATGACAGCTTTGTACACTCTAGGTGTTCTAAAACTTTTGACCGGTAGTGTATATCATTGAGTTAATAAAGCCGCATACAAACATGGTCTCTTTTTTTGTTTTCTTGAGTAAGGCAGCTCCAGAATGCAGGTTTTTCTGCATAGCTCAGTGCTTTCTGTGGTGGTGGTGGGGCAAGCCAGCAGCAAATAAGGAGTGTTGCACCATGATTGGCTTAGTGTTCTGTCACTCATGGGGATTCTAGCCCATTGGGTGCTGCCATATAGATACATTAGAAGTGCCCATCCAAGAAGGCTCAAGGTCATTGGCCACAGATAAAGTGATGTCAAATCACATTGTATGTACAGTAGTTTTGATTGGACTGATCATTTCAACATCATACTTATAAAAAATTTAGCTAGCAGTCATCATGAAACAAGTCGACAATCTACTAGAAAATCCTTTTTAATCCTTGTCATTTGAAGAGAAATAATGAAGAGAAATTATAGATAAAACGTATCGGTGCTCATCAGCCATTGGACATAAACATTGAGTGGTTTGGAAGGAATCTGTGACGGTGGCTGTGTGGTCCCAAATCTGGGATTAAGTGGCTCTTTTCCAAATGATAAACATTCAACATTGGCCATGTTGTCAATGACGCATGATTTGTGCTGCACTCAAAACAACTGTTAACTCGGAACTATGAAAACTTGACTTCAGTGAGATCAAGGAAACTGGGAAGTCGAGAATTAACGAGCTCCGACTGGGAAAATACGTTTAGAACGGTCATCCAACTTGGAATTGTAAATCCGTCCTCTTTCTAGAGCCATGACCTGAAGATCAATGACGTCGTCGTGATTCAACCTTGTTTTTCTCCGAGCTCCCAGTTGTTTTGAAAGCACCATAAATCCAGAGAATGCCAGACTGATGACAAAATTTGTCCACGAAGGACTGCCGCGCCACATTCCTGTTCAAGTGAGCACAGCACAACAAGGTGCATCCCAAAAAATGTATTCTATGCTGCTGCAGAAATTATGTAGTATGCCAGGGAGATATGTATACTGTAGCTAAGAAAGTAATACTAAGTGTATGTTGTGTCATAAGATGTTCGTAGCCCAAGTGCCTCACCCTAATAATTTGGTATTTTTATCCCTCTTAATTTCACCTAAAGTTCTGGCTGTTCTACTGTAACGTTAGCCTATAACCTTTTTTAGAGAAATGTAATCAACGAATATTGTAAGAGCTTTCATTGTCTCCTTATATGCCCCTTTATTTATCCTATGGTTCTGAATTGGTGTACAGGGAGAATACTGTAAGATCGGCCCATGTTCTGAATTCTGTCGCTGTACATTTCAAAAGTGCTAAACAAATAGTTATAATGACTACGTCCATCCTAGCTCGCTCATTAATGTCTTAATCGAAATTACGGATTGCCTCTTATCCGCTTGTCGTCCCCTTATGCCATAGTTTGTTCATCTCAATTGCCATTAGATACTACATTTGTTTAAGCAAGTCAGCCATATCAGCTTTAAAAAAAAAAAAAGTAAATTAGTCCGAATTAACTGTTTCGCTGCCAGACAAGGCTCTGCTGATAGCCAGGTGTAGCAGTGGTAATATGTTGGGAATGCTGTCGGGACAGCTTTATGTAAGCCCTAACAGTTTGTTCACTGTTTGTCACCGTTATAGTGCAATTAATGTATTATTTCATTTTGTGTTGTGCAGTGGCTTTGCTGGCATGCATCCCACTTTTTTAAATGTTTTATTCCCACCAAGATTTACATGCTAAAATCGCCACTGGGCATAACTAGATTTACTCTAGGTAACCTATAGCAGGATCATCAACTAGATTCCATGATTTGGATTTGAGAAAGTGCTCGGCTCGTTCTCGACACTGTTGCCGCGTTCAAAACAACTGGGAACTTGGAAATGGGAACTCGTAAATATACAACGTCCGACTTACAGTTGAAGTAGAAAGTTTACATACACTTAGGTCATTAATACACTTTTTCAACCACTCCACAAATTTCTTGTTAAGAAACTATAGTTTTGGCAAGGACATCTACTTTGTGCATGACACAAGTAATTTTTCCAACGATTGTTTACAGACAGATTATTTCATTTATAATTCACTGTATCACAATTTCCAGTGGGTCAGAAGTTTACATACACATGTTGACTGTGCTTTTAACAGCTTGGAAAATTCCATAAAATTGTCATGGCTTTAGAAGTCAATTGGAGGTGTACCTGTGGATGTATTTCAAGGCCTACATTCAAACTCAGTGCTTATTTGCTTGACATCATGGAAAAATCAAAAGAAATCTGCCAAGAACTCAGAAAAACAATTGTAGACCTCCACAAGTCTGGTTCATCCTTGGGAGCAATTTCCAGATTCCTGAAGGTACCACGTTCATCTGTACAAACAATCGTATGCAAGTATAAACACCATGGGACCACGCAGCTGTCATACCGCTCTCCTAGAGATGAATATACTTTGGTGTGAAAAGTGCAAATAAATCCCAGAACAACAGCAAAGGACCTTTTGAAGATGCTGGAAGAAACTGGTACAAAGTATCTATATCAACAATAAAATGAGTCCTTTATCAACATAACCTGAAAGGCCACTCTGCAAGGAAGAAGCCACTGCTCCAAAACCGCCATAAAAAGCCAGACTACAGTTTGCAACTGCACATGGGAACAAAGATCGTACCTTTTGGAGAAATGTCCTCTGGTCTGATGAAACAAAAATAGAACTGTTTGGGCATAATGGGGCGGCAGGGTAGCCTAGTGGTTAGAGCGTTGGACTAGTAACCGGAAGGTTGCAAGTTAAAACCCCCGAGCTGACATGGTACAAATCTGTCGTTCTGCCCCTGAACAGGCAGTTAACCCACTGTTCCTAGGCTGTCATTGTAAATAAGAATGTGTTCTTAACTGACTTGCCTAGTAAAATAAAGGTTAAAAAAAATGACCATCGTTATGTTTGGAGGAAAAGGGGGAAGGCTTGCAAACCGAAGAACACCATCCCAGCCGTGAAGCACAGCGGTGGCAGCATCATGTTGTGGGGGTGCTTTGTTGCAGGAAGGACTGGTGCGCTTCACCAAATAGATAGCATTATGAGGAAGGAGAAGTATGTGGATATATTGAAGCAACATCTCAAGGCATCAGTCAGGAAGTTAAATCTTGGTCTCAAATGGGTCTTCCAAATGGACAATGACCCCAAGCATACTTCCCAAGTTGTGGCAAAATGGCTTAAGGACAACAAAGTCAAGGTATTGGAGTGGCCATCACAAAGCCCAGACCTCAATCCTATAGAAAATTTGTGGGCAGAACTGAAAAGGTGTGTGCGAGCAAGGAGGCCTACAATCCTGACTCCGTTACATCAGTTCTGTCAGGAGGAATGGGCCAGAATTCACCCAACTTATTGTGGGAAGGTTGTGGAAGGCTACCCAAAACGTGTGACCCAAGTTAAATGTAAAGGCAATGCTACCAAATACTAATTGTGTAAACTTATGATCCACTGGGAATGTGATGAAAGAAATAATAGCTGAAATAAATAATTATTTCTACTATTATTCTGACATTTCACATTCTTAGTATCACCACTTAAAATAAAGTGACCTAAGACAGGGAATTTTTACTAGGATTAAATGTCAGGAATTGAGTTTGCATTTGGCCATGGTGTATGTAAACTTCCGACTTCAACTGTAAGTGCGTTCAAAACATCTGGGAACTTTGGGGGGACAAAACAAATTCCGACTGGGAAAAATCAATTTGAACAGTCATCCAACTCGATTTTCCAACTCGGGAACTCTGGCCTCTTTCTGGAGCTCCGACTCTCCGACCGGAAGACGACTGACGTCATGATTTGACCTCGTTTTTCCGAATTCCCAGTTGTTTTGAACGCAGCATAAGTGCACCAGTATGTGCACTTAAATCTAAACACACTGTGATGTATAGCATTGCCCAACAGGAACAATGGAGTGAAAAGTGTTGGTTCCTTTTTTGTCATTCACTCTCAAAGTTCCAGAATGATTGAAACGGCAGCCATATTGGTCAGGGAGAAATCCAAACCAGTCTAATTAAAATCAATGGCAGTGGAGTCATAATCTTGTGAGAGTGCTATTATATGATACAATAGCAGCACTGGTTGCATTTACAATTTGTTTAAGTCTTATCATTAACTGATTTGAGCCAGTGAATGGCTGTGGATTGACTGTATTGCTTAAATGGAATATTGGCAAATTGGCAGTTAATTTTACAGTCAATTGCAGGGTAATTCCTCTAAAACTGTCTGGCTAACTAGCTAACAAACATACAGTGCTGATAAATTCTCAGAATTATTCGTATTTGTCTAATAATGGTGGTCTTAAGGAAAAATTGGCAAGTGTGGGGTCCTCCAGAAAAACATGGGCCACTAGCTAACTAAACTATATTGGCCTGATTGAACATAGGACTGTCTGACCCCAAGCTGCAACCTGGAAGCCTGGATGCCATTGTGATGCTGCAACATCAACATTCTACGTATAGCCCAGACATAATGCACTTGCGTATCCTAAATAATCATCTGTCTCTCGTAACATGTAGAAAGTATGTTGTGGACGTAGAGATAACTTGTTGACGTTAACAAAAGTGTCCATATGGAATGTTATCAATGCTTTTAGAAAAAAAGGTCCATAGGTCTATGCAATATGTCTTGGGAGTAAAAAGTTATTTGGCTATCTCTCAATTGATTTTCAGATAGTTCTTTCAGGGATAAGTTAAAGGTTGTTTTTGTAATAGACTGCATTGGTATATTGAATTGAGTGAGACAGTGTGCTATTACTTGTTTCTCTGCCTCAATTTAATATCTACTCATGTTGCCATGGCATGAAAACATTTAAAGTATATACCCATCCACACTGTCTAGTACAGTCACCTATACCCAGTGTATTTGTTTTAAGCTCTCTCTATTAATTCAATTCAAAGAGCTTTGTTGGCATGGGAAACACATGATTACATTACCAAAGCAAGTTAAATAAATATATATATATATATATATATAAGCAAAGAATTAACTGTTGACATTACACTCACAAAGGTTTCAAAGGAATAGAGACATTTCAAATGCCACATTATGGCTACTACATACAGTGTTGTAGTGATGTGCAAATAGTTAAATACGAAAGGGAAAATAAATAAACATGGGTTGTATTTACAATGGTGTTTGTTCTTCACCAGCTGCCCTTTTCTTGTGGCAACAATTTACAGATATTGCTGCTGTGATGGCACACTGTGGTATTTCACCCAATAGACATGGGAGTTTATCAAAATTGGATTTGTTTTCAATTCTTTGTGAGTCTGTGTAATCTGAGGGAAATCTGTGTCGAATATGGTCATACATTTGGCAGGAGATTAGGAATTGCATGTAAATTTCCACCTCAAGAGCATGTCTTCTTGAGAGCCAGGTCTGTCACTGTGTTCTCTCTGTTTAGTGCCAAATAGCATTCTAGTTTGCTCAGTGTTTTTGTTAATTACTTGACACATTGGAAATAAATATATTTTTGTTTTCTCTTGATTTGGTTGGGTCTAATTGTGTTGCTGTCCTGGGGCTCTGTGGAGTCTGTTTGTGTGTTTGTAAACAGAGCTCCAGGATCATCTTGCTTAAGGGACTCTTCTCCTTCTTCATCTATCTGTAGGTGATGGCTTTTTATGGAAGGTATGGGAATCGCTTCCTTTTAGGTGGTTGTAGAATTGAACGTCTCTTTTCTAAATTTGGATCATTAGCAGGTATCGGCCTAATTCTGCTCTGCTCTGCATATATTATTTATTGTTTTACGTTGTACACGCAGGATATTTTTTGCACAATTCTGCATGCAGTTTCAATTTGGTGTTTGTCCCATTTTCCCATATTGGATGGCGGGCGGACCCCAGACCTCAAAACCATAAAGGGCAATTAGCCAGATCCTAATTGGTATGTCAAATTTTATGTTCCTTTTGATGGCGTAGAAGGCCCTTCTTGCCTTGTCTCTCAGATGGTTCACAGCTTTGTGGAAGTTACCTGTGGGGCTGATGTTTAGGCCGAGGTATGTGTAGTTTGTGTCCTCTAGGGTAACAGTGTTTAGACGGAATTTCTATTTGTGGTCCTGGCAACTGGACCTTTTTTGGGACACCATTATTTGTTTCTTATTGAGATTCACTGTCAGGGCCCAGGTCTGACAGAATCTGTGTAGAAGATCTAGATTCTGCTGTAGGTCCTCCTGGGTTAGGGATAGAATCACCCAGATCATCAGCAAACAGTAGACATTTGACTTCAGATTGTAATAGGGTGAGGCCGGATACTGCAGACTGTTCTAGTGCCCTCGCCAATTCGTTGATATACAGTGTATTCGGAAAGTATCCAGACCCCTTGACTTTTTACACATTTTGTTACGTTACAGCCTCGTTCTAAAATGGATTACATTGTTTTGTTCCCCTCATGACACAATACCCCATAATTTTTGCTAATTTATTACAAATACAATTTATGTAATTATTCAGACACTTTATTCAGTGCTTTGCTTAAGCACCTTTTGGCAGCGATTTACAGCCTCGAGTCTTCTTGGGTATGTCGCTACAAGCTTGGCACACCTGCATTTGGGGAGTTTCTCCCATTCTTCTTTGCAGATCCTCTCAAACTCTGTCAGATTGGATGGGGAGTGTCACTGCACAGCTATTTTTAGGTCTCTCCAGAGATGTTCGATCGGGTTCAAGTCCGGGCTCTGGCTGGGCCACTCAAGGACATTCAGAGACTTGTCCCGAAGCCACTCCTGCGTTGTCTTGACTGTGTGCTTACGGTTGTTGTCCTGTTGGAAGGTGAACCTTCGCCCCAGTCTGAGGTCCTTAGATCTCTGGAGCAGGTCAAGGATCTCTCTCTACTTTATTCCATTCATCTTTGTCTCGATCCTGACTAGTGGAGTGCTGCAGAGATGGTTGTCCTTCTGAAATGTTCTTCCATCGCTACAGAGGAACTCTAGAGCTCTGTCAGAGAGACCATTGAGTTCTTGGTCACCTCCTTAACCAAGGCCTTTCTCCCCTTAATGCTCAGTTTGGCCGGTCGGCCAGCTCTAGGAAGAGTCTTAGTGGTTCCAAACTTCTTCTATTGAAGAATGATGGAGGCCACTGTGTTTTTGTGGACCTTCACTGCTGCCAAATTTGTTTGGTACCCTTCCCCAGATCTGTGTATCGACACAATCCTGTCTCTGAGCTCTACGGACAATTCCTTCGACCTCATGGCTTGGTTTTTGCTCTGACATGCACTGTCAACTGTGGTACAGGTGTGTGCCTTCCAAATAATGTCCAATCAATTGAATTTATGGACTCCAATGGATGATCAATGGGAACAGGATGCACCTGAGCTCAATTTTGAGTCTCATAGCAAAGGGTCTGAATACTTATGTAAATAAGTTTTATTTTTAATACATTTGCACAAATGTTTTTTTTTTTCTCACTTTGTTATTATGGGGTATTGTCTGTAGATTGCTGAGGATTATTTATATATTTTTTAAATACATTTATAATAAGGCTGTAATGTAACAAAATTTGGAAAAAATCAAGGGGTCTGAATACTTTCCGAAGGCACTGTAGATAACATACAATATATTACACACACACATAGATAATATACAATATATTACACACACACATAGATAATATACAATATATTACACACAAACAGATTGACAGTTTATTTACATCTACATTTGTCGTGTGGTCCTGTGTAGCTCAGCTGCTAAAATAGTGGCGCTAGCAATGCCAGTATAATGGGTTTGATTCCTGCTGGGGTCACACATACTACAATGTATGTACTCAATGTATTTGTAAGTCACTTTGTTTAAAAGTGTCTGCTAAATGGCATATCCATATCTGTTTAACTCTGGTCTTGTGGTTAGTGTCCACCCTGAGATTGGTAGGGAAACAATACTGTTAGGTAGAATATGCTTCGGTCTCATGACAAAATGGAATAGAAGGCTTGAGAATCTAGACTAGGAGATTCCAGGAATCCCATTGATAAAGCGTTCCTATTAAGTTATTGTCTCAACATGCCTTCAATGACCTTCACGCTCTCAATCAGCTGATCTTTGATCATCTGACAGTTCCCAGTGAGTAGGAATCAATGGTTTTCTTCGTAAACTGATCAGAGTGCAGTGTGAGAGAACTGATAGATAAGGTACAATGAGCTGTACCTAGAACCTACCCAACACAATCTGTTTACAACATGTTCTACGATGTATATGTGTTATGTCTCAACACAAGTCTTGTGTGGTTGAGTTACTTCCCTGTGAGATTAACACCTGATAAAGGTTGAGATGCAATCAGAAGCTCCAGCATTCTGAATGAAAGGCTTAAATAGTGGAAAATGTGTGGAAACTATTTCTCTTGCTTGCTCTGTCACTTTGTCTCGCTTTCTCTTTGTGACCACAGCTGATCACAAATCCGATTCTCCATCTACCCTTCCATTCCTTGCCGGTCACTCTTCCAACAACCTCTCTGTCACCAAGGTCCCATTGGCAGTGTGACTGTTGTGCATCCCAAATGGAACCCTATTCTAAAAGTAGTACTCTATGTAGGGAATGGTGTGCCATTTAGAACGCACCCTGTGAGATTCTACAACCAGTTGAACGGGGTAAGATATGAGGAACTTTCTCTTGTTATATATTTCCCACTGGGCACAGACAATTCAACAATTTCATTGAAATGGCATGGAAAGAATATTGATTCAACTAGTGTGTGCCCAGTGGGCGTTGTACCTCAGTGATAAATTGTCTTGAGTATGACTGACCTATGACCCCTTAGGTAAGAGTAATGATCAAGCAGTGTCACACAGCAAATATGCTGAACACACAGGGACACAGAGGGTTTTTCTACAAAGCAGAATCAATGAGTTACCCAGCTAACTTTGATAAGCAACCAGGAATAATGATTGATTTTGTGGTCCATTTAAAAAGCTAAACTTAGATATTTTTTCTTCATTTAAATTAATTAGACCATGCCAATTAAGCTTCTTTCTACTAAATATGTATGCAAGTTAGCTGGTGAACACCTTGATCCTGTTTAGTGTCTCCTGAGGGGTATGTATACTAAGTCTCTATACCCTGATATGACAAATTGTGACACCTGAAACGTCATCACCTCAGGCAGTGACATCGGTGGGGTCTTGTCATTTTGGAAGAAAAAAAGTTGCATGAAGGAAGCCCCAGTGTTGATGTTGCTTCCTGTATCGTATCATTGAGGTCTAAAGCCAATCTGTAGTATGGGACACCTAACCACATCACAACAGCACTGGCATGTCTGTGTGATTGTCGTGCAGGACATTCCCTAATTTGGCTGAGAACCTGCGACTGTCACTTCCTGAAGAGGCCAACTTCCAAGTCAGTGTATTATAGAATGTTCAATTACTCAAATGCATTGTATTATGCATATTTACGATGAGCCTGCTAAACATCCAACAAGAACCAAGAGTTACAGCGGGCCCATGTTTACATTTTAATATTCATTGGTCAAAGAATGAGGTTCAAAGCATGATTCTAAATAGTCAATCATAACACCATCACCAGTGTAACTGATGAGCAGTGAGAAATCTGCCTAATTTCACTCTGGCTTTGAGACAGTTCTATCTGGAAACAAAGTTGGGTGTCAAGTTCAGATGCTTAAATAAAAAAGCGGCACCCGTATGAGAACTTTGGCCAAGCTAAGAAATGGGATTTAAAAGGTTGGTTATCCCAAATGGAGCAAGCGGCATGCATTTTGAATATAACAGCTTAAACATTCTACTGTAGAGTCCAGTGTGTATGGGTCATGTCAGAGTAAGCCAACAGTCTATCCACAAATCACCTCTAAGCCATACTTTCATCTCTTCTGTAATATTGCTTTTCAGACTTGTGCATTTCCAATGGGAACACTAACTGAAAGATTAGTGGAATCTGTGTGGGTTGCTGGACAGGTAGGATGACTGACAGTGAAGGTGAACAGGTGGTCACGTGTCAGGTGACAGAGGAATGTATGAGACTGAGGCAGGAATTCCTTTAACCATAAAGTGGTATATTTACTGGTAGTCTGTGCTGCATCACAAAGGAAACAAATAACATGTATACAATCTAATTCATAATCAAAGATCAAATCATAGCAGTCATTATTAACAATTCACATTACACAATATGTTTGAAGCGTGCGCTCCAAGCCGCGCTCCGCGGTGATAACTATAAACAATAACTGAATGGCCCACTCTCCCGATCACCACAGATCATTCAGATGAAAGGTAAGAGTCGGTGGACTTACGTGGATTCATGGACGCACAGAACTTCTGGATCAGATGGATTTAGGGAAGAGAAAGCAGCGAGATCAGGCGATGGCAATTTCCTCCTTTTATAGAGTTGAGATCTGTAGGACATTTCCACCTGACCTAATTAAAGCGCCCTGGCCCAGCTGAGTAAATGGCAATTAATTAAAGGAGTATTCCACCAACTCCATGGGCCTTTACAGCCACCCCGGAAATTTGTTAATTTCCACATTCCTCAAAAAGGCTCATTGCTCCCCATCCTCTGTCATCTCAGGGAGAGGAATCAGTCGGGCAACTGGCCGGATATATGTCCGGTTCTTCACCTGGATTTCCACTGATCTAACACGACCATCGGTCCCAGGCATGGTCTTAGTTATACGGCCTACCGGCCAGGAGGCTCGAGGCAGCTGAGGGTCCACCATCATTACTACTTGGCCAGTTTCCAGGCTGGCCATTTCTCTCCGCCATTTCCCTCTGTGCTGTAGACTTGGTAGGTAATCCCGAATGAATCGGGCCCAAAAATGGTCAGCTAAGATTTGGCTGTGTCGCCACCAGCGTCTGCCTACGAGGTTGGTATCAGCATACATGGCTTGAGGAAGTGACGCATCTCGGCGTCCCATCAAGAGCATATTCGGTGTAACCGGATCGGGGTCAGCGATGTCTGCAGAGAGATATCCCAAGGGTTTGGAGTTCAGAATCCCTTCCACCTCTATCAGGACAGTCCTCAAGACCGTTTCAGTGACAGTTTGGTCCCCTAGTACGACTCGTAAGGCCGTCTTTACAGATTTGATCTCTCGCTCCCATGTTCCTCCAAAATGAGGAGCGCCTGGAGGGTTAAATTTGAATGAGATTTGTTGGTCCATCAGCTGATCCTGGAGGCTGGGTTCCATGGCTTGGAAGGCTTCCTCCAACCTGGCTTCTCCTGCCTTGAAGTTCGTACCTCGGTCAGCCAGGATCTCGTAGGGTTTCCCCCGTCGGGAGATAAACCGCCGTATGGCCATGAGGAAGGCTTCCGTATCCAAACTCTCCAGTAGGTCCAGGTAGACACATCTGGTTGTCAAAAATATAATAATAATATATGCCATTTAGCAGACGCTTTTATCCAAAGCGACTTACAGTCATGTGTGCATACATTCTACGTATGGGTGGTCCCGGGATCGAACCCACTACCCTGGCGTTACAAGCGCCATGCTCTACCAACTGAGCTACAGAAGGACCACCACTTGAATAGAACACTTGAATAGAATGCCCCATCGCTTTTCCACACGACGACCTAACTTGATCATCAAGGGGCCAAAGCAATCTACTCCTGTTGACCAGAAGGGTGGTTTAAGGAGGCGCAAGCGAGCAGGGGGTAAATCTGCCATTTTGGGCACCGTAGCTCCGGCCCGCCATCTCTGACATTCTACGCAGGCATATTGGTGCTTACGAATGGCTCCTCGTCCTCCAATTATCCAGTACTTCCGCCTCATCTCCCCATAGACCCTCTCTGGCCCTGGGTGGAGAAGCCGCTCATCATAACTCTTGATGAGGAGCCTGGTAAGAGGGTGTCTGGAGTCAAGGATAATTGGGTGGATAGCATCTGGGTCCAAAACCTCCGCTTGGCGCAGCCTCCCTCAGACTCTGATCACTCCAAGGATTGGATCATATTCTGGGGCAAGAGAGAGAAGACTGCTGCCCTTAGCTTCCCTGAGCAGTTAAAAGCTCTGAAAGCCGGTAGGGAAGTGGCTAACTGCTTGTGCTTGCTGGAGGAGTAGTGTCTCTGCCGCGAGGGAGGTAGGTATAGAAGCCACCCCATCCGAGGTCTGGTTTGTGGCGGTGATCAGATCCGGCAGTGTTTGGGATTGTGTTAGGCCAGGGAGAGCCGTTGTTGGTTCCGTAGAAATGCTGTAGCATTGGGCGGACTTCCTTAACTCATGAGCTTCAGTTGGTTGCGGAGGGGCCGCATGCCTGGGGGCTGTCGGCCACTCTTTCTCTGGTTGGGACAAGAATGGTGGTCCCAAGCTCCAGCGATGGGGTTTAGCCAATTCCTTAAGGGTTTTACCTCTAGTAATGTCATCAGCAGGATTGTTTATGCTATCAACATACCTCCAGTCCTGGACTTCTGTTAGGTCTTGGATTTCCGCAATGAGAGTCCCGACAAACACCTTATACCTGCAGGACTCCGACTTGAGCCATGTCAATACAGTGGTCGAATCACTCCAGTAGATGACCCGTTGGATTGACAAGGTGAGCTCGGCTCGCAAGGTAGAGGCCAACTGGGCTCCGGAAAGGGCAGCACTGAGTTCCAGCCTAGACATTGACAACTGCTTCTTGGGTGTGACCCTGGACCTGGCCATGACAAAGGAGACATGGGTGTGGCCTGCCTCCATAAGGTTATGAATCTCTCGGTTATGAACTTCTGCAAGCTCAGGATTCTTCACCAGGCGTCGCTCTGTTCCACGCAGTAGTGGGAGTACAGCCCGTGTCGTGGTTGCCAGAGGAGGATGGTTGGGCACCTGTAGCAGTGGGGTTGCATACCTGCGAACGCCATCCATTTCAGTGGTGGTGGTCCTCTTCTCCAGGAGGTCTAATGCATAGGAGTCATGTTTCGAGCGAGTGACCTCCTGTAGCTTCTGGTTGGAGAAGGTGTCCATCTTCCATAGCATCTCAACATTCCGAAGGTCAGTGGCTTCATCTGGACTACTTCTGGTGAAGAGGACTTGATGTGACTGTACAGCTTGGGTGGAGAGAAGTAGATGGGATGGACCTTGCACAGCCCAACCCAAGGATGTATGGACAGCAATGGGTCCTCCTTCTGGTCCAGCTCGTATAGGCTCAGTCGGGGTGACGAGATGTGGGTGGTCTGACCCAATCAGGATAAGTGGTGCTACTCTGGCCAGGTTAGGAAGAGGCAATCCTCGTAGATGAGGATATGGTTTCTGTAGAACACTTACCGGGCAGGAGTGCTCTGCGAGATTCAAGCCATCTGCCGTGAAGGCATTGGTGATGTTATAGGCCACGCCCCTGTTTCCTGAAGGTGAAATGCTGAAGGTTACAGCAGAGCCTTTCATTTGGATAACATCATGTCGCACCGTTCTGAGATTAAGGGTCTCGGGGGTCCCTTCCAGGTTAAGCTGACGGGTGGCCGCTGCGAGAATGATTGTTCTTTCTGACCCATCTAGAACGGCGAATGTATCAATGCTTCTCCCTTCACTTTGCAGAGTGACCTTGACCACCTTCAACATGACCCTTGGAGATCGGTTCTGCTGGTCGAGATACAGCTCCTTTGCAGCTCCTACCATGAGCATACTCTGCTCCTTCTTTGCTTGGGGAAATAGATCATGCAACACGGTGAGATGGATTTCTTTACAGCGGTTGCAGGGTTTCCTCAATGTGCAGGTCTCCACCTTATGGCTACGGGCACACTTGTAGCATCGCTCGCCTGAAGTGATCCAGGCCTTCAATTGAGTTTGAGTGAGCTTTTTTACTCTGGGGCATGAGCCAAGGAAGTGCCCCTTACTATTGCAATATGGGCAGTAAGGCTGGAATTTGATGTTCTTGCTCTTGAGAGGGGTCTTCTTCCCGGGTTCCTCCCCGGCCTCATTATTTAAGTACATGGTAGTGGGATTTGGTCTTTTCTGTCCCTGCTGGCGTTCAAACTCCTTCCTTCCCCCTATGGCGGAGATTGTGGCCTGGTGAGCGATGCTCTTCGCCTTTGCCTTCACCTCCAACCATGTGGCCAGGTCTCTGAGAGCATAGGTGCTTCTCGAGCCCTCTTTCAGGATGCCCTTATTCAAACAATGTTCAATGAAACTGTCTCTGAGGTACACTGGAAGTTTGCTGAGAAGCCTGTCCACGTGGGAGCCACATTTAAGCTCGTTCCCGTCTTCTCCTTCAACGGATTGGAGCATCGAGGTCAGGGATTGGACAGCCAGGGAGAATTCTTGGAAGGCAGCATGGTCTCCCATTTTAATTGGAGACGTGTTCAGGATGTTGTTTAGTTCATTCTGGACTAGCTGACGTGGCTCACCATATCTCGCCTTCAGGGCCTGGAGAGCTGTCGTGTATGGTGTTGCGGAGTGCATAAAGGATTGGGCCAGCCTGTATGCACTTGGAAACCGCAAATGATCCATTAGTACTTGGTATGTGTAGCGTTCTGACAGATGACCGTGAATACCCAGTAGACTCTCCAATGCCATTTCCAAAAGGACAAATTCACTCTCCTTTCCGTTTTCAAAGTATGGCAGTTTGGGTCTGGGAATTCCATAGGCTGAGGCTACTAGAAGTTTCATAATGTTGGCTCCCTCTTCTGGTTGCGTGAAGGATAAACCCGGGGCTTCTGATGAGCCCACTGGCCTCATTGGGCCTGTCCCCTACTGTCCCAGACCCTCCATTTGTGGCAGCCGGAATAGGGCGAGAGCCCTCCGACCTGTTTGAGGACTGGCCTGGCCCTGGATGAAAGGAACGATTTGCCTTGGTTGGTAATTGGCGGAAAGGCGAAGGAGTGATGCTTTGTCCAGATGGGGGAATGCTAACTTGTGTCACTGCCATAGAGGGCGTTGGAAGAGCGGCCCGTCTCCCGTGCTCCGTGTTGGCTGTTGACCCCGGAGCCTCCGAAGACTGTGTGCCATGCTGTACTAGAGGGGCAGATTGGGAAAGAAAGGCAGACAGTTCAGGTCCATGTGGAAGGGTGGTCTGGTCAACTCCCTGTTCGTTCTTCTCCAGGATGGATGAGACCATCCGTGCCTCCTCTAATTCCCTTCTGGCTTGACGGTGCCGTCGCTGCTGTGCCAGGTCCTTGGCAATGAATTCCCTTTCCTGTAGAGCTCTACGGGCCTGCACATCCAATTGGTGACATCGTTCGTCAGCCTGTCGTTCCTCCTCAATCTGACGCTCAATTTCCTCCAAAGCTAATAGTTTCATCCTCTCTTGTAGGACAGCGGTCTGTGAATTGCTGAGGGCTAGTGAATGGCGGCTGCCATGGCCACTTCCAAAGGGGTATCCACTGGTCGAACTCCCACTCCGTCTAGAGTGCTTCGACGATTTCCCATTAGTTAAGGGGTGAGCGGAGCCTGCCTCTGGAAGCTGGTTGACCTGTGCAGTGGGAGTTACCTCATCCATAGGTTCCTCACGTAGACCACTTTCCTGCTCCAAAGCAGTTTCCGGTCCTTGGCTCAGAGGGGATGGTTGAAACATATAGTTGATCCATCAACTCTTTGAGCTCTGGTGGGCTTGCCCTTTGATGTCGGAACCTCGACCACATAGTCCTTAAGATAACCAGGTGCTTGCCTGGTTCTTCTGGTGCTCCTGGTAGTTGAGGATGAAGCCTTTGTTGCTTTAGGCTTAGCTCCTGGATATTTCCTTTGTTCCAAGACCTTTCCCTCAGCTGCTCTCTCCTCCTCTCTTCTTCCTTCCAGTGGAGACAATTCTTCCCTCTCCGCCTCCATTTCCTTTTCACCTGTCTTTGGTTCAGTCATCATCCGGCTCAAAGGACCATTGAAAGATTAGTGGAATCTGTGTGGGTTGCTGGACAGGTAGGATGACTGACAGTGAAGGTGAACAGGTGGTCACATGTCAGGTGACAGAGGAATGTATGAGACTGAGGCAGGAATTCCTTTAACCATAAAGTGGTATATTTACTGGTAGTCTGTGCTGCATCACAAAGGAAACAAATAACATGTATACAATCTAAGTCATAATCAAAGATCAAATCATAGCAGTCATTATTAACAATTCACATTACACAATATGTTTGAAGCGTGTGCTCCAAGCCGCGCTCCGCAGTGATAACTATAAACAATAACTGAATGGCCCACTCTCCCGATCACCACAGATCATTCAGATGAAAGGTAAGAGTCGGTGGACTTACGTGGATTCATGGACGCACAGAACTTCTGGATCAGATGGATTTAGGGAAGAGAAAGCAGCGAGATCAGGCGATGGCAATTTCCTCCTTTTATAGAGTTGAGATCTGTAGGACATTTCCACCTGACCTAATTAAAGCGCCCCTGGCCCAGCTGAGTAAATGGCAATTAATTAAAGGAGTATTCCACCAACTCCATGGGCCTTTTCTACACTAACAGTAAACACGTGATCACAATTTTCAAAATCAGCTTCCCTAGTATCAATGACTGACTGCAGTCAACTACTGGGTATAGTTTCACCGTGCACATGTCGAGTCAGTAGGTCAAACAATGAATCTGGCAGAGTCTATGGTTACAATTGGTTGAAGTCAGGGTGCATAAGTTACAACCAGTGTTGTCAGCGCTATGTAACAAACCTCAGCACAGGCAGAGGGGGTGGTAAAATGAAGCATATAAACCTTTATTGAACAGCTTTTTGAAAAAATATTTACAAAGTGAATATACAGCAAAAGACATGCTGTTCAAGGGATTCAAGTATGCAACATGGGGGAGATGGAAAAAAAGAAACTAGCTGAATGTGAGGGAGAAGATGTCAAACTACATGGATTATACAAGATGTACATTTCCAACAGTAACTACATATCAGTTGAGGAACCAGTCCCTACCAGTACTGGATGAGGAATAGGTTCATTAAAAAGCGACAAATCACCCATCCATTTCTCCTCACCGGTCTTATTCCCAGTAAATATCATCCTATCACTAAAAACGCGTACAAAAGCACAGACTTTCACCTGACTGCTCTGCACTAATACTATGGCTAAACATGCTGTAAATGACAACAAAAAAGTGGAGACATGAACAGTCCTGAGAGGCAGGAACAGGGACGGGGTCGAAGGTCTGGGGGGGGGGGCACAAGGGACATCAGTTGGTTGAGGAACGGGTGCTATTGGGCCTCGTCCTCAGGACAGGAGTGCCAGGTCAGCCTCTCCTCGTAGAAGGAGATGACCACCTGAGGGCAACGGGTGTTGGCCTCGCGGGCCGGGACCAGGTCCGCCTCATCGGAGTCTTTCCTGTAGAGTGGCGGGACAGTGGTTGGTGGTTATTAGTAGCTATTGAATAGAATAATAAGACTCAACTATTTAGGAAGTAGCACTGTTCAGGATAATAAAGTTCAGGTGCACATCTAGAAAACTAAAATGTGGCGGTTACGAAGGCACACGTACAGTAATTTTAGGAGGTGAACAAAATACCAGGGGAGATAAATTATGAGGAATGGCTCTTGGGCTGTGCAACTCTGAAAAGGGGTGATATGAGAGCAACAGCACAGGTGATGTGTTAATTTCACAATTTGAGACTCACCACTTCATCAAGAACATAAGTTCTCCACTGCTGTCTGTAGCACCAATTATCCTCTCTGGATCCAGGCTCCTGGCAAAGCCCCGCGGCTTGTCACTCTGAAACACACGGTACAGTCAACACAGCTCCCATGCAATCAGTCTGGAAACCACAGCAAACTGATCAAATAACTATTGCACTTGCATACTAGCCTATAGAGAAAAAAGGACTACAAAAACAAAATCCTACAACACCGATTTGAAACAAAAATCCAGGTTAATTCGTACACTCACCACATCCTTCTTCTTCTTGGCTTTGTTTCCCTCTGTCTCTGGCTCATCTGTTGAAGACTTCCTCTTGTTGGAGTCAGGATTCTCCACCACGGTCTTCTGTGCTTCCAAGAAAGCCGAGATCAGCTCTGGACAATCCAGGTTATCCTCTGGCTCCCAAGTGTTATCCGCCCTGAAAGGAAAGATACAGAAGTCAGTGGCTATTTCTTCTCCTGCGTATTTCTAAAGACTATCAGCATACTGTTGAGTAAAACATGGCTCTAGAAATGCAGCAAATTAAAGACATTTCATTTCACAAGAGGTATATCTAACTAAAATGTCAGTCTTCAAAATTAAATTCAAATGCAGACTTCAACTAGCTAGGTTCTCCAGAATAAGTGTGCACTCACTCTGTAAATCCCTTCCACTTGAGGAAGAATTCCACCTTCCCGTTGACAATGCGTTGGTCCATCACCTTCTCCACAACATACTCCTCTGGCGGCTCTGCCTCCAATACTTCCTTCTTCCCTTTGCCATTCTGCTTTTTACCCATGTTTGGCTGCGAAACAAGAGGGGAGGAGGTTTTCATCTTTTTAAAGAGACGAATTTGGGTTTTAATAACATGACAATGCTTACACAGACTAGCAATACAATATTAATATCAGATTGTTTTTCAAGTGATACTTTGACACCCAATGTGCCATTCCCTTAGGGGTTGACATCCTCCTGAGGAGGATGAGCTGGTCAATCAGCAGTCTACTTGCATACATATTTTTTGGCCCAGTATACAACCACACCATAGAGATCACAAGCTTGTAGTCCTAAAAAAACAGCAGTAAGTTAGCATTTCCTACCCCTAGTTCATTGGTCATTCCTATGGGGGAAATGGATGAGTTTTTGGTCTATACCCCCAAAATATGTTTTTTATTTAACCAGGCATGTCAGTTAAGAACAAATTATTACTTACAATGACTGCCTACATGTGGACTGAGCCGTCGGAAAAGACGTGAAAATGTGTACAGTCTTAATAAAATCATTTCAGCCACCATATAGGGCAGATCCAGCGCCCACTATAGGCTGCCTAGGCTGTATGGAGCTTGCGTTTTGCTCTTCATCAATCATGCCTATCCTCACACAGACAATGCTAACAAAATAACTTTTATAGCTAAATAAAACGGGAGCATAGGTTGTAATTTTAATTTCTGTAACAACGCTGGGCCAATTGTGCGCCGCCCTATGGGACTCCCGATCACAGCTGGTTGTGATACAGCCCGGGATCGAACCCAGGTCTGTAGTGACGCCTATCGAAGTAGTATATTGTATATTGTTTTGCTCCAGGCTGCAAACACCTCTTCAGTGGGAAGGTGCTTGTTTTATTGGTAACCAAACGATGTCTTGGAAACTTTGGGTCCGTCTTATAATGTAAGCTAAGCCTGTTAGGTCGAAGCCAAAAGGTTTACACCCCAGGGTGGTTTTATTTTCCATATCAGGTAATATGATATGTATAGTGTTACCATCCTTCTGTAATTATGCTTAACTTGCTAGCTAGCTGTCTATGATGAACATGTTTATTTGCTGATAGGTGTTTGTTGCCAAGCAACAGATTATGCTCACATGCTAAAAGTGGAGGGGAATCGCTTATGGAAATCGACTAGGCAGATCTAGCGCCCTCTATAGTCTAGGATTGATGTGCATTACCGGTAATACACTCGCATCCCCGGTGAACTGGCTCGTGCATAAAGAACCATCCATTCAAGCTGCAAGGCATTATTTCCCTCCTTAACCATTAAAAAGGCGAGCCGTCGGGGGGAAAAAAAGACCTGAAAATGTGTACAGTCTGAAATTATTTTCAGCCACCATATAGGGCAGATCCAGCGCCCACTATAGGCTGCACGGAACTCGTGCGTTTTGCTCTTCATCAATCATGCCTATCCTCACACAGACAATGCTAACAAAATAACTTTTTTAGCTAAATAAAACGGGCGCATAGGTTGTCATTTTATTTTCTGTATCGTTACTGTTAGCTATATTGGCTTCTAACCAACGTTAGATTCTGTAGATGTAACTAAATGTTTTAGTTACTGATTTCGCTAGGCCCCCTCGTTTCCCCCCCCCCCATCTAGAACCTATTTTTTCCAGGCCTAGGGGCTGGTCCAATGCTTGCATTTATTGTACATACAAGCGAAGTAGTTCCTCAAAACTAACTACTCAATTGAACACAACTAAACTGTGTGTTACCGTTAGTTAACTATACATTGTGTGTTAGTTTGCGAGCAAACTAGAATTTGCCATCTTAGTTAGCAAACTTCCACGGCTTAGCTAGCTACCAGATATTAAGGTTGGCACAATGGCCGGCTAAATTGTGATTGCAAGGCCCAAAAGCTGCAAATTGAGTATCCCATTAGCACTTGTTATTTGATTAGGCAGTGAGAAGCAGATATTCCTTTGATTAAAAGGGCAGCGAGCTGACTATCAAGCGAAGTTATAGTTAGGCGTGCTAGTTAACTAGCTAGCGCAATGATATCCCTTTGTCAGCGTAGCTTTGGTAACATTAGCTAGTAAAGCTGTAACGTTAGTAAATAAATTGGCTACCGTGGCTAGACACAAATATGCATAACATCAATTATCAGTCTACACTACACCTTGCATAATAATTCGAAGTTGGATCTTGAGGGACTCACCTTGCAAATCAATAAAAAGCTGATGTAGAATGAACGACGGAGAAAGCGAGCAAGCAACTTCGTTCTCTTCTCACCCGCGTGTGGTGCAGAATGTTGCTGCTGCGCGAGCGCCAAAAAAAACCTCTGCCTTTTTCTACGGGTGCCGCTAGGGTAACTGTTAACTTACTTCGTACTCTGGATGTTTCCAAAGAAATCGTTGAATCCAGACCCAAACAAGGGACTTTAAATACACATTCTGTAAGATTTCCAGTAATGAGAATTAATGGCATAGGCTTAGCTACCCCACTTAGCCGTTGAAGAATATATACGAAGTGGTGAAATGATCAGAATTCAGAATAAACTTTATTCGCCAAGTAGGCTACATTTGCACATACTCAGAATTTTCCTTTGTGGTAATATGGTGCTGCTAGTGATAGACAACATTTAGATACAGAAGACAGACAAAATAGTTTGCATACATTATGCAAAAATTGGTAGAGTGAGCATAGAACTATAATAGAATGAGCAGTTGATATACAAATATACAGTTGATATAGGGTGCATTTTGAAAAAGTGGGCCATTATATCAACTGGGGACAGTTTAATCCTGAAACGTTTATTTCATTGTCTGACAAGCACATATCGAAACTATTGTTACTAATGCCGCATTCAAATACAACTGGGAACTCGGAAATACGAGGTCAAATCATGACCTCTGTGATCTTCAGGTCTGATAATCAAAGCTCTAAAAAATAGTCCCATTTTCCGCGTTGAAATTTCGAGTTGGATGACTGTTCAAATCGATTTTTTTCCCAATAGGAGCTCGTTTCCCCCCCACGAGTACCCAGTTGTTTTGAACGCAGCATAAGCCCTTGCAGAGAAACCACATGATCAAAATAATTTAATTGGTGTGACATCATAGAGGGGGGAAGAGCAAGCTTCAAACAGGGAGCTCACACCGCCAGGCACTGTGCAAAATTGTGATGTAAAATGTGTGCTTCTATGTTCTGGTTCATCAAAATGCCAATATTATGTTACAATTTTGTAATTCAGTCAGTTGTTCCGCTTTACCAACCATAGCTAGCTAAAGTAGGACAGCATGGAGTAACTTAAGTGGGACAATCTTATAGGCTTTTCCAATGGAGGAAAGATATCCAGTTTACATTAGGGACCCCTGTACTTAGGGAGGGCTCGGGTTCTTGTAATGCTGTTATTTTGCTCATTTTTGGCACCAAGTAGAACTACAGCAGGTTGAATTCAGGAAAAGTGAGAAACGTTTTGCATTTCCGTCTTCTGTAACCACTTATGTAAAGTTTGTCGGTCCTGTTGTTTTTTTATAAAGAGCACCTATCAACGCATGTGAAGCTTGGTTATGTACAATATGCTGTAAGAGCTTTCGTCTCCAAACCACTGCAGTGTAAACATTTTTAGGGATCTGGCCATGTTTCAAGTGTGTGCAAACAGAGTATACTGAAGAATGGTGTATAGTAAAAGGATGATGTGTTGCAATTGTGGTGGGGATCATGATCCCGAATTCCGGGAGTGCCCTGTGAGGGTGAAGGGGATGGAGGTGTCAAAAGTTAGAGGCCAATCGATACTCCTATGCAGAGGTAATTAAAATAGTTGAGAAACAGTGGAGGCTCCTCAGTGGAGGAAGGGGAGGACCATCCTACCCTGTGATAATAAAAAATAAAATTGTGAAACTTACATTTTCTTTTAGCCTTTTAGATAAAACTATACTAAATATATTAACATCACCAAATAATTGAATGTTTTGAAATGTTTTTGAAATGTGTTTTGAAATTAACGTCTACAGAAGCCTCAACAGCACTCTGTAGGGTAGCACAATGTTGTAGCCGGAGGACAGCTAGTTTCATCCTCCTCTGGGCACATTGACTTCAATACAAAACCTAGAAGGCTCATGGTTCTCACCCCCTTCCATAGACATTACTGCATGATTGTAGCAGGTTTACTAACGCGTTTGTTCTAGTACCTACACTACCGTTCAAAAGTTTGGGGTCACTAGGAAATGTCCTTGTTTTTGAAAGAAAAACCATTTTTTTTGTCCATTGAAATAACAACAAACTGATCAGAAAGACAGTGTAGACATTGTTAATGTTGTAAATTACTATTGTAGCTGGAAACACATGTTTTGTTAGCTATTCCAAGTTTATCAATTTTAAAAGGCTAATTGATCATTAGAAAACCCTTTCGCAATTATGTTAGCACAGCTGAAAACAGTTGTTCTAATTAAAGAAGCAATACAACTGGCCTTCTTTAGACTAGTTGAGTATCTGGAGCATTAGCATTGGTGGGGTTGATTGGGGCGGCAGGGTAGCCTAGTGGTTAGCGTTGGACTAGTAACCGGAAGGTTGCAAGTTCAAACCCCCGAGCTGACAAGGTACAAATCTGTTGTTCTGCCCATGAACAGGCAGTTAACCCTCATTGAAAATAAGAATTTGTTCTTAACTGACTTTCCTTGTTAAATAAAGGTAAAATTCAAATTAAATAAAATTACAGCCTCAAAATGGCCAGAAACAAAGAACTTTCTTCTGAAACTCGTCAGTCTATTCTTGTTCTGAGAAATGAAGACTATTCCATGCGAGAAATTGCCAAGAAACAGAAGATCTCATATAACGCTGTGTACTACTCCTTCACAGAGCAGCGCAAACTGTCCCTAACCAGAATATAAAGAGGAGTGGGAGGCCTCGGTGCACAACTGAGCAAGAGGACAAGTACATTAGAGTGTCTAATTTGAGAAACAGACACCTCACAAGTCCTCTACTGGCAGCTTAATCCGCAAAACACCAGTCTCAACATCAACAGTGAAGATGCTGGCCTTCTAGGCAGAGTTGGAAAAAAAAGACATAAGACAAAGATTAAGATGGGCAAAAGAACACAGACACTGAACAAGTGTTATGGACAGACGAGTCTCAGTTTAAGGTGTTTGGATCACAAAGAATAACATTCGGGGTGAAATGTCTTCAGATTACCTCAACAAATTGACAACTAGAATGAAAGGTCTGCAAAGCTGTAATTGCTGCAAATGGAGGATTATTTGACGAGAGCAAAGATTGAAGGACACAATTATTATTTCAATTAAAAATCATTATTTATAACCTTGTCAAGGTCTTGACTATATTTTCTATTCATTTTGCAACTAATTTCATGTATGTTTTCATGGAAAACAAGGACATTTCTAAGTGACCCCACACTTTTGAACAGTAGTGTATGTTGACTATGATGTTACTAATGTCAATGGCTAATATGGTGACAACAATGTCAGCTGTGTGTAGAGGTTAGCAGTACTGATATGAAGGTTTGGCTGGGAAAGGTTTTTTTGCTTGGCCACAGAGAACTCATGTGTTGTGCACTGAAGTCCATAAGCGAAGGAAAAAGGTGAGAAAAGGACAGCGCATAGATGCGACAAGTAATAATACAACAAGCAAAATGTTCATGCTGTTGTTTGTATGTGGCTGCTATGAAAGTGAACCGTGTTTGCATGCGATCAGGGGTATATTAATTCCACGGATTCTGTTGAAAAACATTTCTTAAACAAAAGCAAGCTGATCGAAACGGGGATAAACATACCTGAATTTGTCCAAAAGAAACTCTCGTTTGCAACTGTTGGACTAATGAATACACCCTAGATCAGCTAGATGCAGGCAAGTGTGTTCATGGCGGTATTGAATGTGTCAAATTCTCTCGACCTGTGCACCTACGCGGTACATTTTCATTCATAGGCTAGGTTGTAGCAACCCCAGCTGAGTGAATGGAATATAAATGACAGTCATCCAATATGCTGTAAAAAATAAGGCCATGTTCATAATTGTTGTTATCTTAAACGTCACCGACTGCCTCTGGTATCAAGAATGGTCCACCACCTAAAGGACATCCAGCCAACTTGACACACCTTGTAGAGTCCATGCCCCGACGAATTGAGGCTGTTCTGAGGGCAAAAGGACGGGGGTGCAATTCAATATTAGGAAGGTGTTCCTAATGTTTGGTTTACTCAGTATAACTAAATGCTGAGAGATGATCAGAGAGCAAATGCAGGATAGTGCAATGATTTTTTTGTACAGTTCAAATGTCTTGATGTGGTGTGCAGCAGAGAGTGCATGGTCCTTTTGTCTCTATTGGCTAGATGGCTGCTAGGTGAGGGCCACAGCACAGGGAAAGAAACTGTTCAGTTGGTGGATGGTTTTGGCTATGATTTACCTGAACCGCATGCCACAGGAGAGTTTTTGTATAAGGGAGTGATTGGGGTAGGGTTTGGCGATAACTTTTTCTGCACACTTCCTTGCTCTGGAGTCATGCAGGACCTCTGTGGATGGCAGATGGCAGCCGATGTCCCTCCCTGCAGACGGGACATGTAACGCTCAAAGAGAGAATGGGTGTGGAGTCAGGCGCAGAGAGCAGAGGATTCTGGAAAAACACGCTTTAATGTTCAACTGAAAATG